>NC_140073.1:13021481-13458601 GCF_964194135.1 Talpa europaea
CTGAGTTACTACTCCATGTTTCTTATACCCATGCTTTTTTTTTGTCCCCTCTTGTTACAACATAGAGAGGTAGTTCTGCTGCTTTTTTTCTGTCAATTGTCCTATGATGATTAAGTACATGAACTCTTGAGCTACACTATACAGGTTCAGATCCTAGCTCAGCCACCTTCCAGCCATGGTTACTTAATCACTCTACTCCTTAGTTTCTGTGTCTCTAAAATAAGGATTATAAGACTGCAAACCTCATAGGGTTGTTATGAGAATTAAATTAGATAATACATGTCAAACACTTTACAGTCTCCTGGTACTTACTATAGTAAATGATCAGTATTAGCTCTTTTTATCATGCCTTTTCTTGGAAATTGCACCATTTTTCTTTGAGAGTATTGGCCATAATTCTGAAGTCACACCTTGCCCCCATTTTCAGAGTTACATATTTTCCGTCTTTGGAGAGTGGTACTCATTCAAATAAGCTATCTGCTCTCTTAACCTACTGCCTTTTAAGCCCTGTAAGCCTTCTTAAGCATGGTGTTCTACCCAGTTGGAGATCATATTTTCTTGATAGAAAAGCAAATATTCTGAATACCAGCATTGGATGTGCTGCTAACATAGCTGAGAAGACCATGGTTAACTTTTTTTTTTTTAAAAAACAAGTCTCAAGTTGTACCAACTGCAACTCCCTATCAGTCTTCTGTGTTCCTGCTTCCATCTTTTGATCATGGCTCTTGTAAAACCTGAGCTGATCAGAGAGTGTTGTGTGCAACCAGAATGACTCATTTAATTTGGCTCATTTTCTCCCCCATTTATGTGGTGTTAGAATACTGCTTTTTAAAAGTGCCCTACATTGGCTTTGGGGAAAATCCAACTTTCTAGGAGGTTAGGGCACATATGTATGATGATAGTCAGTGTTCCTTTCCATGGTGTAATTCTCTAGAAAGACTCTCACTCTAACCTGAGGTTCCTGTCATTAGTTCTTAACCCTTTCCTGGTTGGGCTGAATAAAGACTACTTACAGATTTATTCTTAACTATAATCTCTCAATAGATTGATTCAGTGGTTAACAGAGTAAGCTGGAAATCTTTTTTGTTGAAAGATTTGTTGCTGAATGTCACTGTTGTGCAACTGTCCCAGGCCAGGTAGAAAATTTTGGAGCCCTCAGTATCATTTTACAGGCCTTTAATGCTGAATCAGGGAACAGACCAGCAGGCGGGAAGATAGCAGCTGAGCCCCCTAGCCTCAGAGTGATGCTGTAGCGGTTAGCCCTCGCTGCTGGGCACAGGTGTCCATATTTGCATATGCACACGCCCCGGTGTCTGTAACCATGGGCCATGCCTCTCGGGCATGGGCATCTGCAACCTAGGAGGCATGCAAGACCATAGGTGCCAGAAGGAGAGATTAGCTGCGGAAGGTGGAAAAAAGGCCTAATTTAACTCCATTTTCCCTATAGTCACCTACTTCCCAGAGGAGAACCTTTGGCTTGCCTAAAGCTGGAATTTTTTGGTCCTGGGTTTTACTCACTGTGTTCAGCAGCCACTAACAGCACTGTGTTTCTGGTCTTTAACCCTTTTCTACAGTTAGCCTTAAGATTCTTGCCACCTATTTCAGTCAGGATGCAGAATTAGTGAATTAACTATTTGTAAGGACTTTAAAAGCTTGAGAATAAGTCTTCATACACAGATAATTTTGAAACCTGTTTCAAGAAGAAATAGTGCATTATATTTACTGAAGTTTTTAAGAGTAAACTGTTCGGTGAATAGCTCTGGTCACTAGGGTGTCCTGCCAGAACACACCTTAAGAAACCCAAAGAATTAGTGCCAGCATGCACAGGGCAAGTTCACTGTCAATTCAGGCAGTCCTGGAGCCCTCAAAGATTATTGGTTTCATCTGTACCTGGTACACAGGCACACCAGGCTGGCATGCAAGGAGGTAGACACAGGCCAGGCAGTGGGGCTGGGAGGAAGACAGGCAACTGAGTCCTGCACAAATCTTGGCGCTTTTTATCTGGTGTTCTCAGTCTTGTGTTGTCTCGGGGTTCTCGCCTCAGAGTGGGCCTCCTGCTGTCCTGCGCTGCTGCCATCATCCCTCACCTCTAGGCATAGGTATGAGCATTTGCACAGGTGCACACCAGTGCTCTTTGGGCCCAAGTGTCCATAATTACAGGTGGCGTGCCCCATGCTCATGTTCTCAAGCTCCTTTTGCATATACTTCAAGTAATGGCTGTAGATGCTAGCAACGGGAAGATGGAAAAATGCCTGACCATGCCATCTACCCTACAGTGGTGTGGGGCAACTGAATCACAAGGGACATGGTGAATGGTGCTTTTGGGGAATGCTTAGAGTGTCATCTGGAACTCTGTGCAGAAGGTCTTATTCTAATATCTGAGGTGCTCAGAGACAGCCAAAAGGAAACTTTCCTGCTGATTTAAACCCCTTAGGATTTTCCAAATCAGTATCTAATGCATTTGCAAAACACTCCCATAAATTGCTCTGGCCAGCCAGCAACAGGCTACCAATCAATCTTTGTACTAGGTGTTTGTTTATAATTTATGGAGTAGATAGGAAGGCAGAGCCATCTGCTCCTCCAGGCATCAGTATTTCTAATCCCTCCCATTCCCTGCTAGGGCATTTTTTACTTGGAAATCATTTATAATTAGGAGATTACATTGCAGTCTGGAACATGGCTTCCTGCTGCCTTTTGCATCGTTTTTTCTCTCTCTGGAGCTGCCCCATGAAGCCCTTAAGCAGTTTTGATTTAAAAGGTCCTTTCTTAGCTGTTATTCCTATCTTAGCTGCCCAGTTAACTGCCCCATCATCTTTCCCATGTGTGTTTTGCCTTTAAGTGCAGAGCAGGTTGCTAGAGCTACAGCTCAGAGATCATGGACTATTTGGAAAGGCAGCAGTTTTCAAGTATAGTCCCAGACCAGTAGCATCAGACAAGCCTGGAACTGGTTAGAAATGCAAATTATCAGCCCTCACCCTAACATTGTGTTTTAATAAGCCTTCCAGGTGATTCAGATGTGTGCTAATATTTGAGAACCTCTGTGACGGTAAGCAAGGCAGCGACAGAATAAACTACTAGTGGTGTGTGGATTGCCAGAACCATAGCTACTTTCACTTTACTTTTTTTCTCTATCTTTTTTATATTATTGTTGAATAATTTAAGCTGTCCGCAGCCTCTTCAGGCTGTGGCCAGCCAGGGAACTACCGGTCAAGGAGCTACCACATGGCGTGGCAAACCTCTCCTGTCTCGCCCGCTGCTCCCCTCAGCAGTGTCTTCAGTCCCTCTGCCTGTTCTGTTCCCTGCTCTGTCTCTGGTGAATTTTCTCACCCTCCCACATCTCTGACCTATACCCCAGTTCTTGTATAAATAAATAAATCTTTTTAAAAAATGGTTTGCCCTTGTCATTAGTGCATTACTCCCCTATGGCCCAAAAAAACAAGTAACAGAGATCCAAGAAATCTTTCTCTGTACAAATCGGCTTTGAGAAGCTGCTACACAAGTGAATTGAAGCAATGACCACTCACATTGTAAGTGAGCGTTTCCATTTCCATGTGGGAAATTAATAGACAACAAGCAGCAAATCTGAGTTGCTAATTGGAGCTTTGAAATAAAAATGAAACTGTAAACACACCACCCAGGGCTCACTGAAAGGAAGCTACCAGATCACTCTGCGCCTACCACATCACCTTCCTCAGGCTAGAAGTGAAGCCCTAGATCTCTAGCTTCAAAAGATCTAAAGCCGAATATGCTGCTGCAGCAGCTCTGTTTTAGTTTGTAGCATGCTCTTTTCATTTGCCATTTCATTTGCCTGTCATAAACTCACCGCAATAACTGGGGCAGATGGGAATTGGGTGGAGTGGTGGGAGGAGACACCATTTGAAAGATGGCCACTGACTTGGGATCATCATAATATAATGCACACACAAACACAGTGACTTGGATTTGAGGCTGACAAAATAGTTTTGTCTATATGCCCAGTTTTTAAGGAGCTTACAGCTAAGCTTTCCAGAAGTAGGAAAACCTTGCTTTTACTCTCCTTCCCGCCCCAAGCTTTCCTTACTCCCCTTAGAAATTAATCTGGGCAGTAAGCAGTTATCGTGTTATGGTGTTGGTTGTTGGTTTTGAGGGTCATTATAGGGGTCTGTATGTCTGAATGACATGAAACACATGATCTATCTAGTTTTATATAATGTACCATAGGAAAAAACCTTACTATGATAAAATATCCACCAAGCATTTTGAGCATTAAATGTGGGTAAATGTTAATTCTGCAAAACTGTCTTAAAGTCCAGAGTCCCATCTCCTTCCCTGCTTATTTTCATCTCTTAATTTTTCTGATCACTTAATTTTCTTTTTCTCCCCGCCTTTGGTGGCTACAGTTTACATTGTCAGTTGCTTTTTGTCTTCCTGAGGGTTGTACCCGCCTCAGGGTTAGAAAACCAAGATGGACTCACTCCCTCAGCTTCCCTCAGTTCCTTTGGTTCTGTATCCCCAACTGGAATCATGTGTCGTTCCAGGGGAGGAGGAAGAGATTGTCATCTTTTTGGCAACAGGCCTGGGACCCTGAGTAAGGAGCAGACGGTCCCAGTGCTAAGTAGATAAATCTAGCCGTACAGGCTAGAGCAGATGGTGGGTTGGAAGTTGAACAGTACAGAGCCCTAATGGTGATAGCAACGAGTGTTTGGATGTCATTATTTTATTAGTTAGCAAACAGAACCATCCTTGTGGTCCCTCCTCGGTTTTATGTGTAATAGTGCTGTAGGTGTCATCCCCCGAGAGTTGGCACAATAGCCTAATCAATGTGTTCTGATGTCTTTTTTGGTCTACTCTGTCATCTGTGTGGCTTCATTAACAACACATATAGGGAAAGGGGGGATGAATATAGAGTTTTAGAAATCACTCTGAGTCCTTGATCCCGTAAGCCTAAAGGCCCTTGAAAAGCAATTCTTTGTTTTCCTTAAGTACTTTCTTGTGGAAACCTCATAGGGTTGACCTCCCGGGTCTTACCTTTTGGCTTACTGGAGTAGATCTCCCCGACTCTGTGGAAGGCAGCTCAACTGGCCATTTCTCCCTTTTTTCTGTTTCGCATAATGCCTCTGACAATGGAAATCCAAGTAATAGCCTTCAAACTAGAGTAAAATGTCTCTTTGCATAAGCACATGAAGTTGATGTAAATGAGACAAAGCCCAGAGGAACTTGGTCCCTTTGGATGTGCCGTGCTGTTCTGCTTAAGCCCATGATGTGTTTAAGCCCACTTCTCCTGGCAGGAAATTGTACTGTGGACCTCATAGAGGGATTCAAGGGAACTTGAAACAAAGCATGCAAGCACAGTGCTGGTGCTGGCCACCATCTCTCATTAGTCCCATCGCATGGAGCAGATTCTCCCCACCAAGAGACATTCCTTCATTACTGCCTTTACAGAACCTGCTGCCTGGCTGGCCCTGTACTTTATTCTCATTAACAGCTAAATGCAAACTGCAGCTGCCCACGGACACTGGCTTATGGTTTGAATGAGGTACAAAGCATAGAGCATAATGGGAAATAAAAAGAGCCCAGCCATCCAGCCAGGCCTGGGCTTTGCTCCTCTTTATCCTCTCCTTGTAGAGTTAGGGATTGGTGTTAGCAAGGAGCTATCCAGAAGATTGAGTCCCTAAATGTTGCAGTCTCTTAAATGAGAAAGACACAAATTTTTGAAATGACTTCATTCTCTAAGATCACATAGCAGCAGGTGTGGAGTAACATTCTTGCTCCCAGAGCTATTTACCTGTATCACCTTTTTCTAGAATCAGTTGACATTTTCATTCATCTTGCTTTTGATCTTTCGGACAGTAATAGCTGTTGAGTGGCTCTCCAGGAGCAATTTTTAATAATTTTTCCTTATCTCATCTCTCAAATGATGTTTCCTAAGCGTGAACTAGAACTCAGCAGGTGGTTGTAGTTATATTGACTATCTGTAGTTTCCTATTAAAGTGGTAGACGAGATGTATCATTCCTGCTCTTGTGTTTCTTGTTCCATGACATTTTAATTTGATTGACAAGGCAGCCTTTAGCATGTCTGCAGAGCATTCAGGTCCTTAGGAAGGCCCCTGAATTTCTTTGTTGTCCCAGAATTTTTCATAATCATCTCCAAACATTTTTACCCTCTTTTCTTTCTTTGATGCAGCCTCCGTGAATGTGCTGGTGCAGAACTGCAAGATCTACAATGATGCCAGCTGTGATATTTCTGCAGATGGCCAGCTCCTGGCAGCTTTCATCCCTAGCAGCCAAAGGGGTTTTCCCGATGAAGGCATCCTGGCAGTATACTCCTTGGCCCCCCATAATCTGGGTGAAATGCTCTACACCAAGCGATTTGGTAAGGGATAGGAAGCCCAGCTAGTGACAGAGGAATGCTGGTACCTTGGCAATGGGCATCCCTAGGTGAGGCATGGCTTAGGTGGGAGTGATGGGCATACCACCCTGGCTTCACTGGACACAGGCCTAAGGAAGATTGCTTTACAAGGGTCTTGACCAGTAGCACTGTAGAAGACTCTCACAGTATGAGTCCTCCCTACCACTATAGCATCATGAACATGTTTCTGGTGTGACAGCCAGGAATAAGGGAGATGCTTTGGTCATGGCTTGAGGGGGTGGGCACAGTCACACACTGTAAGGCAAAATATATGTTCTCTTTGATCCAGCAATGCCACTTTTCTTAAGAAATAATCAGAAAACTCTACAAAGATTGATTATACAAGGATGTTCACAGCAGTGTTATTTATCAGAAAAAAATACCAAATTGTAGAGTTGCTTAAATAAATGATGGTGTGCATTGATAAGAAGATACTATTTGGCTTTAAAGCATGCCTAGAAAAATATTTAATGATAGAAGAATGTTCATAATGTATAAAGTAAAAAGATAGGTTTCAAAATAGTAATTATGGCATATCACTTTATCACATACTTTCTACATACCAACATAATACTCAATACTTTACATGCCTTCTCAATTTACTTCTCACTACAGTCCTGTAAGATAATCCCAGAGTGACAAATGAAGGTAAAGATTGGGGGGGTGGGGAGAAAAGATTAAGAATGAAAATTATTTCCTTGGAATGGCAAGAACTCTGGATGATGTCTCTCTGTCCTGTTGGCCCTCAGGTCCCAATGCCATTTCAGTGAGCCTGTCCCCAATGGGCCGATACGTAATGGTGGGTCTAGCCTCACGAAGGATCCTGCTGCACCCCTCCACGGAGCACATGGTGGCCCAGGTCTTCAGGCTGCAGCAGGCCCACGGCGGTGAGACCTCTATGAGGGTGAGTGCCACTATTTGTGCCCCCACTGTTGGGCAGCTTTCCTGGCTTGGCAGAGTAATGAAGGACAACGATCTTATCTCCCAGCCAGGACCAGAGATCGTCATGCTATAAGGAATGAGGAGAAACTCCAGTCCAGCCTATCCACAGCCAGCAGGCTTCACTTGGGGAAGTTCTGGACTACTGGAAGGCAGTGGCTTCTCATACCCTAGATCATGAACTGAGTTCTCTAGAGGCCTGAAAATGTCTTTGGCCAAAAACCAAACTGAATGTTTCTTTTCCACAACATAAGACCTTTAGTCTGGAGATACATAATGAACCCAGTGAAATATTTATGCTTAAAAATATATCTTTTGAGGGGGTCTCCCTGGTGGCGCAGGGGTTAAAGACACAGCACTATCAAGCTGCTACCAGCCACTACAGCCTAAGTTCGATCCCAGGCCAGTCAGGGAGCTGACCCACATGGCACAGCAGACCTCTCCTGTTTTACCCGCTCCTTTGCAGGTGTATTTCAGTAGATCTGCGTGTTCTGCTCCCAACTCTGTCTCTGGTAAATCCTCTCACCCTTGAACCTCTGGCCTATACCCCAGTTCGTGTATGCATAAATAAATAAACCTTTAAAAAAATACATCTTTTGAGGAAGCTATAAAAAGCAACAAATAGTATATATAAAATGTTCTCTGTGGGTTGTGTTGTGATGAAAGATGAGGACTTTGGGCAGCTCTTCTCTCTTAACCGTCTTGTCGTTACCTCAGCAGAGAAAGGTCCTTGTAGGATATTCTCATGGCAAAGGCTTTCCTCTCTGGCACTGCCATAAAGCGTTCTGGGTACTGTGGGGTTCGTGACCTCTGGACTCGACCAGACCGGGGCCTAACTAAGCTTCCCGCATCCCATGGGGCCTCATTTGGCAAGGATTTGTCAAGGAGAGTCAAACGTTTGAACAGTTCTCTAATTAAATGGTATTTAAGGTCTGTCTCAAACTAAGAACCTGTGAATTCCCTTAGCACTTTGTGTAGCCTGTGCCATTTATAGTTTTATGCACTTGTTTATGTGTTGTCTTTTCTTTAGCTGTGTGGTGTGTATATTTAATCCCCACAATTAGGTTTGGTGTAAGTTCTTTAGGGGCCTATCCCCCAGGGCCCCTCTTTTAGTGCTCGGCATGTAGGTATTTGTTGAATTCCTAGAATGGGAAGTATTTGTTTTAAAGAAAAATCTAGGGATAAGACCCATTATGTACAAAGCAATAGAAAGTTGGTGGCCTGGTGTGGTCTCTCTAGCCTATTCTCCCCTGCTCTCTCCTACAAGGACTCTCTCTCTAACGCTTCTGAGCCATTTTTTAAGCACCCTCAATTCAGTATCTTTCCTGCTAGTGTGCCTTTACCTTGACTGCCTCCTCCCCCTCATCCCCAGCTGCCCACAAGCTCGTCCCCTGCTGTGGAATCTTCCTAGACTGATTGGTTACTCCCTCCTTATGCTGCCACTATTCCTCATACACAAGCTTGTGTTAACACTCACCACACCCAGCTGCAGTCATGTCGTTCTCCTCTCTTGGGCTCTGAGCTCCTTAAGACCAGAGACTGTGACTATGTAATCTTTCTGAAGTATAAGTACCTGATAGGGAACATGGCATTTAGGAGAAGCTGAATGAGTGAAAGAAAGTCTCAGGAAAAGCACCCTCCTTGTATTTCTAGGTGGTGATTAGCAGAACCATTGATGGTTGACATCGTGTCCCACCAAGCCTCTGAAAGGGTAGAAACAAGGCATTCTCTGCTCTTGATGTCATAATGACAGGAACATTCCGATTCTTGAATTCTATATGACTTTGGAAATATTTGACATTGAGTGATTAGGAGAGGACTTCGTGGGACATTCATTAAACCTATTTTTTTTTTCCAGATATTTGAGGGTAGAAGTTGAATTTTAGTTTACACATTCTTATTTTGCTTATCTTAAGCAGATTTGGGTGGTAAAAAGTACCTGTTTTCTGCTTTTCACCACCTAGAATCCTGGCCTAACAGCTGTTCTTCTATCCCTCCTGCATAATTGTGTATAATTGTTTATAATCATTAATAGAGAGGATCTGATTTTGACAACACTAATGGACATATCCAGCCTTTTCCGGAAGCCAGGACCTCTGCCCAACTTCTGGGCACGGCCAACCAGTCCTCCATCCTAGCAAGGTTCCTCTTTTCCATAAGTAGCCAGAAACATCTGGCTAATGACAAATAGCTACAAAGCAAAAGCCAAGATGCTGTCACATATGGGGCTGGCAGCTCTGGGAATGCAGTTGGAGGAGTCTGCTGAGGCGATGTGGCAGTCCATTGCTGCCCTGCTAAGGGCTCACGGCAGCTAGCCAGCTGCTCCATGCCTCATGACAAGAGCAATTTCTCAGGCCTCCCAGTGAGGCTTTTTTGATTCTCAACAGGCACCATCTGCCACTTAGGAGAGGGCACTGAAGTAACTGGAAAGCTCCCGTTTGGGACGTATTCTCTCACCCAAGAAACAGGCCAAAGTCTCTCTAGGTTTTACTCATCTTGTGTCCCCTCAGGCCACCTTTAAAACCCCGAAAGGTTTTAAAGGTTTCTAGTTTCCCAGGTGTCAGTTGCCCCTTATGTCCAAAGGCACCAAAGCACTCAACAAAATGTCCTTGAATTCAGTCATTGGTGGAAGGGAAGACACCACTTTTTTTTTGGGTAGCTGCGCTGTATGAACCCTTTAAGGCAAGAAGTGCATTTTTGTCTGAGATCGGGGAGCAAGGGGCAGTAAAGCATCTCCCTCTTTGCACAGGTAAGTGTAGGTGGGTGTCTCCATCTTAATGTCAAGCCCTGTCCTTAATGGGATGCTTTTGCTGGTGATGGGCCTGTCTGAAAGCTTCTCTACCCAGAATTCTCTTCTCTTTGGTGTCATCTCTTGGAATTCACTGTGGTGATTTTCAGAGCAGAAAACTTGGGCCAATAGACATTCCCCAGGAGACCATCCTCCAGAGTATTAACTTGCCTTAATTTAATTCCCACTAAGTGACATCTCTCCCCAAGAGATGATCTCTTACACAATCCCCTATGAAAACTCTTCTGAAAATGAATTGCTAATTGCTATTAGCCTTGGCATACTTATTCTAAAGCAGTTCTTCAGACTTCTGAATCAGTGCATCGCAAACTGCCCGCTGGACAACCTGCTTTGGAATACTGGGGTCCTTGTCAAAATACAGACTCCACTTCAGAACTAAAATCAGAATAAGCATGGGGTGAGAAGGGGCCCAGGTATTTGTATTTGGAAAACAAGCTTTCCAGGTGAAGCTTGTAAGACACTTGAGTTTGAGGACTGCTGTTCTTAATGATTATTTTCTTCATTTTAGGTTTCTGCCCTCAGCCTCTGCAACAAGGCAGAGACAAGGTCTTCAGTTTACTTCTGGTTGCTTTGACCCTCTGCTACTTCTGTTGCAGGCACAATGGTGTGCTCTATTTCCTACCAGACTCTCAGCTGCTTGCCTGCCTGTGCTTCACCTCCCATCTCTTCTCAGCATTGCTGCTTTCCAGGGCTCTCCCTTGAATGTCTGTCTGCTGGGTTCCTTTCTTCCCTGTGTTGAGTCATTTTCATTTTTGTCCTTGTTTCTAGGATCCTTTTTTGATATTTCCCTTCTGAGGCTAAGCTTAGTCTTCCCAATTTTAAGATGACTGGAGAATCAGGAAAAAACAAGACTGGGCACATATTTTATCTCCCCCTTCCCTCCGTCCATCTGAAGCGCCTTCAGGCTGGTCATGCTGCTGTATGACGCAGGGGCTTGTTTTCTGCCTGACTCCCTTATACTTGAGCCAGGGAAAGCTTTATGTTAATTTCTGTTTTATTTTTTAAGTTAAGCATTTAAGGATTGCTGAAGTGAAGTTTTGCTGAATTCTCAGAACTCGAAACTGCCTGTGTTCCCTCTCTGCTTTCATTTTCTAATTGGAACAAGGCACAATATTGTAAAAGAGACCAGCAATTACTTTTCTAAAATAGTGGCAACTTGCACATTTTAACTTCAGTTGTAACCAAGTGAAAGCATAATAACAAAAATACAAAATTACTAATGAAGCCAGAAATAGTCATATACCAAACTGTTCTTTCAATTATATCAGTAATAAATGCTATTTTACCTAGAAATGGGGCAAAAGTCGGTACCCAGAGTTGGGGGTGACATGCCAAGGCATTTTGAGCTAGAAAACAAGGACTAAGATCAGAGATTTCAACACAAGAATAGATGGTGTATACGCTTTCTCCCAGATGCATAGACTAACCCCCCCGCCAGCAGGTGGGGATTGTAAGTCCGTATGTGGTATCAGAGCAGGCAAGGAGCCTCAGCATGCTAACCCCTACAGATCCCAGAGGTACTAGTTGCTTGGTTCTCACCACTGCCTGTTTGTCTTCGCTGGTTATCTTGGCAAAAGGGTAAATGAAATAATCAGGCTTTTTATGCCACTGGCCTCTGTGGCTATCACCTAAGACCTTGATCATGTTGATGCAGGAGGCACTTGGGAGTGTGGGCTCGGGGCACACGTACCTGATGGTGGACACCTGGAGTATGGGTGTGGGCATGCGTAAGTGTGTACACTTGAGCCTAGAGACAAGGGATATAAGGGCGGCGTCACGCAGAGGCAGAGGATGGCTGCGAAAGGATGAGTGACTGCAGAGGGGGCGAGGCCATGAGAGAATGCCAGAGAGAGCCTAGGGAAAAGAAATCTCCTAGATTCTCTCACAGATGTTCTTGGGGGGCTTGCCAGCATCCCTGCCTGTGTACCTGATTCCCTGAGAGAGCATTGAGGGTTCTGGGACTCTCCTTTGTCTACCCTGTACCTGCTTGTACAGCAGACCCCTTCATTTGACTTGGGTGAGGGAAAGACGTTCCAAGACAGACAGCAGTTTAGTTCTTTTACCTTGGAATGGCGTTCTGTGCTCTAAGGCAAAGACTCAAAACTGGAGTCAATTTTATTGAAAGCTTTTTCTTTGTGCCTCTGCACTGAAACAGTTTCAAGGGTTGAGGGGCCAAACACTACTTTGGGGGGGGGGTGTTGGGAAAAGCCTGTCCCTCTCTCATTCCCCCTCTTCTCTCTCCCTCTTCTATTTTTCTCTTACTCCGCTTCGACAGTTTCCTGACCCTGAGAGTACTGCTCAGTGATGCACTATCCTGTATACTTTGTACAGCGTTAGAGCTCTAACCTAGAGGTACGCATCCCTCTCATCCGCGGCAGGTCCTAGGGAGCAGGGAAGGAAGCGGTTCTGTTGCCGTGTTTTACGACCTACTTTAACTGGGCAGTACTCAGTGTGTAGCTTTATTAACATCACAGAGAATTTAACAAATGTAGACTTGCTGAATCAGAAACTCTGTGGGTGGAGGCCCAGCTATACTTGTTTGACCAGATTTCCAGATGACTGCACTCGCGCAAGATTGAGAATCCGTCACTGAATGCATGGAGAGTCTAGGTGGACCTTAACAGTCAATATAGCTGTTACTCTTTTCCTCTGTGCTCTCAACGCATCTCTTGCTATAATCTCACTTGGTTTACGTCTGTGACTCCTATTAACCAAGTTTTTCACATACTCAGGAAGTTGAGAAACTGAGTATTTGGATCATACTGCTAGCATCCTAGTGATGCTACTCAGCAGACGTTAATGGCTAGTGCAGTGAGACCTTTGCCAGTTCTGATTAAATCCTCTGCCTTCCACAGCTGACTTTGCTTTGCCTATGTGCTATAGAATACCATGAAGCTTTGGCTTAAAAAGTGAGAAGCAATAGTTTTCTTTCTTCCCAGACCCTTCCACATCTGAAGGCATATTTCTTGAATTCCTTTTTCCAATACTCAACTCACTATTATCCTTGGATGGAGGACATCACTGCGATGCTTTTTAATGGATAGCTTATTGTCAACCCAGCTATAAGGAAACATTAGTTGACTTTCATACCATTTCACAGCCATCTTTACAGATCCCAGTGATAGTGATTTTTCTTTTAAATTTGTAAAAATGGGGCCTCCCGGGTGGCGCAGTGATTGAACGCTGGGTTGCGAAGCTGCCCGCAGCCTCTGCAGCGCCAGTTCGATCCCCGGCCACCAGGTGAGGGCCCCACATGGCACAGACCTCTCCTGCCGCTCACTGCTCCCCTCAGCAGTGTACTTCGTCGTTCTGCCTGTTCTGTTCCCTGCTCTGTCTCTGGTGATTTCTCTCACCCTCCTGCGCTTCTGACTGTGTCCAATACTTGTATAAATAAATAAATCTTTTTTTAAAAATTAAATAAATTTGTAAAATTGAGCCATAGGAAATATCCAGAATGCTCTAATTAGTCATAACAGTTACTGCTTAGGTCCTGGTCATGATGGGTATCCAATGCTGTCAGCACTGACCAGCAAGTGTGTAACTTCACCCCTACAGGCTCTTTTAGCCTGTCCTAGCTGAATTCTTCAATATGTAATCTTCACTATGGCTGCCTGCCTGCCCTCAATTTAGCCTGTGATATAATCCAGTCAGTCACCTATACTTTCCTAGTTTCTAAAAATTTTATTTTCAAAAGTGACCTAGAACTCGAGTTCAATCCATAGTCTCCAGAAATTGAAGGCAACTGAGCTTCTTCTTAATCTTGTCTGGCCTTGGGAGTGGCAAATGCCAAAAATAAAGATATTTTATTTTTGTATCCTGGAAGGGTACCATTTCTTCAAGGGGAGATTGGGATAAAAGAGAGACAGCTTTGTTGTCAGAAATGATTTACTCCTTCCTAAGATTTTGTCCTCATTAATTTTCTTAAAGCTGCCTGTCAGTTGATTAAAAGCTGCTTCCGCTGCAATTATCTTAAAGTTGACTTCTGAGATGTGGTACAAAGCTTCTATCCTCAAAAAGTTCCTTTCTTCAGCACATTGTAGAAAAGGGGAGGGGGCATGGGCGAAGTCAGGGGTGTCTCTGATGTGATTTGTCAGAGAAGGGAGGGGGCAAGATAAAACTTAAAAATAACAGAGCTGCAGTCAGAGCCATTAGTTTAGGCAAATTTTTCCATGACAGATTCCTCCAATTCTCAAACTTTCCTCTATGGCCTTTAAGTAAAGTCTGTGCTGCATTTTACTATTTCAGCTCAACAACATTTTACTGAGCCCCTACCACGGGCCAGCTACTTTGCTCGGGCTGAAAAGACAGCCGTGAATAGATGAACCTGGTCCCTGCACGTGTGTTACTAACAGGCTGACTTTTTTTTTTATTATTAAAGATTTATTTATGCACACAAGAGCTGGGGTACAGGCCAGAGATGCGGGGAGGAATGAGAGGATTCACCAGAGACAGAGTGGGGAACAGAACACGCAGATCCACTGAAATACACTGCTGAGGGGAGCAGTGGGAGAGAAAGGAGAGGTCTGCTGCGCCCTGTGGGTTGCTCCCTGGCCAGCCCGGGATCAAACTTGTGCTGCAGAGGCCGTGGATTGCTTCATAGTGCGGAACTTAACCCCTTGCGCCACCAGGGAGGCCCCAATAGGCTGACTTTTTGATTGGCCTTTTCACCCCTGTATCCCCAGGCTCCACTGTGCATTGCACATAGCAAACACTTGGCATTTTTTCCCAGAATGTGTATCACTTTGAAACCTTGTGTACCGTGTATTTCCTACCCACAGGTGAACAAATACCTCTGCTTGTCACCTCCATCAGTGTGCCTAGCCTGTTGCCCAGTAAATAGTACTTGAAGGAAAGTTTTTTAATAAGATAATCCTGAAAATCAGGACTGTCCTATAAGTCTGCCTGGTGTCAGTGAGTCCTCAGGTTTCTTGCTGCAGCACTGAAACAGGGTGAGAGATTCTTAGTGAAGAATTTCAAAAGTGAAAAGCATAACATTTTGGGTGCCCTCCCCCCAGCCCAAGAATTTGTAGGAGAATCAATTCTTGCATTTGTAGTAGCTGAAAGTAGGAACTTTCGCCTTCCCAAAACTATGGATCATCTATTGAAAGACTGTTATCCTAGGTGAATATCTACAGCAGCTTCATTTGGCTGCCCTTTGACATTTAGAGAGCCAAGGAAGTTTGAGAAATTGTGCTCAAAGATGTGGGAATATGGGGAAGTGATCATTTGAATTTTGAGGGCCTGAAGTGCCTGCATACTCCATCCAGCACAGAAGTAAATCCCTCAGCTGAATTAATCTCTGTTTTGATCCTAATGGCCAGGAATGACCTTTGGAAAGCATTAGGCCAATTGAAAAACAAAAATCTTGTCCTCTGACTCTCCTTGGGATCTCTTTGAGCAAGATACATGAGTATGACAAAATTTATAGGTCTCAACAGGTTGCAGGAATTTGGCTCAAAATGACTGCAAGGCAGCCAATTATCAAATGAACTCCAAAGGGTTACTAAAAGGAGTTAATTTGCTCTTCTTGTTGTGGGAGGTTTGGTTTGCATGCGTGATCTAGGCAGAGTTGTTCCTGTTGCAGTTGAATAACGGGGAGAGTGAGGTGACTTGATATTCTGATTCTTGTTTTAAAATATAACCACTTTAAAACTTACATCAACATTCTATGAGCTTTAAACTCCAAAGTAGAAGATAAAGAGACTTGGAGACAGTGAAAGAGTTTGTGAAAAACCATCAGATTATCCTAGGAATGAAGGAACTAATAATTCATGAATCTAAGCAAATCAGCAGCTTGAAAGAAGATGATTGTAGAGTCCCTCCAGTGCCTGCTCTGGGAGTGTGCATTTCTCAGTCTGTGACAAGATGTGTAGCCATCCATTCCAGTAAAAAGGTCAGCTGTCTCTTAGTATCTGCCTTTCATTGATTTTTCCCTGTTCCCAGAGAGCTGATTCTTTTCTAGTATCCGACCCTCTCTAGCAGCTTAAACGCCTCCCGTGATTCCCATCGCTACCCGGAAGGCGTATCTCCACACATTTCCCTTCTTCCTCAAAGCACCTGGGTTGCGTTTTCTCCCGTGGTCCTGCCAACCTCAGATTCCAAGTGTCCCCTGCCTCCACCTGGCTTCCATAGTCTTAGTTACAACAAGGAATGTCTGCTGGCTGCTCTCGGCCTCTTGTCACCAAGACCGGGTTCCAGCCTTATAAATGATATGCTCCAATCTAAACAAGAGAACCACAAAATTTTTTCTTTTAGCTTCTTATCTGACTGATCTGAGCATTGCCGTTTGCTGCTTGGACTAATGGCTTGAGCTTTATTGACACGAGATGGAAAAGAAGCTTCTTGTTGAGGGCAACAATACTTTTTTTGCTCTAAATTTTAAAAGGATGGAGAGGAAGGTTTCCCACTGAGCTCCTCTGGTTGCCTCTCATTCTTTTTCTGTCTGTCTTTGAACAAGAAACAAGACTCCTTTGATTTTGATCTGAGAACTGTTTTCTTTTGCTCCTGCTTCCTATTAGAGCTTGAGGGACGGAAGGGTAAGCAGTACAAGAGATTGTCTTGGCCCCCAGAGGTGGAGGAATCATTATCTTCTCCCACTCCCTTAGCACCATAAAGATCTTGGTGACCTGACTCACTCCCTATTGACGTGCTAAGACTGCACTGAATCTAGAAAATGTTTTCCTTCTAGCATATTGATTCCAATTCCCTTCATAGATGTTAGACAGAAATGAGAAGTTTGCCTTGGGGAGGGGGGTTGCTGTCAGCATTTGTCATATACCAAGGAACAGCTGCAGCGGAGACAGGTGAAGCCAGGGTTCTGCAAACATGAATCAGCAGCTGGGTTTTATATCCAACCCTGCAAAGGGTCTGCAGGTTCTGATAATCCTCCTCCCGCACAATGGAATTTGGTGCTGTAGCTTTATGGGGTGTCACTTTTGTCAGAAAGCAAGAGGGATTTGGGGCAGGGCCATCCAGCTTTGTCCTTAATATCCCATGATGCGCTTCAGGGCGCCTGACTAGTATAAAGGAAACCTTTACTTGGGATACATTTGGGGTGCCTCTATGTGAAGGCCAGAGTGGTCCTTTACCCCATCTCTTCTTGCCTGCGCTGATGAACTTTGGGCTCACAGAGCCAGTCTCCACTGAAATCTGTGAGGAGGCTCACAGATCTCCCAGTCACTGAGTTGAAAAGACGAAAACCATAAACGGTTAGGAGGTAGACGGAGCTCTAGAACCATCTTTCAACAGCAGGGAACTTGCTGCCTAGGTATTCTCTCATCTCTGGGACTGATTGTATCCAGTATTTCCCCTCAGTGAGGCGCTTTGAGGGCTATCAAACCCCCACTGGAAAAAGGAGTGGAAACTGCACCCCTTGGGGTGGGGGTTGTTTCACAGTGGGCCTCATTTTTTATTCCTCCATGATGCTTTCGTTTCAAGCATATGTGAAATAACTATTTGACCAGGTGACCTTCACAATCTGTAAATCAGCACTTAACCACCCCACCCCATCCTGTACCTTTTGCCCTCATCTCCCTCTGCCGGCCTCCACATTAAAGTGATAGAAGCAAGTGCTTATCAGGGATCCTGGAGGCTGCTGATCTTCACGTGGCATTTTCTGGCTTTCTGCCACAAAGCAGGATTTAGCCTAATATCCAAACATTGGAGGAGATGGGCACTGGGGAGCTGCCCTTTCAACACTGTTTGAGGACTGGTAGGGGGCGGGGGCTGCCATAGCCAAAGGACAAATCGATGCCCCATGACTCCTTAGCCATGAGGTTGTGAATATCTGTGCAGCAAGACCTGAAGGGTCTCCATCTTTAATTACTTCTCTGCAATCCCTCTGACCTTGTCTCACCTAAGCTGGGTCATCCATCATACTGGCCTTTTGAAGGCTTTGTCCCCAAAGAGAGTTCCTATACTTAGAAGCAAACTGATAGTATTTGCTTGTTAATCTCTCTGCAGCAAGAGTATAAAAGTAAATTTGTGAGACATGTGAAAGGCTTATTTGCTTCTTTCTTGGTCTGGAACATTTCTAGAAAAGAGTTTATTCATTCCTTTGAGACCATGTCAAAAAACTCAGCACAACCTTCAAGCATCTGATTTACTAATCTTATTATCTTCCTTGTTGGAAGGTTGCTTTCGCTAGCACTTTGCCCACTCCCTGCAATTATGGACGACTGTGACTTTAGGGGAGATTGTTGTAAGGTCCATGCAGAGCTCTCACAGGCCAAAACCAAGGCTCCCTTATCCAGCACACTGAAATTAACACCCATCCCGTCTTAACTCTGGGTATATCCCACTCACACCACCATCTGGTCTTTGGGAGAAGGAAAGTTAAACAGATGAAGTGATCCCAGCCACATTATCTGAGCACAACCACTTTGTCCTTTCAATGTGTCTACCAAGTCATATTGAACTGTGTAGCCTGTAGGTTGAACAGAAACCACTAGTAATCTTCTGAGAAGATGAAAGCCTCTGTGGAAAGGAAGAAGGCACCATACCCCATCCCCTGATATGAAGAAAGTGAGTTGACTAGGTGCAGAGGGAAAGTGGTATTTCTGTCTCCCTGGATAGTTAGCCAGTGAAACTGGTGGAGAGTAGCAGCCGTGAATTTGGTCAAGGCTCCTGGCAGGTATGTATACATGCAAAGAAGAGATGATCCAGAAGTCAAGCAACCATGTTTTAGATGACTGGTTTAGAAATTCATAGAATGCATTGGGCTTTTGGTTAGTAGTCTCCTCAGTTAAAACAAAGACTTAGGGAGCCCTGACTGCTATCACATTTAGATGTGAGTCAGACAGAAGAAGGCATGGGAGGCTCTGAATGCAGCAGCCACGGAGTAGTGAGCCGTCTGCCTTAAAACAATTCCGTATGTGTAGGACACAGCATCCTGAGGGCCGTAGCGGGCCTTCTGGCAGTGTGTATGAGCCCGCCTGGGCACCGTTGCTCAGTACCTCAAAACCTGGAGGGTGGTTCACAGTGCATCCTGCACGCCGACGTGTTGAGCAAGTGTGCTGCTGCCTTCTCCATTCCAGAGACGGTCCCAGAGCAGGCCTCTCGGGCAGATGCCCAAGTATGCCAACAGTGTCCTCAAATCCAGGGCTTTCAGAGATGCAATGGGTTTGATTGGAGTGGCTCCTTAGCTCAAGTTTTACTTTTCCTTTTTTTTCCCCAAGTCTCAGCACGATAACCAGAAAAATAATTATACCACCCTAATTTCCCTTTTTAATATTATTCTCTAAATCACATTCTTGTTCTCGGTTTTTTTTTTCTTAATTCTTCAAGAAGGTAAAGGCAGATAAGCTCATCCTTGTTTTATTGACTTAAATCTAAGGAGGCTAAAAGGGAAAAAAAAAGCATTGAATAGATAAGTTCTACCATATAGATTCTCAGCTGTGTGTCCTTTTCATAGCCCTGATGACCTTTTTGAAAGCCCCAGATGCAGTTCCTAGTAATAACAACAGTTACCATCTACGATTTGGGACCATTGCTGTTATTTTATATACATCATTTCTTTTAATCTCCCCAATTATTTCAGTGTTTAGTGCTGTCTCTTTTTAAAGTGGGATCTAGAGAAGTTATGCAGTAACATCAGGACTTAAATCCAGGTCTTCTAACTCAAGAGTCCATGTTCATCTTCCACTGCCATGCCCCTACCTCTGGCTGATGTGGCTTCTGGAGCATGTGTAGGTCAGACTCGGAGGTTCTCTTTCACCTTCAGGCCAAACCCTTGGCTTAGCTAAGCTGCCCCCTGAGAAAATAGTAGCTTCGGAAAGCTGTAGACTGTTGAAAAGAGACACTGTCTCTGCCTTGGAGAAATGGAAATTATCTATTAAATGGCGATTTATATAAGCTGGAAAGAAATCCTGTACCTGTGTGTTCGAATTTCCCCTCTGCCCTGCTTCCTACATCTTATTGCACCTTTTAGGTTTCCTTAACAATAGCAGTTTTAACATTGCTTTTAATTAGATGAATTAAGAATGTTCTCTGATGTTATCACCCCCTCCCGCCCCCCTATCACCTTCAGTTCCCCCATTGCTGTGAGTGCTGTGATTTCCATGGTAACAGGACTACCATCTGAGCTTGGCTTTCACTGGTTAGTCTGGCCAGAGAAAAGTTAAGGGCAGTTCTTCCTGGTGAGCTGGGCACTGCATGGGGCTTTCCAAAGGGTGACTTAAATGCAGTGAAGTGAGAAGTGCTAAAAGGCTTTAAGAAGAACGCAGCTAAGCTTCATGCAGAAAAATCCAAGGGCACCCCAAGACCTAGCCCTTAGGTCTCTTAGTAAGAGGGCCCACCTCCCCTTTGCTACCCCAAGCTCTGAAGTACATGTTGAAAGTCATTCCATTCTCAGCCTAACCATCTCCTTTCCTCCCTGCGGTTAACTTGCTTCAGGCCATAGAAGGAATTTAATTTCTCCTTGTATTTTGTTATTCTTGGTAACATATTGTTTCTCTTATTTCTCCTCTTCCCTCTTTCTCTCCCACCCAGAGAGTTTTCAACGTCCTTTACCCCATGCCTGCGGACCAGCGGAGACACGTCAGCATCAACTCTGCCCGCTGGCTGCCAGAGCCAGGGCTCGGCCTGGCCTATGGTACCAACAAAGGAGACCTAGTGATCTGCCGCCCAGAGTGAGTGGTACAAGGCTGGTGAAGGGGCTGGGCAGGTACTCAGGCAGAAGACCGGAGTGATTAGCATTCACCATGAATGTGGTAACCCTGCTAGAGCCTCCTCAGCATCGCTCCTCATGGGGCCCTTTTCACTTAGGGGATGGTGGGGGTAGCTCTCTCTGCCAGATAGCTTCAAAAGTTCCATTTAGTTACTATGTCTTTTTAAATTTAAGGCAGTATTTTTTCCCTTTGTTTTCCCTTGTTCTCTGGTCTCCTAGTGATAGTAAAGTTTCCCTGCAGGCAAAAGCATAGAAATCAAAGATGCTTTTCTAAACCCTTTTTGAAAAATTCAACAGGTGGTCTTGGGTTTGTGTAAATGTCATTGACATCAACTTAAGAAATAAAATGGGAAACAGTATTGTTAAACCCTGATTTGTCATGCAGCCAATCTCTAGCAGCCTGGCTCTGTCTGTGTCCTGCCTGTTTTCCTTTCTCCTTGGGGTTCTGGCTTATAATAGTGAAGACAGATTGAAAAGCTCAATTTTATTTATTTGTTTAGGATTTATTTATTTATTTATACAAGCACTGGGTATAGTCAGAAGCGCGGGAGGATGAGAGAATTCACCAGAGCCAGAGCGGGGAGCAGAGCAGGCAGAAGGACCGAAGTACACTGCTGAGGGGAGCAGCGGGCGGCAGGAGAGGTCTGCGCGCCATGCGGGACCTTCCTCCGGTGGCCGGGGAGCAGCCGGGGATTGAACCAGCACTGCAGAGGCTGCGGGCAGCTTCGCAACCCAGCACTCAACCGCTGCGCCACCGGGGAGGCCCGAAAAGCTCAATTTTAAATCAAAATGATTATTCTCTGGTCTTAAAGTAGGAGGTGGGAGGGCTCAGAAGACTAAAGCATTTCTGTCTTAAGTCCTGATGACACCCCTTCTTCTTCCTCTGACTTTTCGCAGGATAGGGGTCTATCCAGGCATGCTTTCACTCAGGCCCCTGGGGCTCAGCCAGGGCTGTCATCAATTTCCAGACCCAGCCAGGTGGGGAGTGTGAAGCTCTATGCTTCACTTTGATCAGACTGATTGCTGCGTGGGTTGCTGCAGAGTTCCAGCTGACTAAATGCCACTTCTGCCTCCAGGCCATCCTGACACTAGCTCTGCACTTAGTGCAGTCCCCTCCAAGGGTATTCTGCAGCTCAGAGTACGGTGTGGTTGGTCTGGTAGTCTCTGGCTGTTGGGGGCGTCCACGTTGCCTTTTGATAAGGCCTTTGGTGATTTTTGCCTGGAGTACGTGTTTGGGTCACTTCTTGTGACCTGGTCGGTGAGCAGGGAATGATCCCTTGTCAGCCGAGTTAGGCTTGTGGCCCAGGAGAATGAAACCTGGTTCTAAGAGCAGCTCTTTTTTTCCATCTTGAATCCCTCCCCAAGAGAGGCAGCTGTCTGAGCCCGACCTCATCAAGCTGCTCTGGGAGCTGGGAAACTGCCTGGCTGTGCCCACACACTCTCTTTAGGGTCTGTGTCCAGCGAGCCTCTTTCACTAGCTCCTGTGCCTTCTCAGAACATAGCTTGTCCCTTTCCCCAGCTGTGCTACTGGTAGCCCAGGTGCTGGGTCTGTGAGTTGCTGCCTTAGGACAACACTGGCCAAGGATCAGTCTGTCTTGAAATGTTTTTCCCCAAAGCACATGAGACTAATTATATTGTCTCTTCTTTAGGAATTCATATGAGGAATTCTAGTGGGCACCTTTTCCACAACTGACACACAACTCTGGGCCATCATTTCATGAATACTGTAGCCTTCCTCAGCACGGTGGACTTGTCTATGACTCCAGCCACTAACCTTTGTCCCACCCAAACGCCCAGCCCTGTCCCTTGCAGAAAGTGATGTGCTCTTACAGAGGCAGCATCTCTACCCCAGTTTGCATGGCCCCACAAAGGCTCTTATGTCTGAAACCCCAGCCTACATACGTGATGTGAGTCACGGACACCTCAGCCAAACATGAAGCTGGCTTTGGCCTCTATTTTCTCTTTTCTCCCCATATGTTGTCTTCAGCATCCAGAGTCTCAGCAGGCTTAAGCCATCTTGGGCTGCCTGGGGAGAACTCTCTCGCCCACCAGCAATTCAGGCCTCTTCCATGAGCACGATGGCACTAGCACTTGACGCAGCAAACAACATCCCATCACAGGCCCCACTGTGTTGGACTGAGAGAGAACTAGTTCAGCCTGCCTTTCTTTTTTTTGGTGATGCTGTTTCTCCTGATTTCTTGGGTCAGGTTGGGAAATGCCCCAAACCTTTGGACCAGATTTATGGGGGTGCTTTGGGAATTAAGAATGATAGAACTTTGTCCCAAGTTGTTCAAAGCTTCTCCAGTTGCCAGTCGCCTTCAAGTCTAGATGTTTGTTTGTTTGTGGTTTTTTTGCTTTAGGCAGAGAAGACTATAAATAGTATACATGAAAGGAAGTTGAGATTCACCCAAGGCCTCCCACCAAAGCAATGACAGAATAAGGTTTCCTGACTTTACAACACAGCTTTTCCTCTTAGCTATTCTTAACCATTTTTTTAATCAAAAACCCTTTTAGAGGGGAGACAACCAAAAAAAAAATTTTAAAATTCTGATGAAAGTGTTTTCTCTCCCAGAGAAAATGTATCTCAAGAGCACACATACACCATTTCATAACTCTCCTCAGAACTCAGGTAGAGAATGCAGCTCTAGATCACGTGAGGCAGTTAAGCAGGTCAGGTGACTGATGCAGTGGAAAATGAGAGAGGATAAGTGAGAACGTTTGCATCTTTTGAACAGTCTGTGATTGGTCTCTGGCCTAGAATGAGGAGAACAAATAAATGGGGAAGTAGGAGCTCAGGGTTGTTGTCTCTTCAGGAGGCAGCTGCCTAAGGCTTGCTGCCTGTCCCTGTGTGACGCAGCTCCCTGGCACACCCATTCCCAAGGGCACAGAATCCAGCCAGCCAGCTGGGCCAAGATTATAGCCCTTCCTCCAAAACAGGTGGTTGTCTGCCTTTGTCCCAAGCACAGGCAGCTGCACCTCATTTTGTGCTCTCAATCCTGCTCTTGATTTCTCCTCCATTGTCTTCTCTCAGCATTCTCTGTAAGCACAAAGACAGAGGTAACAAGCTCCTTAGGCATCTCTTAGTGGTACTGAAAACTTGACACTTGACAGTAGCAAAGGCTTAAGGAAATATTCCACCTTTCCAGGGAAAGAAATTCCCAGGACAGGTGAGGGGATGAACAGCCCCAGCAGAGCCATTATGGTGACTGAGAGCCCCATCGCTCCTCTTCTGTAATGAGGTGCACCTTCTTCCTTTGCTTTGTTTCCCTATCCACCACTCCTCCCAAGCTGCCACTGTGCCTCTGGCTGAACGCCAGCCCAGCCATCATCCCCAAGGATAACCATAGTGGGTGTGAAGTACCAGATTGAGTCGAGCGGGTGCTTGCTCTCTTCTGGCTTTCTGGATCAGCTCTACAAATAGTGGAGTGGTGTTGCTGGGAAGACCACTGCTTCTCAGGGTCCGTGCAGAAGAATTGAAAGACTCATGTCAGAAGCAAAATCGGCTGGGATTGTGGGGCATCTGGCCCTTTGGCTAAATGTAGGGCTCCTGCTAAGGCCCCAGCTCTATCCCTTAACAGGGAGCTACTGCTGTAAACAGTGATTATAATCAAGCATCTTTGACCAAGGAGGGGAGAAGCACGCCTCTGAATCAAAAGGGGAGCCACAGAGACTATCTTTCAGGCTGTCCCCAAGAGCCAGGTGCCAACCATTCCTGGCATCACAGAGACTGGGGACTGTGCGGGTCTTCTTGGAAACAGGCCTTCTTTCCAAGGAGACAGCCTATGGTCCAAGCCTCTGCAGCCAAGAAACTGATAGAGGAAAGAAGAATGTTCTCCAAAGGAATATCCCCTAGAAGTTGGGAAGTTCAGAGCAAGAATTCTGTGTAAAAGTGTTGTCATCACCGGAGGCCAGGTTGACTCTTAGCTGTGCTGTGTTCAGGGTGTCCTGAAGGTCCCACCACCAGGGAGCCCAGAAACACAGCTTGCAGCTGCTGCTGAAGGGAGCCAGATGTTGAGCGAAGTCTGTTTGAATAGGTTGATCATGCTTGGCCTTCCTACTCTTCATCCTTTTGTATGTTTGCTCTAGGTTCTTCCTGGAAGCTAGACAAACAGTGACTCATTCATGCTCACTAAGACCCAAGGAGGAAGGAGAAGCTTGGAGCCATTCTTTAGCACAGAGATCAGTGATTTGGGGTATCAAAGGCTAAGTGTTTCCCAGATACCCAGAGAGGGGGTCTCCAACTGTTCTTGGTACAGTGCCAGAATTTCAACCAGATTCAGAAGCTTGTAGTAGTCTAGATGCTCCGACCACAGAAAGTGAAACAAATGAGAACTAGAGGCAGACTTGTTGGTGAGGGGCAGAAAGGTGGGGGGAATGAGGGTGCGTCTTATAGCACAGCTGAACCAGCCTCCACAGCCCCGTTCTGTTTGGTAGTTGGCATTGTCAGTAAATGGCCAGAATTTACAGCTCCTAGCTTCCGACATTGCTGCTGATGGAAAGTGTTTCAGGCGATCCTGTGGCTGTCAGAGCTGACAGTCCCAGTTCAAAGAGTGGGCACTGGGGCAGCCACTGCTATGATAGGAAGGAAGGTTCCTGGCCCCACGGTACATGGCTTGGTGTAGGTTCAGCGGGAAGTTTGTCGTCACTAACCAACCCTGGCTAGCAAGAATTACAGAGGAAGGATTTGGCAAGAACCCACGTGGTATTGCCACCTGTCAATAAATCCTGACAAGTTTGTAAATCAGAGGCTCCCTGGCATCTGGCTTCATGTGGGGCCCCATGCAACCAGAACTGACTCATCACAACTTGCAGTAAGGACTTAGTTTCTGCAAGCCTTTGCCGTTGACTTCCGGCTGCTAGACCCTTCCTTAATGTGACCTCCTCTCCTGCTTGCCCTCCACTGCCCCTTTTGTTCTCAGTCAAAAACAGCTCAGTGTTTGGAAGGTGTAAAGGAGCTGGAACGGGAAAGCACTTTTGTTTGCCTGTGGCCCTTCCCCTTCAAAGATACTAGTGTGCCCTCAGGTGCAGCCTGATACCCAGAATCATAGTGACCTTCTCAAGACAGATTTGGGGGGCTCGGTGTGGAGGCCGCTTTGCTTTCTCCTATAGTAGCACATCCTCCTGATGCAGTCCTTCCCCCTGCCAGCTTTGTCAGGTCTGCCCTACATCATCCTTGGGCTTCGGAAGGAGGCACTCACATTTTCCTGGTCCGTCTTACAGCCCGTTGACCGTTTGTTCTTTGCTGCCGTTCTCTTGCCGCAGCAGAGTGGCTGGGCCTCTCAGTTAGAAGGCTGGCTTTTGCTGGAGCTTGTCTTAGACTACTTGGACTACTCAGAAAACTACAGATTGTGGGGCTTAACAGAAGTTTATTTCTCTGGAGACTAGAGTCCTAGCAGGTGCCAGCGTAGTCAGGTTCTGGTGGAGACCCGTGGCTTGCAGATGGCACCCGCTCACTGTGTCCTCTCATGGTGAACAAGAAGGGTTTCTCACCCTCCCCTTAGAAGGCCACAATCCTATTCAGTCAGGGCCTTGCTCTTAGGATCTCCTAAATACCCTATCTTCAGATAGACACATTGGGGTACAAGGTTTCCACATACAAGTTTGGGGTGTAGGGAGAGCAGCTGAGCCCATAACAGCTCTTCCAGCCCGTACCTATCCTGTTCAGGCACAGAGTCTGCTGTTTTGAGTATCGCTTAGACCTCTACATGGAGAGTGGGGTTGCAATCAGAGGACTCGGAAATACCTCTTCCCCAATTCCTGCCCCGCTTCCCCACCAGGACCCCACCCTCAACCATAATGACTGGCTCTAGGTAGCACCCTTCCAGGCCTGAATCTTACAGAGGCGCTGTCTTGTGTTTAATGACCCGTCACTGGCAGCCAGGATCGCCACCTGAGGTGACAGATCAGTACAGAAAGATGCAAGGCCATCGCTTCCCTTCTGGTCACTGTGCGTGGGAGCGCTCGGCAGCCTAGAACACAACAGGTGGAAACACTTCTCTGCCATCGGCAGACCAGCCACGTCTTTCCTTCCTAGCCCCAAAAGAAGTTGTGAGCACTGCAAGGGCATCTTCACCTCTGGGGCACTTTCCAGTTGTTTGTCCAGCCTACCCTGGCGAAGGAGACCTGGGCTGTCCTGACTCAGGGCTTTTTCCTGGTGAGACTTAGGAGGTCCAGGCAAATTAAGATTGTGAAGGTACCCTTGTTTTCGCTCCTCCCCCACCTGCCATGGCAGCAGGCAAGATCCTGTGGTGAGTGAGAACCCGCGCTCTGTCTGAAGCCTCTTCTGAGCAGTCAGCATAGCATACCTTCAGGCAGGCTCCCCAGGGCCTCTCAGGTGCCATCTCAGCCCCTTTCTCTGTCTGCAGAACACTCAGAACCTCTGCCTGCTCCTAGTGTGGCTGTCTCTTAGCACTCTTGTAATCCCAAGGAGGCATCAGTCAGGTTTTGTCTGGGGGATGAAAAATGCTAAAACCACCTTAGTGCACCATAGGCTCTTGGGCTGTTGGGGATTTGGCTGAACTGCTCCAGCACTGAGCATCCCCATGAAGGGGCCCCTCTAATCACCTCAGCCCAGCCCCGGGAGAGAGAAGGACAGTTACCAAATTACAGTCCCCAAAACGCAGACATCATAAGGCATCCTCACCACTCCCTCTCTCATGCCTTTCTCGTTCTCCTTCAACTCATTTTCAGGGCTTTAAACTCCGGTGTGGAGTACTACTGGGACCAGCTGAACGAGACCGTCTTCACTGTCCACTCCAGCAGCCGGAGCAGTGAAAGGCCTGGGTGAGTTTTCAAAGGAGGCACAGCTGACTGGGGCCTGTCCCTTCCTCCCGCTCTGATGGGTGCTCGAGCAGTGCCCTCAGACTGGCTCCAGGCTCTCTCAGTAACCCCTCAGCCAGAGCAGTGACCTTCCACCTGCTTTGTTCCATGACTCAGAGACCGAGACCTCTGCTCTCAGACTCCTTCTAGAACACCCCTGGCCCTCTTCCATCTCAACCATGGTGTCTGGGCACCCTGGGGTGAGGAGAGAAGACAGAACTTGGAGAGTGAAACTGTCTTAGGAGCCATGCTCAGGGAGACTCTGTGGACCATCTTCCAGATGACTGGGACCCCAGGGACCACACTGTCCAGACCTGCAGCTGGGGACCCACCCATGGCCAGCTAGAGAGTAGGCCCCTGGTGCTCGTCCTATCACTTAATTTATCAATGAGTTATTTATTAATTTTAAGAAAATGAAGTGCTGGCCGGGCCAGGTAAACCCAAGGCAGTCAGTGCTTCCTAGAGGACTCGCAAGGCAGGGCACAACGGGAGGAATAGTCCCCATAAGTAGCCAGAAATAGGAGTGGCTGGTGACTGTCTCAGAAGTCCTGGGCTCCCTCTGCTGCCAGCTCTAGCTATCCCAAGAGTCAATGCCTGCAAAATGCCCAAGGAAAGGGGTGTTGCCTTGGGCCTGGGCTTGCTCACAGGGCAGCTTGTGCTCCCTCCCTGCCGCCTCTGTCTGCAGAAGGCACTGAAGGAAGCTGTCAGCACAGCTCATCGGAGTTCTGGTGTTACCGCTCCTCAGTGTTTTGGCCAAAATCAAGTGTAGAGTTCCTGCGCTTTTCCTCTAAATGGAAATCCAGCGGAAGTTTAGGACTTTAAACTGGAATCTTCTCAGCATGTGGTTGGAAGGAAGGAGAAGTAAAGAGAGAAAGATCATCTTCCACTGCTCCCCCTTTGTCCCATAGAGCTCAGCGAGTGGCTTCCTGGATCTTACAAATAAGAGCCCTCTAAGCTCAGCCATGTGCACCTCCCCAGATGCCCTCTCTGCTGAAGGGACTGAACCAGCTGGGCTTCCAGAAATGATGGTTCTGCGGCTCCTCTTGTTAGCCCAGAGGACTGACCAGTCTGGCCAAGAAGGAACGCAGACGCATTGACTGCCATGGCCGGCGGGGGCGCTGTGGGAGCATAGGGCCCCTCCTCAGCCTGTAGGCCCTGGTCCAGGCTGTGCCCTGTGGGTCAGCGTGGAGCTGTTGGAGCTCAAGGGGTGCTGTCCTGCCTGACTGCCCTCTCCGTTTCTCTCCCTAGAACCAGCAGAGCTACATGGAGGACAGACAGAGACATGGGTCTGATGAATGCAATTGGGCTGCAGCCCCGGAACCCCACCACCTCAGTAACATCTCAGGGCACCCAGACTCTGGCCCTTCAGCTGCAGAATGCCGAAACACAGACGGAAAGGGAGATGCAGGAGCCAGGGGCGGCAGCTTCAGGGCCTGGCGAAGGTGGGAGCCTTGTGTCGATTGTAGCTGGGGGAGCTAGGGCAAATCTTTCCTCCCGCCCCTGCCCTCCCCTCCCGCCCCCGCCAGGAGACAGCCTGAGGCTCCAGGCCATCCTCCAAACAGGTGGTGCCGAGGGAGTCCTCCCATGACTGGGCAGTGTCAACCTGGTGGCATTAAGAGCTCTCACAGGCAGGGACACTGTTGTCCTCATGCTCGGTCAGCTGCTCTGATAAGCTTTGCCTAGCTCCCAAGTACGCTGACCTCCCCTGCCGCTAAAACTCGGAGGAGCCAGGCTGTTCCTCTAAGGAGAGAGCACAGAAAGTACTCACCACGGAAAAGCCTGAGAGTCCCGGCTGCAAACTCTCGCTCTAGACACATGCACCCCAGGCCTCGGGCTTCCGGGTCCACCCCACAAGGTAGCTTGTCTTCCCCCTGCAAGGCTGGTGGTTTGGGGCCGGCTGCCGTAAGGCCCTCTTGTGCTCCTATTGACCCCATGGTTGGCTGCTGTTTTGGCTGCAGCCTGGCACACCATCAGCCTCTTCTCTCACCTATTCAGGTGTGGCTGGGCAGCCTCTGCCTGGGCTCTCTGCACTGGCCTCACACTTCTAAGAGTCATTTAGCACTTCCCAGCAGGAGAGCCCGCGCGTCTGTCGGTAGGTAGTAGCGGCAGCCCCGCTGTAGTGACAGGCTCCGTCACTCTCCTTACCCCGGTCCCAGCTTCTAGCAAGGCAGCGTCTGATAGACCTGCATTTTCTAGGTCAGTGTTGGGCCATTTTCTCCGAAGAGCCAGCCCTCGAGAGAAGGCGCAGTGCGCATCAGGCAGAGGGTAACAGATTCCCCTGAAGACTCCCCTGTCACCTCCATAGCACAGTTTGCTCTCCTGCAGTCCCCTCACAGGCCACTGTCCCTCTTGCTGCCATGAACTGAAATTTTTAAAAGCCAAATCCCTGTTTAGTCTGTGGCCTAGGCCACCTGCTACATCTGCGGCCCATAGCTCTTTGTTGGCATGGACTACGTGCTGGCTACAGCTGCCAGTGGCAGCTTCGGGCCTCAGGGAGGAGTTGAAAGCTCCTCCAGCCATCCCCAGGTGCAAGTCTCTTAGGCAGACATCTTAGTCCTGAGCAGCCCAGGATGGGTTCCAGGAACTCTTGGAGCTGCTGAGTTTTGAGTAGAGGATGGACTTAACCCAGAACTCAATGGATCGGAGCTGATTAGAGTGGTAGTAGCAGGAGCCTGAAGACTTGGTGCAGAGAGATGAGAAGCAGGAAGACCAGTTAGGAATTATGACCTATGAGAGGTGCCACAACTGGAGCCACGTGGTCGGCGAGGGCACCAGGCCTCTCTGGGCCTGGCAGTGGCAGCTGCCTGTGGGTCCCAAGGCCACCCTGCCCGGCCCCTAGAAGTGATCTCAGTAAAAAGAGCAGATAGTTCACAAGGCACAGAGCCCAGCACGGTGAGCTGCAATGCCAGCAGGCCTCAGGCCAGCCCCGCTGCACAGCCCAGAGGCTGGGGAAGCCCTCTGGGCATAGAGCTCCTGGAAAGCCGTGGGAGTGGCGGTGAGTGCAGGGAAGTCTCTGGGGCCTCCCCAGGCTGTCCTTTTGGCTCACTGGGCCGAAGCCACGCTGACACCAAGGCCCTCTGTTGCCCTGTCCTCTTACCCTCTGCCCCATTTTTTCCCTGGGAAAAATACTGGGAGAAATACTCAGCCCCTCAGAGTCTCTTTCCTTCTGTCTGGGAGTTGATGCTGAGCTGCCTGAGAGGGAAGTGTGGAAGGGCAGCTGCCTTGAGGGATCTGGGATAGGGGCAGGAGGTGGAAGGGCAGTGCAGGGAGAACTCTCACTGAGCCCCCTGGAGGGTCCTTCAGTGCCACTAAGCCATGGAACTGGCTGGCCCCAGAAATCTGCTCAAACACATGAGCAGAGAGAAGCGGCTAGGTGGGGAGGGAGCAAAGAGAGTCCTGGAAAAATGACCATTGACAACAAGTAACAACCCCCGCCCCGCTACACACACACACACACACACACCCCACCCAGAAACACCTCACCTTCAAGGCCCCCAGACTGCAAAATCCTAAGCTGGTCAGCAAGAGGCCAGAGGAGGCAAATTAGCAGTTGAGCAGGGCCGGCCTGGCAGCCTTGCTCCTGGCTGCCCACGGGCTTGGCCTGCATTTCAGCCGCCGGGGAAAGGTCCCTCAGCATCGATCTCCACTCTGCACCCCGCTGACTGAGTGCCCGCGTGTGCCAGGCGCTTGACTGGCTTTCTCTTGGGCTCTGCCCGGCGCTGTGCAAGCCGCGTGTCTCCATCCCTCTCCCCCACATTAGGAAACTGAGGAATGTGGACGTGAAGGCTCGAACCGAAGCCGCATCGGTTCCAGCCCAAGGGAATGCCAGGTCTCTGGGGAAGGACTGGTATCTCCTCTTCCTCCCTGGAATGCTGGCTCTGGCCCCGGGCCTGAGCAGCCGGCTGTCTCCAGGCCTAGATGAGGGTTCGGGCATCCAGCCCCAGGAGGCAGTATGTGGGCATCCACTTGGGGAAGTCGGTGAAGAGGACCGGGGGACAAACGCCTTCTGGGGAGACGTCCTCGAGGACTGCTAGGAAATAACTTGCAGACAGCACTGAGGAAAGACAGCACAGCTTGGCAGGGAAGCAGAACAAACCATTTGCCTTTGTGCCACACCCTGCAGGGGCCCCTCTTTTTCCAAAGACCCAGGTCACCCCACATGGGGAGCAGGCAAAGAAAGCAAAGCCCTACCCCTCAGCCTCCTCGTCGTTTGGTGACTAACGTGCCACTGGCGCCAAAGCGGTTAATTAAAGCCACACAGCTGCCCATTCACCTGCCCTGCCTCCTGGCTGCGCAGCCCTGGCCCCCTCCTGCCACCCGGGGGCCTCCATTTCCCAGTCGGTACAACGTACAACGGAAGTAGAAACTTTGATCATCCGGGGAGTCTGGTTTCATGTGTCTGATCATGATTCTCAGCATGAGCGAGTCAGGCCGCCTCTTGTTCCAGGTTTTAGCCTGATGTCCCCCAACTCCTTCTAGAAGTTGCCCCCTCCCCCACCCCTGCCCAGAGGCCCAGGCCAGCAGCTCATGCCCTCTCTGCTTCGCACCTTCTAGGTGAGGGCTCAGAGTACGGTGCGGGCGGGGAGGACGCGCTCAGCAGGATCCAGCGGCTGATGGCCGAAGGGGGCATGACGGCCGTGGTGCAGCGGGAGCAGAGCACCACCATGGCCTCCATGGGCGGCTTCGGCAACAACATCATCGTCAGCCACCGCATCCACCGCAGCTCCCAGACGGGCGCGGAGCCGGGCGCCGCCCGCGCTGCCTCGCCCCAGCCCTCCACCTCTCGGGGACTGCTCCTGGAGCCCGGGCACCTGGCAGAGCGGGGCCTCAGCCCCCGGACAGCCTCCTGGGACCAGCCTGGGACCCCTGGGCGGGAGCCAGTCTTGCCCCCGTCTTCCCCGGTCCCTATTCCCGTCCCCCCTCCCAACACTGAGGAACCAACCCTGCCCTGTGAGCTGACCGACAGCAGCCGCCTTCCTGACGGAGGTGGCAGCAGCCGGGGGGGTGCTGCAGGCCCCAGCGGGGAGCCACGGAACAGGTAGAGACAAACGTGTGCACTGGCGCCTCCCCTCGAACCGCTGAGCAGAAACGACCTCACAGCTGACTGGGAACCGAACACATGGAAGAGCTGCTGGCTGCATCAGGGAGCAGGAACAGGGTGGGGGGCCAAGAGGAATCAGTCAGCGGGTATGAGGCAGTCAGATGGGCAAGACTTGCCCCAGGGGACTAGAGCCTTCCAGGATCTGGTGCCCAGGGGAACCACACTGCTGTGCCCGGTGCGAATGGAAGAGCGCGTGGGTATCCCTGCCATGAAACCCCCCTTTCTCCTAGAGATGTGGCTCCAGGGACTCAGCCCTGGGCAGGGAACTCCAGAAGGGTGAACAGTCTTCCAGGTCTGGGCCAAATCATCCTTGACAGTGGCCAATGGGGCAGCTTTGCCCTGTCCACCTGTGGCCTGAGCAAAGCCACTAGAAGCCCAAGAGCAGGAGAGGTAGCCTGGCTCCCAGAAACCACCTCCATCTCTGAGCCTGCCAGAGCTTCAGCCTCTCTGTACCATCTTACCCCACGGGGACCCCAGTCAGGGGCCAGGCCAGGCTCCCAGATGCCCAAGGACGGGGACTTCCTGCACTTACTAAGGGGGACAACCCTGGTGTGAAGGGGACAGACAGCCCGCTTGCCTGATACAAGTGTGGGGTCAAGAAACGGTGGGCAGGTCCTCACTCAGGAGTGGGGGGTGTATGCTGGCCAGCCCCTGGGGCTTGTCTACCAGTCTCCTCTCCGCCCCACCCCCAGGCCCTCAGAGCAGCACCTGTGGGTGACAGTATTACCTGAGCCTAGGCCAAAGCCAACCCAAGGCTGAGGGAGGGGATGAGACTCCAGGTCAGAATGTGAGGTCTTGGTCTGTGATTTAAGGTGTTGCATGTGGAATCTTGAACTGTACGTGTAGTTTCTAGTGGAGAAATCAAGGCTCTGATTATTTTGTTTTTAGTATGAAAATGTGATTTCTTTTCTGTTTGTAACTCATCATAGAAACATTGTGGTGGGAGGAGAGGGGATAGTCTGACTGCTAATGAGGGAAACACCAAAGATCTATATCATTAAAATGATGACATGCCCCTCACTAGGCTCGGCTCTGTCTGTGTCCAGGGAGGAGGGAGTGGGGGAGGCGGGGGGTGGGGTGGGGGGTGCCATCAAGCTGAACCAGGCACTGGCCGGGGCTGTGGTCTAGGTGGGGACGCCTCAGCGGAAGCCCCTCAGGTCAGGGCTGCCCCCTCTGCGTCATGCCATGCTTCTCTGTCCTACCACCTCCGTCCCTGGGGGCCTATTACAGGTCGGGGCGACCTTGAAAGTGATGGCTGGGTGGGTCGGAATGAAGAAGGCCATTCATCTCGAATGCTTCCTGCCCAGGATGATGGCCAAAAGCTGAATCGCCTCCAGTTCTGGGAAACCCCCCATACAGGGTGTCTGGGCTGGCTGGGGAGCACGGTCTTCCCTGCAAGCGTCCCCCAAAGACCATTAACCAGCTGCTCGACTCCACATCTCTCTGCTTTGGGTCCTCCGTACAGTGGCTGAAGGACTTGCTCTATTCCTGGGCCGTGAGCCACTTCGGGTTTCAAGAAAGTGGGAGAAGGATTTTTGCCCCAACTCTAATGGGGGTGCGCAGGGACACCGGTCCCCCAGGGCTGGCTGCCAGTAATAAGTGCTCGACTTGCTCTTTCGTGTGCCTCTATCCGCCCCAGGTGCCATGGGACAGGCAGAATTTAGCTTCTGCAACGGAGACGAAAAGATGGGCAAGTAATAGAAGAGGGAAGAGTTTCTGTAATTAGAAAAAAAAATTTCTAGAAAGTATAATGGCAGACTCGACTGAAAAACACATGCGCTTGTTTTGTGACCTTGGCAAACCACTTGCCTTTTTTCTGCTTCGCTCTCCTCCCTTGTAGCGGGAAGCAAGGCTTGTTCTGCAGGGCCCTTCGGGTGGCTTCCGGCTCTCTCCAGTCTTGAGTCTTTCGAACCCAGCTCTGCCGTGGCGAGGGCAGGCTCCCAAGGAGGTGGGCTCTGAGCTCTGGGCCTTGATGGCTGCAATTCCTGTCCTCCCCCCCGCCCCCCACGTGGCAGGAAGGACTCTCGCCATAAAACCATGTGCCAAGGACTCGATGTGTGTTACAGCTCAGTCATCACAGAAAAAGCCCTCTGAGGTGGGTGCTGGTTTCACCCCAGACCACACGACTAACTGGTGGGGCCAGTTGCTTTAGAGGAAGGGGTATGAGAACTTGTGGATGAGATGATCCAAATTTGGCCTGGCCTGGCCTGGCCGGTACCGTCTCTGGCCAGGAATGGACCCAGCCCTACGTGTTGGGGGCCCCTGTCTTCACCTTCCGACCCCACATAGTCCCTTTAGAAAGCGCTGCCTGGGGGATAGAACCGCGCCCGTGTTAAAGGCTTTGCAGGCTATTTGCATGTCATGACAAGGGCCTGACAAGGGGGGGCGGGAGGGCAGAGGTGGGCGAGCTCAATTTGGAGAGGAGGGAGAAGGTTCAGACAAGTTCTGTGGATCCAACTGGCTCAAAAGCGAGCAGACTTAAAGCCCACGTCTCCTGGTTCCCAACTTGGCTCTCCACAGTTCCACTGTGCGTTCTGGGGTCCGGGGCAGGAGGAGGCCAGAAACCCACCCCACTGGGGTTTCTGGAGAAACTGGAGCAGTCAAGTCTCAGCACTGCAGCTTCGCCTGAAGCACTCGAAGCAGCTAAGACATTTCTGGCTCCTGTGGCCTCCAGCCCTTGGTTTTGCTTGTTTGCTCACCTGGCTTGTGCTTGGCCTCCTCGCCTGTGCCTCCCCCCACCCCCATACAGTTAAACCTTCCCAGCACCGCCCCGGAGGAGGCACGCAGCAGAGTGGAGCAGGTCCCGGCGGTCACCTAACGTCATGTGAGCGGAGTGTTTCCCCCGTGTGAAGTGCGGGCAGAAACAACAGCGCTCCCTGCACCCCCGGTGGCGAGGACCCTGGGCGCCCAGGTCACCCCCATAGGGAACCGTGGCCTCCCTCTCCGGCCCAGCCGGCCGCGGCCCTGATGCTCAGACGCTCTGGGAACCCGCCCTGCTGGGGGTTCAGCACGGAGAGAGCCCCAAACCACGAGCCTGGCAGCGCTGGCATTTGCCGGCGTTCCCGCCCTTCTCTGGCAGCTCCTGACACCTCCAGTGTGGTCCCCGCCTCCCCCCACCCCCAAAATCCCCCGCCCAGCCCGAGGGGAAGGCGGAGAAGGAACGGGACTTGAGTTTACACTGAGAAGGAACTAACCGTCTTCAGGTGTTTTGCGCTCAGAGTTTGGGGTGACAGGCCTCCAGCCCCCGCGTGGCGGCGCGGGGGGCGCGGGGGGCGCGTCCGACCCGGGCCCACCCGGGCAGCGGCCGCGGCCGAGGAAGGCAGAAGCGCGGAGCCGCGGGCGCGGGGCGGAGTCGGCGGACCCCGGGCCCGGGAGCTCTCCGAGGTGCTGAAGCCGCCCCGCTGCCGGCCCCGCGGGCGCCCCGGCCGGAGACTTTCAGGTGCTCCCGCGTCTCCAGCCAGGGCTCCGAGCCCCGAGGCTCCCGGCACGGCAGCTCCCCGAGACCTCGAGAGACCAGCAGTTCGACCTCCGGGGTCCAGCTCCGGGCTTCGCCCCAGGTGACCTTGGACTTGCCCTCACAGGCTCTGCGCGCTCTCCGAGGCCGCGCTCATGGGCGGCCCGTCCCCCCGCGGAACTGAGAAAGCGGGTGCGCACCCCTTCCACGCCCGGGACAGCGGAAGCGGGGAGCCCGCTGGGGGAGGGGGCGGGCGGAGGGTGTGTGCGCTGGGGGGGCGCCTCTTCCTCTGGCCAGCCACCGCGTTCTGCTCCGGTTCCTCCCGGGCCCCGACGGCGCGCCCCTTCTCGGGCTGCCGGGCCAGCCGCAGCCCCGAGGCTGGAAACTGCCGGAGCTCGGCCCTGGGCTCCGACTGAGCCGTGGAGAGTGTCCGCCCCCCCCATAACCTCCTCGTGGGGTCAAGCACTCGCGCCTCTACGGCCCAACCGAGAGCGTGGCGGGGCGGGAGCGACGTCCCGGGGGGCGCGAGTCCTCCCGGCCCGGGCCCGGGCGCCTGGTCAGGGCGGAGGCGGGGAGCGCAGCCAGACGGTGCTGCCAGCTCCTTCCCCAGCCCGCGAGGGGGCGCCGCGTCCCCATGACAACGCGGACACCCCACCCCACCCCACCCCCAGTCTCCCGGGAGGGCAGCGCCCCTCGCACTGCAGCCCAGGCGGCTGTGGGCGGCGGCCCCACGGTGCCCAGGTGGGAGCTGTCTGCCGTTCCCACGGAGGGGCGCTGGCAGCTGCGTCCCCGACGCCCCGGGGGGTGCCCCTCGCGCGCCCCGTTGGGTGGCCGGCCCGGGGAGGGTGGCGCGGCCCCTCCGGGATTGGCTGCTTCCCCGTGACATCACGCGGCTCGGGGAAAAGTGCGAGCGTGAGCGCGAGTCGGAGCCACAGCGCCGGGAGCTGCGGGCGGAGCAGGGGCCGCCCCTCGGCACCCGGTCCCCGCCCCCGGCCCGCGGACCGGCCACCCCCCCACGCCGGCCCGCCGGGCCGCCCACCCGTCCCCGCCGTCTGTCCCTGTCTGGTGCGAGGGGAGCGGGCGGAGGTGTCTGGTAAGTGGCTCCGCGGGCGCGCGGGGGCGGGGGACTCCTGGGAGGGAAGGCGCGGGGCTCCCGGACCCCCCGAGGCTCCCCGGAGGCGGGTCCGATGGGCTCAGCCCCGGGCTTGCTCAGGGCGGGCTGCGGCGCCGGGAGCCGCGGAGGGCCAGGAGGTGAGAGGCCCCGCCGGGGAAAGGCTCGGGGACTCTGCGAGCGCCTCCAGGTGCGCCCCGGGAGGGAACGGACATCGGAGGGTGTGTGCGCCCGCCCACAGCGCCAGGAGCCGGGGCAGCCGTCGGGGGCGGGACTCCAACCCTCCCTCCCGCGGCTCTGCAGGGCGCCGGGCTCCGGAGCCCCGAGGAGCCTATTTCCCGCCCGTCTCCCCGCCCCCTGGCGCTGCCAGCCCACTCTGGCCCGTGGAGTCCTCCGCCGGCGACCTTGACCCCGACGGGCAGCACCCCTGCCCTCGCCCGGCACCCCTCCCCCACCCCGAGAGTCCCCTCCCCGGCGGCCCCGGCTCCCCGCGGCGGTTCAGCGCCAAGATCCTCTTCGGAGGAGTCCGGCGCGGCGCCCGTGCCACGTTCCCGGCGCCCTTCTCCCTCCGGAGCGCTCCCGAGTCGCCTCTTCCACCCCGGGGGCGCACCCGGGACCACAGCCTTCCGGGAGTCCTCGAGCGAAAGCCTACCAAGCCAGGACCCACACCCCAAGCCACCCCCCAACCTCCACCCCCGCCCAGGCGTCCAGAGCTCGCGCTGGGGTCCTCCGGGAAAGGGTGGGGGGCGCTGGAGGATCCGGGAAGCTCGGTGCCCGGTGCCCACGCCCAGAGGCTGCAGTAACTGCGTGCTAGGGGCTTGGGGGAGGGCAGGACACTGGAGAGCCAGGGCCCTACCCACCAGGACAGAGATGGGGGGCGCCCCCAAATGGGCTGGCCCCTCCACACCAGTCCCAAAACGGACAAAACGGGGTGCCTGCACTGGCTGCTGGGGCAAAGGGTGCCTCTCCAGGGCCACGCAGGAGCAAGGGGGTGCGGGGGAAGGTGGAATCTTTGACTCACCTGACCCAAGCCTGGGCTGGACCTGGACCTCTTGGTTATGGGTTATGGGCCGTGCTGCCCACGGCCTCCCAGTGACACACGGGGCACCCACGCACAACGAGGAGCAGCGTGCACGCTGAACAGAGCTGGGTGTCCCATAAGGCCAAGTTGGGGGACTCAAGCAGCTGTCCCTCAACACAAGTCAGAGGCTAGGACTCGGCTCCTTGGCTGTGGGGGGAGAACACCAATGGGTGCTCTGCCAAGAAGAGTCCCCAAGGTCAGGGGACCTCTGAAGCCCACAGGGTCCTGCCCTCAACCCTTCCTGGCCCACAGGCGGGCGCCATCCCCTGCCCGCTCCTGGCCCGACCTCCCCTGTGCAGCCTCCTGGCAGGGTATTTGGAACGTGAGGGGCGATGGGTTCCTGGTGTCCACCCCGCATTTGTCCATGTACCCCAGCTCCCAGGTACGGGCACACCGACTGTGCGCATCCTGCCGGCCCGCACACCCCAGACATGCACACGCATGTACACGCACGTGTGCACACGCTCCCAGCACACGGGTGCCCTGGTATCCAGGCGTGGCTGTGCGCACAACGCACATGCAGACAGCTACTAGCTTCTACGCGCGCTCCCTGCAGTCACACACAAACAGAACTTGCACTTGCCTTCCCGCCCACACGTTCCTCCATAGGGTACCGGCTGGAATCTGGGCACCCTTCATTTTCCCACCACTCACTGAACCCCTGAGCGCAGCCTGGAGAACCCCCCCACCACCCCCTCTTCCCCCCACATCCCTCTCCTGGGAGGCCCAGCCTCAGGCCTCCGCAGCTGGCGCTCGGTGCACTTGGAGCTGGGCGCGGGTGAGCCGTGGCCCCTGCTCCCGTCCGAGGCTGGCACCGGGGACCGACATTGCCACCTAGCGGTGCACCGGGCCTCGGGCGGCCGCGGCTCTGCTCGCCCGATCCCAAGCTGACCTGGGCCCCGGAGCAGCCAGCCTGAGGGGGCGGTGGTCAGGTCTGCGGGTGGCCCTGAGGGATTCAGAGATGGTGGTGCTGGAGGGCCCAGCGGAGCAAGGCCGCGTGCTTGCAGCCTGCGGCTGGCACCTTCCCCGGACTGCCCGGCGCGGACTCCACCTCTGCGGAGACAGGTCGTCTCTGACAGAGACCAGAGGTCTCTCCTCTTGGAGAAAGCTCGGCGGGGGAGCCGACAGGGGATGAGGGGGCCCTACCCAGGCCTCACCTGACCCATCCACCCCTTGCTGAGGGCTTTGAGGGGAGGGAGGTGGCGCGGAGGCAGGACGCTCCGAGGGATCTTCGGGGTGGCTCCTGGGTGAATCCCACCCCCGCCCCTGCTTAGAAGCTGGACGACTCTGAGCAAGTGAGTTGGCGCGACCCTGCGCTCCGCCGGGGTCGGGGGACACGAGGAGACGAGGCCGCTGGTGCAGGCCGCGGTGAGGATGAGTCCCGAGAACCTGCCTGAGAGCGCTCGGAGGGCCCCTGACTCGGAGGCCCCCTGACTCGGAGCTAACGCTCAAAGCCGGGAGCCGTTGTCGTCTCCATAGTCGGCACCTCCCGCCCCACTCGGAGCCCACTGGCCCGTGTCCCGGCCGCGGGGGTCACGGAGACTTTCCCGGGCCAGCTCCCGAGCCCTCCCGGGTGAGCCGAGGCCGGCGGCGGCCCGCGGGGCTCCTGCCCGCTCAGTTCGGAGAGTCACGCCCGAGGCTCCACTTCAGAGGCCCCCAGAGCCCGAAGGGGCCCTAAGATGGGCGCCTCTGGCCTTTGCCCTTGACTCAGCCGTGACCTTGGGGGAGGGCGTCGCGGCTCTGAGCCTCTCCTGGGAGCAAAAGAGGTGGGAGGGGCGGGCTTGACCCGCCAGGCCCAGAAGCTGGGTCTGTGTCTGTGACGGAGGATTAGGGGCCAGGCTTGGTGGGGGAGGGGGAGTCCCCTGGGCTCCAGCCTCCAGGGCTTTCTCGGGCTGGGGCTGGGATTTGGTTGTGGATCCACAGCAGCTGCTCGGGAGGTGCCGCAGGGTGGGGGTCCCTTCTATTTTGCAAATGAGAGAGGTGAGGGCGCAGCAGGTGGCTCTCTGAGGTCACCAGCCCGTCCCCTCCGCCTGCAGCCCAGGCTGCGGGTGAGCGTCCCCGCCTCCACCCCCCGCTGCCTCTCCCTCTCTTTCTCTCACAAACAGACGCACAGGATTGCGTAGACGACAGCGTGCTGCGGGCTGGCAGGGCTGTGATGGGCCCGTGTGCGTGTGTAATGGGGCCCGTGTTGGCGGGTGTGAAGGAGGCTGGGCTGAGCACCGAGCGCAGGGGCGTGGGCCTCCCTCACTGGCATGGGAGAGGAAGAGGGGAGGGCGGAGGCAGGGGGGCCGGGTGGGTGGGAGGGAGTGCAGGCTCCCAGGAGGGGCTTTGTGCAGGGTCCCCAGGTGAGGCACCCCCAGGTGTGTCCCGGTGGGCCAAGGGGTGCCCACCTGCAGGGGCTGACCCAGGCGCCCTCTGCAGCCGCTCCTCTCTCTCTGGGGACCCTCTTGTCACCTTTTGGGTCCCCAGTCAGGCCGTGGGGCTGGCCCGGCCCTTGGGAAGCCGTGCGTGTCCTTCCTCAGCTGATGGCCCCTTGCTTCTGTGTCCTCACCGGCAGGGCTGAGTCCCTGGATGCCTACAGGCCCCAGCTCCCCACCACACCCTGTTCCTCCACCATGTCCTGGGCTGGGGTGGGGGCTTAGGTTGGGGATGCTGCAGCGGCATGTACCTCCCTAAGCCTCTCCGCATGGCCCCCTCACCCTCGGGTTCTCATTTCCTTGTCATGTCCTCCTGTCTGGGATGTGGGGGACCGTCCCCAGCTGGCGTCACTGGCTCCTATGGCTCTCTGGCCTCTTTGCAAGAACCCTCAGCTCCAGGACAGCAACTTGGCCTCAATTTGCTGCAGAACTGTGACCAGGTTATTTAACATCTCTGTGCCTCAGTCTCCTCGTCTGTCAGTACCGAAAAATAACAGTAACTCGTAGGGCTGTTGTGAGGATGAAATGAGTTAATACAAAAATTGTAAAAAGTGCTTGGCACTTAGGAGACAGGAAGTGTAGCTGCTAACTAGCCAACTCTTGCCTCTGCCCCAGAGCCTTCTGTAGGGACCCCCTCCCCCCCCCATCCCGGGCTGTTTTGTTTTTTTTTTTAAGATTATGCACACAACAGCTGGGGTACAGGCCAGAGGTGTGGGGGGTGAGAGGATTCACCAGAGACAGAGCGGGGAACAGAACAGGCAGACTGACTGAAATACACTGCTGAGGGGAGCAGCGGGCGAGACAGGAGAGGTCTGCCGCGCCATGTGGGTTGCTCCCTGACTGACCAGGGATGTACTCGTGCTGCAGTGGCTGTGGACAGCTTCATAGTGCGGTGCTTAACCCTCAGGCCACCAGGGAGGTCCCCCAGGGCTGTTTTGGTTAAGAAACTCAGAGGGGGAGAATGAATGAATGATGCTTCTCAAGAGCATCCCATGTTGACCTCTAAGACCCCTGGCCCCCTCTCGGTCCCCACTGCCCCCCCCAGCCCTTGGCCCACACTGGCCTCTGAGTCCCAGGCAGGCTTCCTTTCGCCCTCTGTTCGGCGTAGCTGCCTCCTTATCATCCAGACCACCTGCCTCCTAGGAGACTCTGTCACTGATCACCCAGCGAGGAACCATCGAGATCTGCCTTCTGACTCACTAAACCATCACCCGGCCTTGTTTTCCTTCCAGCACTTTTTTTGTCGTTGTTGCTCACGGGTTTGCGTGTCTCCCATGAGAGTGGGAGCCGAGTATCTCGTTCACTTCTGTAACCCCCAGCCCTGGAATAGCGCTTGCGCATAGTAGGCCCTCCGAGAATGGCAAATCGTATGCAGGCAAGGGAACTCCTGGGCCGGAGTTCACGGAGACGCTGCGGGGTGGTGTTCCTCCATCACCTTGGCTTCAGTTTACCTCACGTTACCCCTCGCATCCTCTTCAGTATTTCACCTCTTCCGTCTCTCCTTCCTCTTCAGCCGCCGCCCGCCCACACCTGCTAACCAAAATGGCGAACTTCACACCCGTCAACGGCAGCTCGAGCAACCAGTCTGTGCGTCTGGTCACAGCCACCCATAACCGCTACGAGACCGTGGAGATGGTGTTCATCGCCACGGTGACAGGCTCGCTGAGCCTGGTGACTGTCGTGGGTAACATCCTGGTGATGCTGTCCATCAAGGTCAACAGGCAGCTGCAGACGGTCAACAACTACTTCCTCTTCAGCCTGGCGTGCGCCGACCTCATCATCGGCGCGTTCTCCATGAACCTCTACACCGTGTACATCATCAAGGGCTACTGGCCCCTGGGCGCCGTGGTCTGCGACCTGTGGCTGGCCCTGGACTACGTAGTGAGCAATGCATCTGTCATGAACCTCCTCATCATCAGCTTTGACCGGTACTTCTGCGTCACCAAGCCCCTCACCTACCCAGCCAGGCGCACCACCAAGATGGCGGGCCTCATGATCGCCGCCGCCTGGGTGCTATCCTTCGTGCTCTGGGCGCCTGCCATCTTGTTCTGGCAGTTTGTGGTGGGCAAGCGGACGGTGCCGGACAACCAGTGCTTCATCCAGTTCCTGTCCAACCCGGTGGTGACCTTCGGCACGGCCATCGCGGCCTTCTACCTGCCCGTGGTCATCATGACGGTGCTGTACATTCACATCTCCCTGGCCAGTCGCAGCCGAGTCCACAAGCACCGGCCCGAAGGCCCCAAGGAGAAGAAGGCCAAGACCTTGGCCTTCATCAAGAGCCCCCTGATGAAGCAGAGTGTCAAGAAGCCCCCGCCCGGAGCAGCCGCCCGGGAGGAGCTGCGCAACGGGAAGCTGGAGGAGGCCCCGCCACCAGTCCTGCCCCCTCCGCCACGCCCGGTGGCCGACAAGGACACCTCCAACGAGTCCAGCTCGGGCAGTGCCACCCAAAACACCAAGGAACGGCCACCCACAGAGCTGTCCACCACAGAGGCCACCACGCCCGCCACGCCTGCCCCTTCCCTACAGCCTCGGGCCCTCAACCCAGCCTCCAAATGGTCCAAGATCCAGATTGTGACGAAGCAGACGGGCAACGAGTGTGTGACAGCCATTGAGATCGTGCCTGCCACGCCAGCTGGCATGCGTCCGGCGGCCAACGTCGCCCGTAAGTTTGCCAGCATTGCCCGCAACCAGGTGCGCAAGAAGCGGCAGATGGCGGCCCGGGAACGCAAGGTGACGCGGACCATCTTTGCCATCCTGCTGGCCTTCATCCTCACCTGGACGCCCTACAACGTCATGGTCCTGGTGAGCACCTTCTGCCAGAGCTGCATCCCTGACACGGTGTGGTCCATCGGCTACTGGCTCTGCTACGTCAACAGCACCATCAACCCCGCCTGCTATGCCCTCTGCAACGCCACCTTTAAAAAGACCTTCAGACACCTGCTGCTCTGCCAGTATCGAAACATCGGCACTGCCAGGTAGGCAGGCAGGAGTGCCACAGGAGGTGCTGCCGGCCCCGTGTGTGTGCTGGGGGGCCACATGGCTCGGCTGCTGTGGGGGAGACTTGGAGGCACCGCCGGTGTTCACGTGTGCTGGAGAGAACTGAGGTCCTTGAGGCCCCGTGAGGCTCGGGAGGAGGCGCTGACTGGATTCGGAGGCCGGATCTCTGCTCAGGCCTTAGAGGGTCAGTCTCAGGAAGCGCCTGCGTCAGGACCGCCTGACCCGTCTGTTGCCCCGCCTCAGGGAGCTGGGGGCACTGGCCTGCATGGGTACCTGTCCCACCGGGACCGACCAGCATGGCCTAAAGGACGCACATCTACAGGGGAGCAGAAACCCAGGATCCCCTTGGGAGGAGCAAAGGGGTCAAATGCTTGGACCCAGGAAGGGAATGGATGGGTAGGGTCCCCCATTCTGTGTAATTGGTGCTTTCTGCTCCCCTGCACCCTGCATGTAGGCTCAGCCCCTCCTCCTAAATCCCCCTTCAGGGGCAGAACTCTCCCCTTGCTGCAGCTACTCAGGCAGGCTCTGGTTGGGTGGGCAGGCAGGCACATGGGAGCGCTGGCAGGGTGCCCCCCACCCCCACCTGCCTAGGTCCTGTTCAGGACAGACCAGCTGAGGTCAGGGATTCACACCCTGCACCTGAGGTGTGGCTCCCGTGGGGGCCCACCTTATTCTGCAGTGAACCCCGCCTCACCCAAAAGGAAAGTTTGTCTCAGGTCACAGGAGGGTGGGGCTGGGGCCTGTGCCGTCTGGTCCCTGCAGCTTGGCCCGTGGATGGGTCCTCAGGAAGAACGGGGGTGGGCGTGACCCACAGACTTCCGTGACGGGGAGAGGCAGGCCAACCACCCCACATATTCTCCCAGTGGGGAGAAGCTTCCTGAATGGCAATGGCAAAGAGAACTTTGACTAGGTGAGGCTGATGGGAGTGTCATTTCTAGCGAACCTCCCAGGTTCCCTACCCCGGCCGGAGACCTCTGGAGAGAAGGGGACTGAGCGGCTTAGGGGACTTGTTGGGGGTGGGGGGGCACCCTTCCAAGGGTTAGTAGGGGACCTGGAAGAAACCTTCATAAATGCTCTGCTATTTCCATGAGCTCTGGGGAGCACTCACCGCCAAGCGCCCAAACCCCAATTCCCTCCACCTTTCTTTGCTCCACACTCTCCCACCCCCCCCAACAAATGACCACAGCGAACTCCCTGGGAAGGGCTTTTATATATTAAAAGAAAAGCTTTTATTGGGAAAAAAGAAACACACTTCGGATTATTTCTTTCTTAGTAATGGCATCATTGTGGGGAAGAGCAAAAGGGGGGGCCGGGGAATCAAATCCCTTTGTGGGGAGGCCCAAGCTTCCCAGAAAACCCCCCCGCTCCCCCCCCAACTCTGGGCACGGGGGCAGGGAGTGAGCGGGAGCCGCAGGGCATGATTGATAAAGCTACGTGAGCAGACAGAAGGCACTGGTGGGCTTGCCCGGCCGGGGCTCCAGGCGTCCAGCTGGGGCTAGTCCTTCCCCTTCCCCTTCTTGGCTGTAAAACAAGAAAGACCAGGTGAGCGGGGCTGAGGGGACCCGGCAGAACCCCCTCCTCTCATCGGGGAAAATAAAATTCTGCCCCCTAGTGGTTTTCCATCATCTGACCCAGAGGCGGCCGGGGTGGGGGTGGGGGTGGGGGTGGGGGCAGCGGGCCTCCCCCGCGGCGGGGAGTCGGAATGAGCCCCCGGGACAGGGAGGCAGGGGCGAGGCGCCCCCCACCGTGCAGGAAAGCGCCGTCCCGGCTGGACACACGAAGCCGCCCTCCCAGGACAACCTGCCTGGACCCTAAGCCCAGCGCTCCAGCAGCACGTTGTGCCAGCCCCAGAGCAGGGCCAGAGGGGTTCTCCATCTCCCGAGCACCTTTGGGGGCCCCCCGAGTAAGTGCCCGTCGGAGGGGTGCAGAGACGTCAAGAAGAAACTGGTCAGGGTCCAAACTTCAGGCTAACCATCCCCCTCACTGGAAAGGGGGGGGTCAGGGTCCTGCAACAGCCTCCCCCCCTCACTGACCTTTGGCCTTGGTTTTGGTTTTGGGGGTGCAGGGCTTGGTCACACGGATGGTCTCCTGGCACTGGGCATTGTACCGCGCCTTCTTCAGGGTGCCTTGGCGCGCTTTGGTGCCTGTGCCCCCATCACACGCTCCCCAACTCTCAAACTTGTACTTGCAGTCGGCTGCGGGGAGAGCGCGCGGTCATGGGGGCGCCCCCGGGCCGCCCCCTTCGGCGAGGCTGTGCCCCGGGGCCTGCCCTCCGCCTGCGCCCCGCCTCACCTCCGAACTCCTTCTTCCAGTTGCAGGGCACTCTGCACCGGACGCGCTGGGTCTGGGCCCCGCAGGTGCCCTCGCGGAAGCCCACGCCGCAGTCCTTGCTGCTGGGGGTGCAGGGTCCCCAGGTCCACTCCGCGCACTCGGCCCCCGGGCCGCCCTTCTTCACTTTGTCTACAACGCGCGGGGAACAGAGTTCAGGGCCGGGGCGCGGTCTCCCTCGGGGCCCCCTTCCTGGGGCCCGGGCGCCTTAGGGTGCCGCGGCCCCCGCCGAGGTCGCGGGGCTCCACTGCCAGCCTCCAGCCCGGCTTCGCGCTTGCACCCCCGCGCCCCCACCCCCTTCACCTTTCTTTTTGGCCACAGCGGAGGTGAGCGCCAGCAGGGCGAGCGCGAGGAGGAGGGCGCCTCGGAGCTGCATCCTGCGGAGAGCGCGGGTCAGACCCCCCGCCCGGGCCTTCCCCCGAGGGCCGCGCGCTCGGGCCGGCCGCCCCCCCCATTTTCCCGGCGCAAAGGGCCGGCCCCTAAGGTGGCGGCCGCACGCCTCGAGGGGTCGGTCCCCCGCCGGCCCGGGCGCCCCCAGGCGTCACTGCGGGGATGCCCGGCCCGGGCCGCGGCTCAGACCCCCACCCCCGACCCCACCCGCGCGCCGACAGCGGCCCCACGGCCCGCCCCGGCCCCGCGCCCCCCGCGCCCCGGCCCCGCGCGCTCACTCGCTCGCTGCCCGCGGTGCTCCGCTCCCTCCCGCGCCGGGCCCGTCCCGTCCCGCTCCGGCCGCCGCGGCCCCTTTTGTCTCCAGAACCGGTCTGAGCCGGTCACATGGGCCCCCGCCCCCCCGAGGAAGGGCCGCCCCGCCCCCTCCCCTCGAACCCGCACCGCCCCCAGACCCGGGCGTCCCCGCCTCCGCCCCCGCCCCGCGCCCCAGCCTCTCCGCCCCGCGTCCCTGGGCCCCCGCCCCGAGTCCCCGCGCTCCCCCCGGGCCGCGAGCCTGTCCCGCCGCGGGACCCCCAGCCCTGGCCCCGACTAAGGGTTCCCTGGGCCGCGGCCCCAGCTCTCCGCCCCCGCGGGCTGCCCTTCCCCCCGGGGCGCCCCCCTCCCCTCCCCTCCTGGCCGCGGGGCCTCGGGGCGGCGGAGCCCGCGGCGGGGTCACTGTCCCGGCGCCCCGCGCGGGGCCCGCGTGCGCAGCCCGTGGGCGGCTCCGGCCCTCGAGCCCGGGTGCGCTTTAGCCCCGTCGAGGCCCGGCCCCTCCCCCGGGGCGGCGCGGCCTCTGCGCCCCCCGCGCCGCCCCCCGCCGGCCACCGCACCTCGTGCGCGGGCCGCGGCGCAGCGCCGTGCCGGGGAGCCGGGGAGCCGGAGCCCGAAGAGGCGCGCCGGGCCGGGCCGGGCCGGGGGCGGGGGGGGAGGGGCCCGCGGGCCGGGCTTGGTGGTTTGGATCGACCGGCGCCGTCTGAGGCGCTCCAGGCCCGTCCCGAGCCCCGCTGCAGTTACCCGCCCCTCGTGACCCCGGGGCCGCGGCCCCGGGGGCCCCGCGCCGGACGCCCCACAGCGGAGCGAGTGAGGCCTGCGGGAGGGGCCGGGCCGGGCCCCGGGGCCGAGGGGCGCGAGAGCCGCTTAGCCCCCCGCCCCCCTCTTTCGCTTTCATTGTTGCCGTCCCGGCGGGAGGCGGGAGGCGGGAAGCGGAGGACGCCGGCTCCTCCCCTGCCACGCGGAGCCGGAGCGCGGGCCAGAGGTCAGGCTGCGGGCAGGCCTCGCTCAACCCCGGGACCGGGCCCGGGTCGGCAGATCGAGCCCCGACGGCGCCGGCCGACCCTGCGGCATCTGGAAGAACCTCGGCCCTGCCCCCCCCCCAGCCCCACAGAAAAGAAAAGCACAAAGGAAAAAAATCCACTTTACTGAGTCATACCCAGCTGTAAACATCTCACCGCGCGCCCCACCCCAGTCCCCGGGCCACAAAGTCCCCAATGAAATGACTGGGTGCAGGGGAAGGGTCACGCGGTCGGTGCCAAGCAGGTCAGCGGGCAGCGAGTGCAGCGGCCCCGCGTCTCCCGGAGGAAGCCCTGGGCGGGTGGGGTCAGGGCAGCCCGGGGCCGCGGCTCCCGGGACCCCAGCAGGGCTCGGGAGGCCTGGGTGGCTTGGAGGCTGTCCCGCCGGCCTCCGGCCCTCCCCCGGGGCCCTCATCTCCCGGGAGGGCAGTCTCTCCGGTGAGGGTGAGGGTGAGGGTGAGGGCCACCCAGAGTGACCCAGTCTCAGCCCCTGAAAATCCTGCCCAGCCCAGTTCAGTTTCCTGTTCCCCTGTGAGCCACCAGGTCAGGTTGGGGCCTCCCGTGCAGGTGAGACACCCCAGCTCCTCAGAGTCCAGCCTGGGCGGCTCCGTAGCGGGCGACACGGGGCTCCTTCCCTGGGGCATGGGTCCCCCCGTGGCTGTCCCACTGGAATGTGGCAGTGAGATGGGCAAGAAGGGGGCTCATCCTCCGGCCAGCCCAGGCCCCCTGCTGCCCCAGCTTTGGCCCCACAGCTACACAGCTGTCTCCTGGTCCTCCCGCTGGATCATCTGGTAGTGCTGCCGGTTCTCCAGGTAGGCGGCCAGCTCCGTGTCCTGAGCCTTCTCAGCCCGCTGCCTGGGAGTGTCACCCTGCAACAGGGAGGAGCAGGGATCAGGCTTAGAGGCCGGGCTGCCTTCGGGAAGGGCGGGCCTTGCTGGCCTGGGCAGCCCCACCCCTGCCAGCTCAGGTTTCTCAGGGTCTGGACTGCGTCTGTGCGACAGCTTGGAACCCCCAGAGGGGGCCCCTGCGAGAGTGGGAAGGGGCTGGTGTGTGTCTGCGAGGACTCCCCGCCGGCCCTGCTAGTCTGCTCACCTGCTGGTCCGTCTTCATGAGCGAGGCCCCGGCCTCCACGATGTAGTGGCAGATGGTGCGCTGGCCCAGGGCCGCGGCCTGGTGCAGACAGGTCTCCCCGCTGGGGGAACAGGCATGGCTGTGGGCCCCAGCCAGTCCTCTGGGCCCTCTGCCTGTCTCCCCCGAGGGTCATCGATGGGAAAGGGCAGGAAGTTTGGGGCCCTGGGGCAAGAGGGGTGGCCCAGAGGATGACCGATGTGGCCAGGAAGGGTGCACGGGATGTGACCGGGCCAAACGAAAGGGGCCATATGGAGACAGGCAGTTTCCGGGATCACTAGGGCTCCCCAAGGCCCAGTTACTCACTTTTCCTCCACAGCATCAAGGATCTCCGAGGGCGCTGGAGGAGAGGGGAGGGGAGGTCAGAGGCGGGCGGCCTCCCCTCCGCCCGCCTCGGCCCTGGCTCGGGGCCCCAGCTCACCGTGGTCCAGCAGGTAGCGGACCACGTCCTTGCTGCCGGCGCTGACAGCGTGGTGCAGGAGGGTGCGGCTCCGCTCATCCCGGTGCATGAGGTCCCCCCCGGCTCGGTGCAGCTCCTGGAGCTGAGGGGCAGCAGGCAGAGCAGGGCTGGGGTTCCACAGGGCTGCCCTCCTTCCAGTCACACTTGCCCCCCAACTCACAACCCAGGCCCCAGGCCTAGCAGCAGCCTGCCCCCATCCTCTGTCCCTAAGGGGCCTGTGGTGGCCACTCTGGAGTGTCAGGGGACGATGGGTCTCCCCCACCCCAGCAACACGGAGTCTCCGGGATCCCTGCCAACCAAGCCCTGCAGCCTGTGGTTCCTCCAGGACTTACTCCTTTCTGAACACTGGGGACAGGCCGAGGGAGCCGGGAAGCGCCCACAAAGGGACAGATGTGGGCTGGACAGGGACAGGGCAAGGCAGAACGGGACAGTCACCATGGAGGTCCCGCAAGAGCAGACCCACAGACAGCTGCTGCCAAAGTGATCAGCTCTCGGCCCAACCCGGAGGCCTGTCTCCCCAGTGTTTGGGGGCTGCCTGGAGGAAGATGCTGGGAACCCCGGTGCTAGTCCCATACAGAAATCTCTAGTACCTTACAGAAGTCGTTCCTCTTGGCAGCCTCAATCAGCTCTTCACCTGCACGGAACACCTGCCCATTACTCTCTGGGATGGAGGCCGTGCTTGTGTGGGTGCATGAACACGCGCAATGCACCAGTGCAGGGGGGCAGGCTGCGGGGCATGTGTTCCAGGGTCTGGTGGTGGTGAATGGGGCTGTGTGGACTTTGACAGCTAGGCTCCACCCTGCCCCACCCACCCAGCTTCACTCCTAGGACCCGGGAGAAAGGAGGGGTCCTGCAGGGAGAGGCCTCACCTTTAGGGGGTGCAGCATCCCCTGGCAGTGACCTGCAAACAGAGCAGGGTGAGATGGGGCCCAGCTGCAGCACAGGCCCAGCTTGTCGCCCTCCCAGCCCCAATAGGGGGGCACCCTTGGTTCTTTCAACAGTTTATTGAGTGCCTACGACATCTCCAGTGCCGTCTGGGGCGCTGGCCATACAGCAGTGAGCAGGACAGATGAGGACTGGCCCTCATGGAGCTTACATTCTAGACAGGGAGACAGGTGAGCAAATAAATAAGGTGTTTCCAGAGAGCAGGCGGGACTAGGAAGACGAGACAGGAGAGGGTACTGTAGTGCAGCTTCAGACAGGGGCCCAGGAGGACACCCAAGCCGAGACTTGAGTGTGTGTGGGGGCCTCTGTGGAGGTGGGGAAGGGTGTTTAGGCAGCAAGGACAAGTCCAGAGCTGGCAAATTTGAGGACTCAGAGAACCAGGGTCAAGTGGGGCTGCAGGGGAGGGAGGCCGCTGAGGCCCCAGACCACAGGCTGCAAATGAGGGTACATGACTGTGGTGGGGGGGGTAGAATGGGGGGGTGAGGGCTGGAGGCCGTGGGTGTGGGGGGCTTGGGTGGGTGGTATGCTTGGACGTTGGGGGGAAGCTGACAGACCCGCTGAAGGTGGAGGTCGTAGGGTGGGAGCAGAGAAGTCACGGAGAAGCCCAGACCTTCAGCAGCGGCGTAGCCTCTGGGCCGGAGGGCTGCTGCGCTGGGCTTTGGTCATGTTCAGTTTGCTGCCAGGGAGTCCGTGGGCAGGCAGCCCAAGGGATATGGGTGTCTGGCACGCAGGGAAGGGGCTGGCACTGAAGGAGATCCAGGCGCTACGGCTTACGGAGGGGCTTAAGCCAGTGGGCTGGCGAGGGTGAGGGACTCACCGGGGTGTGGGTGAGCAGGGTGAGGTGGGGAGGGGGGATGTGGGGGTTGGGAGGTCAGGCCGGGCCGATGCCCCCAGCAGCTCGGGGTCCAGGATGTAGATCTCGTCCTGGGCGATCTCGGTCACATAGTTGAGGTGCTCCTGCGGACGGGAAGGCAGGGCCAGGGGTCAGGGCCTCTCGGGACAGCCCGTGGGGGCAGCGAGGCCGGCAGAGCTGGAGAAGCCCCTGCCATGAGCCTGCATGCCGACAGGAGGCAGCCAGGTGCGCGGCCCTGCCAGTCCCTTCTTCCCGCTTAGCTCCTCTCCTTTCTGGCTGCCCCAAGCCCAGCCCCTGCCCCTGCACGTGGCACCCAGCAGCTTGCCAGCCTCTCCCCACTGCTAAGCCTTAACTCGGGGGGCCTGGCCATTGGCAAAACGTGCCTTTTTTTTCTGTGTCTCCCTGGATGGCACCTGGGCTTCAAAAACCTGGCCCCCAACCCCCATCAGCCTTTCTGGGATACGCCAGCTCCTTTTCATCTTGGCACATCCCTGAGTACTCCAGCCCGGAGGACCAGGCCTCCTCCAGAGACACGGAGAGTGTGTGTGCGCTAGCGGATCTGAGGACAGGGTGAGCCTGTCTGTGGAGGGGGGACTAACAGGGATGACTTCCCAGGAGTGGGGACCCCCAGTGCCCCGGAACCAGCCCTGGCTGGAGCAGGACTGTGAGGCTCACCTGGGCCCGGTCAATCCTGTAGAAGCGACTGGCAGTGGTGGCTGTGGGGAGACAGTTAGTTGGCTGAGGATGAAGGAGGCCCTTGTCCAGGCCCAGGTCTTCTGCTGCCCCAGCCCAGGGAGGGGCAGGACTCGGCCTGGGGCTGCCACGAGCTGGCCTTTAGGGCCACTCACCATCCAGGAAGCACCACTTAGGAGACAGTTTCTGGCATGTTGGGGACTTGGCTCCAGCACCTTCCGGCTCCTGTGGAGAGAAGCAAAGGCCGGGGCTGGGAGAGAACAAAACCTGGGCCGGTGAGAGCCGCGCAGGGCAGGCTCCTGACCCCCAGCCTCACCTGCTGCAGCCTCTCGATGTGGGTGCGGCAGTGCTCCAGGTCGCTGTCTCCTGGAACCACCACAGTGCCCAGTGGCACAGCTGGAGGACAGAGCAGGCTCTCAGCAGGGGCTGAATCCCCCTGCCTTGCCCTCAGGGAATTCCACAGCCTCAGCACCGCCCCTGGCCCCTCAGCCCTGCTCGCCACTCACAGGCCTCCTTGAGCTGCTCCTTGTCGTAGTGCAGGGCCTCGTAGTCGTGCATGCTGACTCTGCTCACCTGGATGCGCAGCTGCTCAGGCACCGGCTGCTGGCTGAGGGGCGGGAGCAGTGCGAGGGGACTCAGCCGGGGACTCAGCCTGCCCCTGCCAGTCCCTGGCCAGGCTCCAAACCAGGCGTGCCTCCCAGCTGCCCTGGGCGGAGGGACTTTCCAGCGGGGGAACGAAGCCTGCCTTGTGGCCAGGGCAGAACGTACTCGCTGTGCAGGGGCGCGGCGCTGCGCCGCTTGGCCTTCTGCACCATGGTGGCTTGGTTGCGCAGGGCAATGCGGATGCGGGAGGCGGCCAGCTTGCAGGGCTCGCCGTCCACCTGCACCGGGATGGCCTTGGACGTGGTGAGCACCACCTCTCGGCACTGGGTCAGCCGCTCCCCGTGCCCTCCCACCTGCAGCGCTGCCTGCGGGCGCAGAAGGTGTAGGTCAGTGGCCAGGGTGGTGGGGCCCCAGACTCTGCTACTCTGCTCCTTCCTGAGGCGCACTGGCCGGAGGACAAGACACGGGAGACCCCCAGATGGAGAGCAGGGGGCGTGTGATCCCCTACTCAGAGGGGGCTGATGAAGGTGTCCCCCTGGGGATGCACGGGGAGAAGTCGAGTCACTCTTAAAGCATAGCAGGGAGGAAACGGTAAGCTCGGGGCCAGAGAAGGGAGGTGAGGGTAAATTCCCACACCCCGGCCAACAAGGGAGATGTGGGTGATCCCCCTGCTGTCTAGGGGTGGGCACAGCACAGCTGGGGCCACGCGCGGGCTCACTCACCAGGGATGTCATGGTGAAGCCAATGACCTCGAGGTAGCCATCATCATGTCGCTGGGGCTCAAAGTCGTGGTGCTCGCCAGGGTGGCCCCAGGGCATGGTGCCTGCACAGTACCTGGGGTGGGGAAGGACAGGCTTCAGCGGCCAGTATGGGGCCATGGAGACAGCAGGCCCCCCGCCCCCCGCCCCCCGCCCCCGGCCCCGGAAACCACTGCTCCTCACCTGGGGATGTTCAGGAAAACAATGCACTGGGGTTTCAGGTCCTGAATCTTGGGGGTCAGGTCCATCCCGTCACACTGGAGGCAGGGACAGGGGAGAGGGTTGAGGCATTCCTGCCAAAGTGGGCCTGTCTTTGCTGGGCCTGCCCACTCTGGGTGGCCCCACTCACCACCACGCGGATGTGCTTTGCCAAGTCCTTGGAGCTGCCCATCAGGAAGTCAGAGAAGGCTGTCTGTGAGAGAGAGGAGGTCACCATCTGTGGCAGGGGCTTTCCCTCACCGCTGCTAGGCAGGGGTCTCCCGGCCTGCCAGGCACAGGAGGGGGCGGGGGCAGGGACGGCAGAATAGCGGGAGGGAGCAGGCGGACCCGAGGCTCACCCCGGCATAGAACATCTTGTTCCGAAAGCGGCTGTTGAATTTCTCTGGGTTGGCCTCTGGGTGGTGACAAGAAATGAGGGACAGTCACTCTGGGTCTGCTGGGGCTCCCTAGGCCGGGGTAGGGAGGGTGGGCTGGGAAGGAAGGCCTTGTACTCGGTGGGGCAAGGATGACCCTCTGGGGAACAGCTAGTCTCCGTCCCTCCCCGGCCTCCTCAGCCAGAGGCTGCCAACCTCGTGACTCGTGAAACTCCAGGGTGACGTGGGCGTCAAAGCCCAGGCTGAAGTAGTTGTTGAAGACGTCCAGGGGCAGCTGGAAAAAGGCAAGGGCTGGCATGAGACATGGTCCTCAGACACCCCCTGCTCCGGGCGGCCCGTCCCAGGCCTCACAGCCGCTCGGCCCGTGCGTTTCCAGAGGCCTTTCCCACACGGTGCGCAGAATACACCAGAAAGCTCCTCCCCAGCTCTCCTGCCATGTCAGGGCCTGCCCTGCGCGGACCCCTTGGCTCCCTGAGAGGCTCCATGAGGCGCCCTGGACACCCCTCGCCCGGCTGACGCTCTCTTCCCCGGCCTAATGCCCCCGTGGCCCTCCTTCCTGCATGGAGTTCCCTGCGGGGCTCCGCGGGCCGGGGCTCCTGCTTGGACCCGGGTGGCGGGCAGCAGGCGCAAGCTCAATCCAGGCCGAGCGGCTGAGTCGCAGCTCTCCCGGGGGGCGAGCGCCATGATCCCACCGCACGGACTGGGGAAACAGAGACCCGCCCAAGGTCCCAGAGGCGTGAGCGGGAAGCAGGGCCCAGCCCCAGTCACCTGGGGAGCCCAGACACGAGGCCCCCAAGCCCTTGGACCCTCCCCAGCCGACCCACCCGGTCCGTGGCTCCCTCGTCTCGCTCCTCGGGCCCTGCCTCCGGGTTGGGCTCAGCGCGGAGGTCCCAGCGGTCCAGCTGCACCACGTTCCCCTCCTCCACGTGGGAGAGGATCTTGGACACGGGCTCATCTGTGTAGCCCTGGCGGGAGGAGGCAGGGGCTGAGCTCCTCCTGGGGAGAGGCCCTGCCACCCCCAGAGCCATGCGTCCTCCTGTGGGCGCTTACCCCACCCCAGTTGAGGGTGCGGGCCAAGTCATTGCCGGTGCCCAGGGGCAGGATGGCAACAGGGGGCGGTGGTTTTAAGCGCAGCTGGTCCAGGGTGGAGAGGATCCAGCCGACCTGCGGAGCAGAGCAGGGGAGGCCAGGTGAGGCGGTGGGCCAGGGCCAGGGCCCAGGCCAGGGAGAGGTGAGGGGTGGGGGAGAGTGGGGGGCAGGGAATCCCCTGGACGTACTGTGCCGTCGCCCCCGCACGCCAGGATCCGCAGGTTGTGCACTTTGCGGTACATCTCCAGCCTGGGGTCAGAAGACAGGAAGGAAGTCGGGGTGTGGGTACTGTACCCCAAGGGCCAGGTAAGCCGCCCCCATGCCCCCCCCCAGAGCCTTGGCAAATACTTACGCCTCCTTGGGCCCTCCCTGGCTCAGGTCAAAGACTTGTCGGGGATTGAGATACCACAGGAAGGACTGGATGATCTTAGCGCCCTGGGGGGGTCAAGGGAGAGGGCTCAGGGGCGGGGAGCTGAGGTGGGGAGAAGCAGGGAGAAGGATGTGGCTGTGGGAACCAGGCTCAATAAGGGGTGAGGGGCAGAGACAGGATGGGGTTTTCTCAGGATCCCTGGGGAAGGCGGGTGGAGCGGAAGCCTACAACAGGACTTGGGAACAGTTGCGGGGCTCAGTGGAGAGGGGAGGCTGGCCGTACCTGGTTGCCCCCACTCTTGGGGTTCACAAACACCAGCAGGGGCTTCATGAGGGGGGACGGGGTGGGCCTGATGATGAAGGGTCTCCAGCGGCCCTCCTTGGAGACACAGAGTACCTGTAAGGCTCCATTCTGTCCTGGAGGGCCCTGCCCATCCTCAGTGGTGCTCTTGGGCAGCCCCTCGTATGCCACCTCTGGGCCTGACCTTACAGTGGGCCTGGCCACAGAGAGGTTGCTCAGATCTGATCTCCCCCCTCCCCAGGGTCACAGCCCAGGCTGCCCCACTGAAGGCTGATCTGGCAGCATCAGCCCCGGGGCTTGGTATTCCAAGAACCAGACCGCTCTCTGCCCCGCTCTAGTTGCCCATCCGCCCAGGTCTAACCTCAGGCCCTTTCTTGCTAGATTTCCTCTTGAAGGATGCCCTCTTTTTCTTCTTGCTCGCCTTGAGGGTATTCTGTCAGGGAAGGAGGGGTGTTATTGGTGATAGAAGTGCGTAGGCCGGGGTGGCTGCCAGACCCCAACTGGGTAGGGGCATCAAAGGTGTGGGCAGGACTCACCTGGGGCCTGCGGGCACGGAGGATCCAGGTTGGCGGGATGACCACTGCGGCGTGGACCCCCAGGGAGCACGGCTCCTCGATCTGCTGCAGCATGAAGCAGGACACCTTGCTGTGGTACTAGAGGGGAGGGGGGCGTGCTGAGCTGGGCTAGTTGAGACCTGGGGCCCTACTCAGCGCGGTGGCGGCAGCGCGGGGTCAGCCTGCAGGGCGGGGCACCACTCACAGCTTGCTTGCACCAGGAGCAGCTGATGGCCACGATCTCCTTGCTGTGGAAGGTGAACTTCTGCTGGAAGCCCTAGGGGGGCACAGGGAGGTTGCAGCACCCAGGGCCAGGCCCTCTTCTGTTGTCAACCTCGTTCCGTCCACAGAAATGGAGCACATTTTTAAAAATAAATCAACTCTAAAATAAGCCCCTAGAGCCGGAGGCCTAGTCAGGGGCCTGTGACTCTGAGGTTAACGGTGCAGCACTGGGTGCTCAAGACTGCTCTGCTGGAGCTGCCACAGCGCACTCCTGACTCACAGCCCCGCCTACCTGACCTCGCACCCCGCCAGGCCCCCACACAGTCCTTTCTGCTTCTCCTAGCACCTGCCACAGTCACTGTCCACACTGACTGAGGAAGTCCTGGGTGCCAGGCACTGTGCTGGGCACTACAAATAAATACAGAAAAAAGCAACAGGTCCATAAACCTTTCAGTGCCCACCTTTCAGACAGGAAGCAAACAACCATTCAGTGAACGAAACCACTTTGGGCAGTGCTGAGTAGGCCGCCTCAGAGTCTCTAGGAACCACACTGTCCTCCGGGAGCCCCTGCCCAGCTCTGAGCTCCCGACCCAACGGGTGCTCTGTAAATACTGGTTCAGTTATCGAAGGATTAGTCTGTGAGACTCTCAAAGGGCTCCCTCCCACTGCCCAGCAGTCCAGAAACTCTCCTCCCGGCTCCCTGCTCAGTCCAGAGACCAAGCGCAGGGTCAGGGTGCCTGGGAACTGACTGGGCGCCACGGCCGGGCAGAGCGCGAGCCCTGGACTCTGCACTCCAGGGATGCGGTGAAACCACACTGGACATACAGCAGGGGGGTGGGGGGCCCCAAGGGGTGGGGCTGGTGGGCGGCAGAGCCTCTCACCTTCCCACAGTGCCGACACTTGCCATCCTGGCGTCGCCTGTGTACCCAGTGGTGCCGCACGAAGGTTGGCTGATGGAGGAGAAAGAAGTATCAGTGGAGTGAGTTAGGGGTGGGGGTGGGGGGGCACCAGCCCTGAGCCCTGCGCTCCTCAATAGATCAACAATGAAGGATGGGGCTGTTTAACCCTCTCTTGGGCTCAGCTCAGCCCTACACGCCAGGGCAGCCGAGAGCCCCCTGGTGGCACTCTGGAGACACTGCAGAGAGGCCCCTCAGGAAACCCAACCACTGGCCACCAACCACCCTGAGCAATTACCTCACGAACATTCCTGGAGCCCGATTCCCGGAAGGATGGCTTGCAGCGGAAATTTATCTGCGAAACATGGCAGTGACCACCAAAACATCAGTCTCTCTCTTCAGGGTCAGGCACATGGCCACCCCCAGCAGGAAAGGGTCATTCAGACCCATCCTCACAAGGTTGGAGGCCCCAAATCTTCCCAGGAGCCCTCAGAACATGACACATGCTCCTTTCAGAAGGCCTCCTGCTCACTAGTCAGAGGAATCTTTCTCTGGCAGTATTCTGGGAGTTTGGCATCCCTCTCCCCCCTGAAATGGCACCATGGTGTCTTCACCCTCTATTTCCCATCAGCCTCCTGCAGTCACAGCCTAGACACATGCAGGAAACCTGATCCTGTTTGCAGTCTGGTACTGATTGGTGCTGAAGCCCTTCGGGTACTTAGTTGAACCCCGGTTTGATTTTCACCTTAACCTGTAATGCTGCGTCTCCAATGCTGGGGGCTACATGTGTTTCTCTCCTCCTAATTGTCCTGGCTTGAGCCTTAGCAAAATTGTAGGGAAGCCTCACTCTGTGTCAGGGCTGGGGAGCAGCCCTTCTTAGCCTTGCGCATTGACTCCTCGTCCTATAGGCCTTCCCCATGCTGACAGGGGTTTCTGCTGCCTGGGAAATCAGGATGGGGGTAACAGCCCTCTGAGCCTCTGCCTGGACCCGCCCGCCCAGCATTCTCTCCATCTCCCTCTGCCCAGACACGCTCGTGGCTGCAGACATGCTGTGGGCACTGCTCCTGGGGAAAGGTCTCTACAGGGGCAGTGTGCAGGGCACACAGCCAGGATTTGCAACAAGGGACTGGCCTAGCCACACTGAGTGATGAGGCTTCAGCAAGGCCAGGCCGTCTCTAAGTGTCAACCTGGGTACTGACAAAATGTCACGGCTACTGCGTTAATTCATCCCCCTGAGTTAATGGTGCATGAGCCCCACTCCATGCCGGGCTTGATCTGGGAGGTTGGGGTAGAGCAGTTAATACAGGGGGAGGTGTGATTCAAATGCAGGCCTTTCAGCTCCCGGATCCATGCCTCTTCACCACCGCGGGCACTAGGGCACCCGTGGCAGGTGGCACTCAGGTAACATGAGTCTCTGTGTGCGGACAGGTGTGTGTGCCGAGAGGGGAGGGGCAGGAAGGGCTGAGCACCACACTCACCTTTTCCAGCTGCTCAATGCAGGGAGTATGCACCACAATCTTGCAGGCGGCACACTTTCTCCGGGACACTGACTTCTGCTGCAGGGAAGGAGGAGGGGTCCCTGAGGCACCAGGAAACTCCATATCCAGGATGCTGCCCCAGGGCAGGCAGAGAAATCCATGCATCTGCCCCAGGTGCACCGGGGCCCTCTGTGTACAGTGGGAACCCCGAGTCTCGACTCCTGGCCTCAGGACGCAGCGCCCTCGCCTCTGCTCAGGTCAGCCTTGCTCCCCCAGACCCAGGAAGAGTCGCAGCTGCCCGCCCGCCGGCTTCGGGCCTCAGGCTGCAACCTGCGGTTCCACCACCAGGGGGCAGCACGCGGCAGCGTTCACTCACCAGCATCTTAGCTACACAATACTGCTCCCCAACATAGCAGAAGTCCCCCGACACGTTGGTCTCGAACCAGATGTGCTCCCCATACGTCGCTGATTCCTAGATGATGGGATGCGCGTGCTCAGCCCACCACTGCTGCCCAACCCCCGAGCCAGCCGGCCCCGCCGGCCCTGCCTCTCCCCAGACAGACCTGCTCGGCCACCACAACCCCGACTGCTCTCCCCACCCGCCCTCCTCAGCTCAGCTCCGACCGGCCACCCCAGGAGGCCTCCTCAGACCCCACAGGCCCATGGAACCTCCACCCCCAACTGCTACTGCGGCCCAGAGCCCAGCAGGGGCCGAGCCCTCCGCCCCCAGCACCCGCCACTCACGCTCCAGTCCACGGTGCTCCGGATCTGCCGCTCTGGCTCGCCGCACGGCGCTCCTGGGGCGGGAGGAGGGGGTGCCAGGTGCGGGAGGCCCGACTTGGCGATGGCTTTCCTGCAGAAGAGGAGACGGCTGAGGCCAGCTGCACCCATGTTGACTCCGCCTCCTTCCCCCTCACCTGGGATCGCTGCCCTCGCTGTGGCCACAACCCGGGGCCAAGACACGAAGCAAAAGGAAGAGCAGCGGCCGACAGCAGCCCAAGGGGCTCAAGAACCCGTGCGGGAGACTCAGCCCTGCGCACAGCCGTGCTGGCGCGTCCTGGCTTCTGGACACCACCCAGGGCTGTTCCCAAGCAGAGCGCCCTCCAGCCAGGCAGAACCTCGAGCCCTCGTCCAGACAGCCCCCTGGAGGCCGCACCACTCGCCCTGCGGGCCGCAGCTATACCTACGCAAGCAGGGCGCTCCAGGCCTGGGGTCCCGGCGACTTGCGCCGCAGCGCTACCTGCCGCCGGCGGGAGAGCGGCCGCATGCGGGCAGGCATCGCGGCGCCGGCCGTGGTGCCCGAGGCTCTTCGGCCCCCAGGGCCAGGGTGCTGGCCCAAGGGCCGCTGCTGGCTGAGGCGCCGATAGTAGCCGTGCAGGCCCCAGAGGGTGGGATCGCACACCACGTCTGCCGGGAGCAGGTGGGAGGAGGCGCGGCGCCGGCGCAGGCAACGAGGCACGGGCAGCAGGGGCCGGGCAGCATGGTCGGGGGGCGGCCCGGCTCTCTCGGTGCCCAGCTGCGCAGCTCCTAATGCCACAGCTGGCACATCCTCCCCCTGGGGCCCCTTCTTCTCCTCCTCCTCCTCCTCCATGCCCACCAGCCCGGCCAACAGCAGGGGTGAGCTCAGAAGTTGGGCCCCTATGTTGGCCGACTGTGTGGGGGACACCTCATCTACGATGAACCGGGGGTTGTGGGCAGGAGGAACGGTGCTGGAGCGCCGGCGACTGGAGCCCCAGGTCCCCATGCCGCAGCTCAGGAGGCAGCCCTGCAGCTGTGCACTGGAGCGGCGCCGTTGGACCAACGAGGCAGAGGCCTGCCCAGCAGGGGAACGGCGCCGGGCCTTGCCCGTGGGCAGCCCCACGCCACTGGACCTCCGCTGCCCCTCTCCGGGACCTGGGGCCTTCCGCTGGAAGTGTCTCTTAAAGAAGGTATCCATGGCAGGGGCACGCAGGTGGCTGTTGGGCACAGAGACCAGGCGCATCAGGAGCCAGGTCAGGTCATGGCCCATCCTATGCCCAGGAGCCCATTCACAGCCTCTGCCCACTGAGCAGAGAAGGGGCACTTGGGAGGAAGGGCGTGTCTATGGCTTCTGACCTCTGTATGTGAGGTGCTTGACGGTAGCAAAGAATCCTTGGGGGGCCCACATTTATAACCCTTAGAAGTACTGATGCCGTCCCCAGTTACACCGCAGGAGTGATGGGTGGTGGTGGGGGGGCCTCCCGCTACACCTCCCGCTTCCCCTGTCCAGGCACCATTATCCGCAAAGCCCTGGCCTGAAGAACTTAGACTCGCTTGCCTGAAGCTGATGAAAGGAAAAGAAAAGGAAGCTGGAAGCTGGGGTTCTGGATGCCAGTTAGGAACTGCCTAGACAGACAGGGCCGGGACAAGGCTTCCTCTCTTGTCACCCATAAGAAGCAGGTTAGGGGGCCTCCCCGGTGGCGCAGCGGTTGAGCGCTGGGTTGTGAAGCTGCCCGCAGCCTCTGCAGTGCCAGTTCGATCCCCGGCTGCTCCCCGGCCACTGGAGAAGGGTCCCACATGGCACGCAGACCTCTCCTGCCGCCCGCTGCTCCCCTCAGCAGTGTACTTCGGTCCTTCTGCCTGCTCTGCTCCCGGCTCTGGCTCTGGTGAATTCTCTCACCCTCCCGTGCTTCTGACTGTACCCAGTGCTTGTATGCATGTATGTATAAATCAATCAAGCAATAAATAAATAAATCTTTAAAAAAATATTTAAAAAAAAAAAAAAAAGCAGGTTAGGGTTATTAGGTGCCCTCGGGGACGTGGCATGAACTAACCCATTACAATAAATGAGGCTCTCTGAAGAAAACTAAGGACACCCCTACACCCCCAGCCACTGAACAGGGCCTGGCTGAGCATGGCACCTAGACACGGAGAGGGTCTGAAGTCCAGTTCAGGGATTCAAGGACTCTGGGAATGAGGCCCTCAGAACTGGAGGTGCAGCTGCAAGGGAGTCTTCACCCAGGACTCAGTATGGGAGGCCACGAGAGGCTTAAGTCAAGACCAGAGCCCTCTGGATTCTGAGTGCGCGTGCATCTGAAGCTCAGGGGCTGACAGTAAAGACCGTTCCAGCACCAGATGCCCTCTCGCTCCCTTCTAAAGAGGCAGGTGTGCACATCCCACGTGTGGAAGTCCTCGGTGAGGTCTGAAAACCCCTCCAGCTCTGCCAGCGAGGGGCCTGCAGCTTTCCTTGGAGCCATCCTAGAAACCCCAATGCTCAAAGTCTAAACACTGAGCTGCCCAGAGCATCCCCCGCAGGCCTGCTGGTGACCATCCTTGCTCGAGCCATCTGCTCTTGGCCTGTCTGACCCCAGGCCTTCCTTCACCCCTTCACCTACTCCTGCTGTCCCTACTTAACACGCTGGGGGCATCTGACCCCTCACCGCTCCCTAGCAGTGGGGGAAGGGCAGGAAGCCCTCTATGCTTCCAGGGGGCAGGGGAGGCCAGTGTCCCGCCTTCAAGTGCTCTCCTGTGCCCTGGCGCCACAGGCAGGCCCAAGTCAGGGACATCTGCTTGGAGAAACACTTCCACTTGCAGGTCTGGCAGAGGTCAGGGTGGTGGCTGGGATAGAATGGGGCTTGAGGGGCCAGACCAGCCTGCATGTCTGGGGCCTGCCCATTTGCTGCTGCCCTCTGGGTCCTGGCAGACAGTGTTGGGCTGCAGCCCTGATGGGCGCAGGGGGACCGAGAAGGAAGATGAGTGGTGGCCATGGCGTCTGAGCTGCTGTGACCAGGGAGCATCAGAGGCAGCCATCCTGGGAGGCAGTGTTGGAGACTCACAGGCTCCTGGTCTCGGCCTGTCACAGACCCCGCCCATGCAGGTGACAGGGAGAGGGGGAGGGGGTGAGCTCCGGGCAGGGGAGCAGGTACGGGCAGAGCTCTTGGCTTCCTCTTAACATCACTATCATTGTGCTGACACTGACCGACTGCCCCCCACCCCCTATCGCCCCGGGTTCACCGGCTGCGCCGAGCCCTTCACAAACGTGTCATCATTTTATAAACCACAATACCCTAAGGAATGGGCATTGCGTCATGCCGCGTCCCTGAAGGGAAACTGAGGCACAGAGAGGTAACTTGCCCAGAGTGCACAGCTAGCTCGTCTGGACACGGTCCATGCTGGAGCCGAGCGTCTCTGAAGGCCAGGCTGAGCCCGAGACACAGTGGAGAGTAGCCTGCGACGGGGCAGGGAAGAGAACTACGATGACCATCACGGCTGCATGTGCCGCACGCCTCCTGTGCCCCGGGCTCTGCGCCGTCACCTGTCCTCTCATGCCCTGTGAGGCAGGCAGGACCAGTGGCTCCATTACTGAGCTGAGGAAAGCGAGGCTTGGAGTACAGCGACAAGGTCACCGGGCCGGTCAGAGACAGAACTGGGGCCTGGACGCAGGTGTGCCCGCCTCAGTCTCCTCGGTGTCCCAGGCCTGAGCCCGGAGGCCTGGCTGCCCATGGCTGCCAGGCACTGGCCTGCCAGCTCTCTGCAGGGTGTCGGTTTTCTCCGCCCGTCTGGTCAGGCCGTCCTGTGACAGCTGCCCAGCCTGGAGGAGATTAGTCACCCGGACACACCGCCTGATGCTAGTGTCACCCAGAAAACAAAAGGCCACAGTCAGTGGGGGGAGGTGCTGCAGAAGCGCTGCGGGTGGCGGTGAGGGCTGGGCCCTGCCTGCTGTCCCAGACCCACGCCAAGAGGGACCCGGGGAAAAGGCCACTTGCTCGCCTGTCTCATGACACGGGGCAACCTGCAGGTGCCCCACAGTGCCCTGGCCCGGTGACTCTGCTGGGTAGCCCCAAATAAACATCTGTCCAGGAGTCTCCGTGGTTGTCTGAGGGGCAGTCGCTTTGAGTGGGGAGCAAGGCAGGCTAGGGCAGTCCCCTCACGGGCCTGCTGCCTGTTTGTCCCAGGAGCTTATGAGACTGGCTGATGCGACATTTGCGACACACTCTCTCCCAGGCACCCATGCCTCTGCCTCCCCTGGCCCCCTCCCACCAGCCCCCTTGCTTCCTGTTCCTCTGGTCGCCATAGAAACATCTGTCCTCTGGTCAGCAACTGCCTGACTTCTGACTTCCTATCTCTGTGCAGGCTTCTCCTGGGTCTGGTCAAAAGCTCAGGCAGGCTCAGGTCTGCTGCAGCCTTTCCTCTGCCCGAGCCCGGGGCTTTTGCTCACAGCAGATCTGCGCGGCGGCTTCTTCTCACCTCACGCTCCCTCACCTATGACACACCACACAGTCTGTGCATCTAAAGGTCACTGACGAGGCCCCACAGGTTCTGACACCAAGAGCAGAGCAAAATGGCTGCCCCTCAGCCTTCTGGTGGGGGGCTTGGGGAAAGGCTGTCCCTCCCAAAGGGGACAGGGTGGGAAAGGACTCATGGGCCCCAGCCAAGCCCACTGCCTGCCAGGGCCTGGGGAGGTCCGAGGTGCCACGGATGAGACCAGCTCAGCGCTGTCTGGCCACACACCTTGGGTGGACCGACCGAGTGGGGTGAGCGGGCATGAGGGCGCCTGCTGGAAAGGACAGGACAGGAGTCCCGCCTCCTGGCCCACACTCTCACACCCAGGGGGGTTTTCAAATGGAAAGACCAAGGGTTCTAGAATGCTGCATCTGCCATCGCTTCCCTGAGCTCATCAAGGCACCTGAGTCTATTTTCTCATCTGCAAAATGCGGGTGATGCTACCTAGTTCAGAGGTTCTGATGAGATGATGGTATAAAGTACCTGATGGTACCTGGCAGAGCAGGGGCATGGCAGGGCCCAAAGCCACAGCAGACCCCGGGATGTGTGGATCGTGCCACCACCTGGAGTTTGTCTCTGCCTGTGGTGGGGGGGTGGGGACCCAGAAAGGGAAGCAGGAGTGCCCAGGGTGGTCACCACCCCACCACATGAGGAACAGAACCCTGTAGCAGGAGCCACCTGGGTGTCTGCTCATGCTGGGAGGAATGCCCTCTGCCCTGGTACCAGGCTTGTCCCCGGGAACCCCGCTGCTCCAGAAGGGCTCACCAGGACACCCCATGGCTCTCGTCCAGAGTGCCCACCCTTCGCTATGCATAAGGCCCCACAGCCGTTCCCGCTGCGGAGGCTGGGAAAGCTGCCCCACTTCCAGCAGCCCCAGAGCAAGGGCCTGGAGCTGCCTCCCCAGGGGGCTGCTCTGCTCCCACAGCCCCTGGGTCAGAGGGAAGGAGGCAGGGACAGCTGCAAGGGAGGCCTGCCCGGGGGGCTGGTGACTAAGGGGATCTTGCCCAGAACAAAACAAACACAAATGCAGAGCAGGAATGGGGGCAGGCCAGACTGCATGGTAAGGAGGTGCCAAGCCAGGGGCTGCCCTGGCTTAGGAGGCAGGGGCTCCACCTCCACCTTCCCATTCCTTTCCATCAGCCTCAGGAGCCTGGCAGAGGAGGACCCTCCTCTAGGGAGAGTGGTGCCTGGAGCCACCCTGATCTACCCCTCCCCAGACCCACCTAGTTAGATACAGGAGGGAGGAAGCAGAAGGTAAGGAAGGGTTGGGGGAAGCCCCTTTTGACCTGATCTGGAAGGTGGGCGAGCAGGTGGGGGCTGGGGTCCCCTTGGGCAGATGAGAGCCCCGGCTCTGGCTCCAGCTCCTGGCTGCCGGCTGGAGGCCCAGCAAGTCCTAGTTTGGAGAGCGAGCGGCTGTGGCTGCTCCTCTGCCCCCTCCCCCCGCACTCTCCTCCCCCCGCCTGAGAGCCGTTATGAAAATAACCCAATTGGTAACCGACTGCACTTCCTCTCCCAGCGGCGGCTCCCGGCCCTGCAGCGAGCCGACAACGAGGGTGGGCGGAACGCACCCCAGCTTTGCCTCCTGGCTTCTCTCCCCCAAGTCCCCAGGGCGGGCCAGGCAGGCTGAGCCCAGGAGCCTCCCCTCCACGTGCCTGTCACAGCACAGCTCCTGCCTCGGATCCCCACACGCTTGGGGAGGGAGAAGTGGGGGGCAGGCTGGCTCCCTTCCCTGGAGCTACCTGCGCCCTCTGGCACCCACAGGGCAGGCTTTCAGGGATTTAGGGAAAGCCTCTGAGACAGCTAAGCACTGGCTCCAGACAGAATGACCACAAAAATAAATATCTGCTGAGTGTTTCACAACTTACAAAGCACTTTTCTACAAGCATTATCAGACGGGAGCCTCGTCATTGCTCGAACCAGGGGCAGCGGGAGCCCGAGGAGGCTGGCACGGAGGCCCACGGCTCAGCAGTGGTGGAGCCGGGGCTCTCAGTCAGGTCTCCTGGCTCGGCCAAGGGGCCCTGCCAGAGTCTCCCTGGTTGGTGTCCAAGAAAGGTTGACCCGGGGGACACATGCCCGCTTATAACGCACCCCTCGCCCACACTCCTGGCTCCCGAGGCGCTCAAGTGGCAGCTCTCAGACGTCCCCATCCCAGGACCCCTTTATAGTCTTCAATCTGAAGACTATAAATTGAAAATCTCAAAGAGGTTTTATTCATGGAGACTATAGCTATTAATGCCTGCCATATTAGAAATTAAAATGAGAAACGTTAAAAAATGTTTATTCATTCTTTTCAAAGCAATAAGCCCACCACACATGAACATACATCATTTTATGGGGAAAAATTACTTAAAATGTGAAAAACCACCAAGAAGAGTGGCATTGTTTTAACTTTGGCCAATCTCTTTCACGTTAGCTGAAGAGAAGAGAGCTGGAGCTCGTACCTGCCTCTTCAGTCAAGCTGTTGCAAGAAGTTGTTTGGTTGAGGTATGCGAAGAAAATCTCATCTCACACTGACATGTAGATAGGGAAGGAAAGAAAGATTTTAATAACCTCTCAGGCAGTTATAAACATTCTTCTGTGCTCCTTCACCAAAGTATGACAAGTGGTAGTTTCTGAAAGGTTAGTGGAGCAATGTGGAGCCTGAAACCTTATCAATGAACTTTGCATTATCTTGCATTTTTAGAATTTTGCAACATCAAACATCAGGCTTTGGAAAACACTGGTTTACTGAGTAATGAAAATCTTCCAAGTATGGACACATTTCCTTCCACAACATCAAAAAATCACTTTTGCTGGTATTACCACTGTTCTCCTCCGACCAGTCTTGACATCCTGGGAAACTGGCAGGCTCCAGAGGATACGATTTTCACTCAAAAGTCCAGTTTATCATTAGCAACAAACAGGGATAGTGTTTTTTGAAGTGGCAAATTCATGTCACTCATTTTTTGAGAAAATAGCTGCCACACACCCACATCTGCACAGACCGTCAGTACTTTTGTGTTAAAGATGCTCTTTTAAACGAGACCTGAGTGCAGGGTGCCAGCCCTGAAGGGCTCCCCAAGCCACAGCCCAGCCCCTCTGCAGCAGCAGTGCCTTACATCGCACAGGATATTTAAAAAAACATATACTCAAAGGCCTCGGCTTTACAATTATTTTTACCACATCTTTGTTGTTCTCATGAGTGCGAAGAATACAACAGCTCCTGCTTAAAAGGGTCACTGCCTCTGCCTGTGCTAAGGTAGCAGATCCACTCCCCGCCCCCCACCCCCCCTTTTTTTTTAGCACCATCAGTAAAAACATTAGCATGGGGAAAAGGGGCACGAACCAGGGCAGTTATAAAAGTGTTATTACGATCTTACCAATCAATGCCCTCAAGGGTCTAGGGTACCCCAGGACCATGCTTTGTGAACCACTGATTCCGAAAGCTTTCCAATCCTCCAGCCTGGCAAATGAGGCTTTTGCAAGGTGGTCCTAACCCAACCTTGCAGTCATTGACGCAGACCCTTGTTCTAGCCACGCCAACCTATTTTCTGTCCCCCAGCGTGGTGGTGCCAAGCCCACTGCTGTGCCCCTGCATGTGGCACACCTTCTGCCCGGAATACTGGCCTCCTTCCCCACTTGTATCAAAATCCCACCTGCTCACAGCTGCCCTAGCCAAGAACACATCACTCCCACTGATAACTGCACATCACCCATTGGCTCTCCTGCCCCGGACTCCGGGAAGTCCTGATTCTTTCAAATCCATATGCCTCATTCCCCCTCCACACCCCCCAGCAGACCACAGGTTCCCAAGGGTCCAGGACCAGAGCTAGTGCAGCTGGCCATGCCCTGCACAGCCCAGGCCGCGATCCAGTGTTTACTGTCCATCACCCGGGAAGGAACAGGGAATTCCATGGGGGATGGGCTAGCGCCTTGGGGGAAGAGAATGGCTTCCTCCACCTCGGGTACCGCACCCAAGGGCTGACCACAAGGCCCAGGCTGGCCCAGGCCACTTCTTCTTGTTGGGCACAAGGGACGGCAATAGCCCGTTTTAGCAGCCCCCTTCCTCTCGGCTCCAGAAGACCTGAGGAGTGACAGCTGAGGCCCCTTTTCTGGGCTGGGTGCCATCGCCCACTCCATGCTCTCCACGGCTGTCCTTATGAGACCTGGACAGCCTGATTTGGCGACATGAAGTCACATGGGAGGGTGGTTGGCAGGGGGAGGGGTGGCCTGAGACCCTTGGGGGCTGGGCGAGGATCACAGCTCAGAGCTCTGCACTGAAACACCCCCAGTTTCTCCTTTGTGTGCCGAGTCCCAGGGTCTGGTTCCTGGTAGCCCCTGGAGAAATGTGTGCAGAATGACTGAGGGACTGACTGATTCCTTTGAGCCTCTCTTCCAAGCTATTCTCCCACTGCCCCCAGATTTCATTCGGAAGTACCCACTTGCCCTGCCTGGCTTGCACTGTCAGCTGAGCAAAAGGCGAAGACGGTGGCTGGCCTCCTCCCGCATCTCTTTCACACTTCTTACACGTTACTTGACAGATGCTAGTTCACCTCGGGCTCAGGGCCAGGACACTGTTTTGAGTGTTTCACAAATATTAACTCATGTAATTTTCACACAAAGTATTATCCCTGTCTTACCGATGAGGAAACTGAAGCGCAAAGATAAAGTCATTTGCCCGCAGTCATGCATCTGGTCAGTGGCCACCCAGGAGTCTGCTCGGGACCCATGCTCTCAGCTCCCCCTCACCCCTGCCAGCAAAGCACGGGGCAGCCTGGTACACTGGCTGGTACACTATATGCCCCTCCTCTGCGCAGTGAGCCCTCCTTCATCTTTTTCCTCTCATCTTTTCAGAGTTGGCTCAGACATTGGCTCTGCTGGAAAGTTCTCCCTAGCCTCCTCTCCCGGGGGGTTAGCTGCTCCCACGCTTGTACACACACCTCCCCACACACCCCCCCCCCCGTTACTCTGGGCTATCACACTGGTTGATGAGTTGTATCCCCCAGCAGACTGTGAGCCCCTGGGACCACGTATTGCTGGTAATTGCATCCCCAGTGTCTAGAAGCGCTGGGCGTGCCCGAAGGAGTGAGTGGAGGGAAAAGCGAAGGGTCCGGTTTCAGCCTCCTGGAGTGGATCAAGCTGAAAGTGAAGGGCTTCCGGCCGGCCGGCGCAGAGGTCCAGAGGCTGGTCGGCTCCTGAGGCCTTCCTGCCAGCACTGGTTGGGCAAGTTGCTGGTCTCAGCACAAGGGCTGACTCTCCTGTCCCAGAGGCACAGGCTGAAACCGATCCCAGATGGGAATTCTGATATGTCTCCCTCCAGGTCTCCCTAGAGGGCCCCTTTGCTACATACCCCTGCTGGCCTCCACGTCCCTCTTCTCTTGTGACCGGTCCCTCCCGTGGCCGTCTCCTGTCTGCCGCAGGCCTCCACTCCCCATCTGCCGGGACCAGCATTCCCCCTTTATCTCCTCATTCAAAATTTAACTCCCCCTCTGAACATAATGCTCCCTTCCCAGCTCCCAGATCTTTGCAGAATCAGCCATCAGCCCCCAGGTCCCACCCCCTCTCCAAGCTTCCATGTACCCCACACAGGAGGTTTTTCCTGCCTTTGAAACAGAAACCTTGCCCAGCAGCTCCCTGACACATCACAGGGGACGCAGGTCTTTCCCGTGGACTTGGGCTCAAAGGTCCGGAGAGGTTCTGCTTCTGACCATCCCTCTGACCTCAAGCCGAGTCTCTTAAGGGTCTGAGCCTTAATTTTCTCATCAGACAAATGGGATAACACCCACTTTCTCTGCCTCACGCTTGAAAGAGGAAGAGTTTGTGGATGGTAACCCATTCCTCAGCTCACCAAAACTTTAAAGAGAGAAAAATAACCCCAGGAGCCAAAAAATTAGACAACCATTTTGGAGCACAATTCAGCAACACCCATGTACGCTGAAGACAAATGGCCCATGACCACACAGTGTGGACAGAACACACAGAAAGGCCCCCTCCGAGGACCTGCTTGCTGTGCCAAGAAACTACCAACCACTTAAAAGTGCATCACCAGGGCCTCCCCGGTGGCGCAGCGGTTGAGCGCTGGGCTGCGAAGCTGCCTGAAGCCTCCACGGCTCAGGTTCGATCCCCGGCTGCTCCCTGGCCACCAGAGGAGGGTCCCGCATGGCGCGCAGACCTCTCCTGCCGCCCGCTGCTCCCCTCAGCAGTGTCCTTCGGTCCTTCTGCCTGCTCTGCTCCCCGCTCTGGCTCTGGTGGATTCTCTCACCCTCCTGCGCTTCTGACTGTACCCAGTGCTTGTATAGACAGGAACAAACAAACAAATAAAATAGATAAATAGATAAAACATGCTTCTAAAAAAAAAAAGTGCATCACCAGGAGACCGGGCAGTAGCTGCCACACAGCTACAAAATGGCCCGTGGCAGCTAAAATGGGTTCACAAGACCTGGTGTTTCAAGATGGTTAAATCTCCCAAACAGTGTGGAAGGGAAAATCGAACAGTATACTGTTCAAATCAAGCACAAAGCCATACCGAGCAGTGTTACAGGCAGCTGTGGGTACATACCTGGGTAGGAAAAATTTAAAATCAGGCATGGGAACACCAACATCAAAGCCAGGATGATGGTTACCTCTGGAGAGGGAGCCACCGGGCCTGTCTCTAAAGCATTTTCTCTAAAGCAATTATGGCGTAATGGGAGACTCCACCAAGCTCGGTGCTGGGCGCTGTGTTACTCTGTATACTTTTCTAATTGCAACCTGTTTTATGCTTTTAAAACAGTTTTTAAATAACTTTTTAAAAAGACCCCCCCCCAGAGGAAGAACAGCTCCTGGGGGGAGGAGGGACTGGGTCCTCCATGGGCGGGTTTTAGCATGGATCCCAGAGGATGTTCCTTACACTGTCTTAAAGTAGGAGCCCCATGCCTGTGGGGCCGGAAAGAAGGTCTCCCCCACAAGGGTTGCCTCCCAGGGGATAGTGAGTGGGTGGTGGGCTGTCTGTGGGGTGTCTGCGTGGGCTGGGGAGCAGGAACCAGCTTGCCCCCTTTCACAACCACCCCCGCCTCAGTAAAATGTCAGCAAGCTGGGGGGGGGGGGAGGGCGGAGAGACAGGCAAGCTGTTAACCCGCACGATGCCAGGGCGTGGGTGGCACAGGCCCAGGCTCCCAGACAGCTATTTCGGCATGTGCTGTGATGGGGCTCAGCCCTAACCGGGGAGAGGCTTCTCTGTGGGAGCTCTGCACTGGCGCTCTGCCAGGGCAAGGGGACGAGGTATCCGAATGTGGAGGGTGCAGGCTCTGGGGCCCTCCCTCTTTCTTCAGAACTCTCACCCAAGGAGTCTGGGCACAAAAGAGGCCACCTCTGCTGCGCTGTGCTCTGCCTCTGAGGGCTCTCCCCAGGCCCAGGCCACCTGCTGACCCCAGGGTGGTTTTGAAAGCATCCGTGCACTTTGTAAACAAGATAAAAGGTCACAGCCTTGCCCCTACATGCCAGATCCAGCCCGGGAAGCACAAGGCTACGCTCACCCCCCAGCCTCCCTCCCAAGGGTCTCCCCCTGAAGCTCCTGGGGTCCAGCAGCAGAGCAGCTCACGGGTCTCACTGTGCTCCAACTCCACCTCACGGAGCACTCAAACCCTTCTCAGCTTACCCAAGGGGACTGAAAGGCAAGAGCAGAAGAATAAGCAGGGCAGCCTGGCGGCATGAGTAGCTCCGCCGGGCTCCAGGGCGAGCACTGTGATCCTGAGCCAGGACCCTGACCTTCCTGTGCCTTGTCTCCTCATCTGGAAAGCGGGAATAAAACCAACTACAAGGCTGTTGTGAGGAAGTTGTGAAAATGATGGATTTACAAGCTCTGACAACTGTTAATCCCTGGCGCACCACTCATCTGGACGCAGAGAAGGGTAGGCGCACCTCCTCGGGCCACGGAGCCCTTGGTCTCTCTCAGACCTGCCCTCTAATACCTTGCCTCAGCCAAGGAAGGGGTGAGAAGGAAGAGGGCAGAATGGCAGCTCCTCAAAGACATTCAGGTAGGCTCTGGCCTACCCTTCCCAGGGGAAACCGCCCCCCAGAGCTCTCCCTTGTGACCACATGCTAGCCAGGCCCTGGGCTGAGAACCATGGGGATGAAGGATTGCACGCAGGCCCTCTGTGCGCATGGCACGCTAATGATTTCAGAACATGGGGCAGTAGTCAGCTCACTGCCCCCCCAAGGCTGACCTACAGAGCTGCTGGGGTGGCAACAGAAACCTGGAGGGGGCGGGGCGCAGGAGAAGGAGGAGGCATCTGGCAGCTTGGAAGGTGCCAGATGAGGGTTTCTCAGAAAGCAGGAAAGCTTCTTTGGGTTCCTGTGATGTGGCACAAACTGACATGGCTTAAGAGTTAGGGGACTAGCCTTGGGAGCTGTAAGAACCTGGTTTGGTCAAGGCAACTCATTGGGCCTCCAACTCCAGGAGGAGGGAGTTGTGCCAGATGCTACAGCCGTGCACACTGAGCCTGCTTTCTGCTGCCTTCTGCGTGGCTCCACCCTGTCAGAGGACCGCTCACCAGTAGGAAGTGTCTCGGGGTCCACTCACAGCAGGTCTCTGGGGCAAGTGGACTGGCCAGAGGAGACTGCACTCCCTGCTGTGGTAGTTGTCTCCCCCTTGTGTCGTTTTAGCAATATTACCTGGCAAGTTCCTGGGTCAGCTGGGACCTTGAACCTCTCGCCTCTGAGGGGTATAAGGGACCCAACCTCTGCTTCTCCTGGGGAACAGCACAGGCCAAGTCTCAGGGCCAGCATGCCCCCTCCTCTGCCTGGGAGATGAGTGGTGACTTCTGGAGAGGGCTCCAGGAAGTCGAGGAGGGCAGGCCTGTTTCTCTCACTGCCCCCTGCTCCCCGCTGCCAGGGGCCTGGGCTTGCCCCCACCTCCCTCTGCCACATGGGCCACTCCCAGTGTTAACCTGAGTAAGAAGAACCACTCAAAGAAGCTCCGTTTATTCCCAGACATCCAGGAGCCTCAGACAGGGCTTACCTCTGAGCGTTCGGCATCCCTCACTCAACACGTCTGTCTCCAATCATTGCAAAACCAACTCAAACTGGGGGTGCTTGCACTCAGGCTGCCCAGCTGCCAGCCCGGACTTTGTGACCATGTTCCCTTGGGACCATGTGGCGTCACCTCTAAATGGGACCTATTGTCTCAAACTTGTTCCACAGGTGCATTTCCTGCCCTCTGGCATCTAATGACTTTGAACGCTAGTGAAGGGCAGGGGTGGCAGTCACCACGCAGGCTCCCAGGGGCTCCTTATGTCGTGAGGTGTGAGGTGCCAGGTAATTTCTGATGCCTCGGAGCTCAAGCCCAGCTAATCCACAAGCTCGCGACCTTCTCAGGGTCAGACCACTGGGCCCAGGCCAGAGGATAAGAATCTTTCTTCTCTCCAGGTGGGCCTGGGAGGGGAAGGAGGAGACAATCACTGTTCCACTGTTCCACCCACTTCTGGCTGACCACCCCTTGGGCCAACAGAACCTGCAGGGTCAGTGGAGAGGCCCAGCTGCCCTGGCACTAGGCAGGGGCATGCCTCCTCTTCTGAGAGGGGGCTGGTGGCTCCCAGCAAGGAGAAGTGAGGTGGAAGGGAGCTGCGGAGGACAGAGCTCAGCCTCGTGTCTTACTGGGCTCAAAAGGGGGGATGGCAGACGGCTCCTCAGATTCCAGGAAGGTGAAGCCAATTGTGGCGGGGGCGGGTGTGCATGTGAGGGGGTTTTAAGGAAAAGCCTCTTTAAGGAAGATACCAAAATGGATACCATCCAGAGACTGTTCTGATTGGATCAGGGATGGCAAACAGGCCACCCACAGACCATGGCTACCCTCCCCAGTCCACAGCAAACAGTGCTACTTGATTAAAGAACGCCAGCGCCCAGCCAAGACTGGAAGGCAGAATTCTCAACCTAACTGCAGCAGCCACCGCCAATCTATTCGCTATCCTTGACCCCACCCCCCTTTCCAGTCACTTATCGGGCTCCTCAGTCCCCAGGTTTGAGGTACCTGGGGGAGGGAAAGGAGCAGGATGGGGGAAACGCAGAGGGCGAATGAAACCCAATGGGAAGAGCCAGGTTAACAGTAAGATGGTTTTAGTGGAGGGACCTGAGATTGACAACCAGCGAAAGTGGCAGGACCAAATAACACAAAAGGGACAATGCCCAGGGTCTGTCTGTCCCTGCTGCTCCCAATCACAGCAGGTAAGGAGAGAGAGGTCAGTCCCAGTGGGCATCCGAGCCCCTGAGCTCCCAGGCCTGACTGGGGAAAGTCTTCTCCTCAGGCATCTTCCTCCGACTCTGCTGACTCTTCCCAGTGTGCTCATCCCTCCAGGCCCCACTGCCCTGCTCAGTGCTGCTAGGCGGGGACACTCCTTGCACGCTTGCAGAGGGGGCTTTGCGTTCCCTCTCACTAAGCATCCCATTAGATGACTTAGTGACCCCAGAGCGACGTGCTACTGTGGTTTGCAGACTTGGTAGCACATTAGAGTCATTCGGGAAGCTGAAAAAATGCCCAGGCTCCACCTCCCGACCCCATGAATCAAAAGTACCAAGGCTTTAAGATCTAGGAACCGGTACCCCCCTAAAACGCCCTGGCTCACCATGATGTCCTACTTGAGAACACGGGACTTAGCGAGGGATGTGGGCTTTAGAATCAGACTAGAGTTCAAATTTTATCTCTGCTTCTTCCTTGCTATGTGACTGTTTATCTCTGTGTTTCCCTCATCTACAAAAACAGAAAATACCTATCCTGCTTATTTTAGGGTTATATAAAGATACTTGGCTCTCTTTTTATTCTTCCTTCTAAATGTGCTGGAGGCTCATCCCTCCACGCACAAACCTGTGCCTTTCAGAAGGGGCACAGCCCGGAGTCAGAATAGCACAACACTTGGTACCTGTGGGCAGGGACAGGAAGCCTCTGGCGGAGCCCCTCCCTCCCCCTGCGGAGCCTGTGAACGCTGGAGGCTACATCCTGCAGAGCTGAGTGTAAAATGCTCCATCTTGCAGGGCTGTGGGTGACAAAACAGAGGTACTGGATGCTTAGCTCCCTGCCCAGTTTTAAATGACATTGAAGCCTGCGTGGCTTCACAAGAGCTCGCGGTGCTCCATCTGCCAGTGTGAGAATCCAGATCTCTGGGTGTGCTTGGCGACACGGAGCAGGTGCACAGAGCAGGGCCCCGGCTAGAGTAAGGCAGGCGGAGCACAGGTCAGCGTTACAGAGATGCCGACCGCAGAAAAGGAGAAAACCGCCCACGTTATTGGTGGGTAAAGTCTACCCTCTGGGAAGCGACAGGGCAAAGTTCAGGGGGGCTGACTACCACAAAGCCTGACTGGCAACAGGACACAAGTGAGAGGGAAGGTTGGGCAGACTCCAAGTGGTCAGAGTCCAGCCTGAGTCGGTTCTGGGGTCCTTCAATGATTGGCTGCAAGCTCCATGGTCACTGGAGAAGGGCAGCGGTCAGTCAGGAAAAGGCACAGGGAGCCAGGTGGGGTACTCGTGGGGCTCCACCTCCCCTCCCCTTACACCAGGGCTGTGCCCAAAGGAAGCGGCTCCCAGCTAAGATCAGCACACAGGCCATGAGGTGCCTGCGCTTGATCTTTCCACACCCTCCCCCCAGCTCCTCACCAGAGTCCCGGCGCCAAAGCCCTGTCTTGAGAGCACCAGACAGTGACATTTGGAGAGCTGGGGTAGGGGGGCAAAAAGGAGCTTAAGGCAGCTGATTCCACCCCATGCCTTTCCCGGTCAGGACTAGAAGCGGGGAAGGGAGATGCTGACAGTGCAGAAGTGGAAGTTGGGGGTCTCCTGGCTGATCAAGAGAAACTAGAACAGGTGGCCAGGCACCCCAAGCCCAAGGGTAGGCAGAAAATGCCGAGCGATTCCATCAGTGACCGGTGCTCCAAGACGGGCATGTGTCATGACAGTACCCGCGAGGCCATGTTCTGCAGATGCCCGGCAGCGGCGGCAGGCGACCCGCCCCAGAGACCCCGGAGGGCAGCACGACCTCCCCCCTTCTTGTCGAGGGCCAGGAGGCTCAGCGGGTGCCCTGTCCTAACGCTGTCCCAAGGGTGAATGGCCCGTCGTGGGAGTCCTACCTACCGGCGCCAGGGGGAGGAGGCGACGGTCTCCCTGCTGGAGGGCTGGAAGCTGCCCCTGCCTCGGCCCCAGAGGAGGCGCCAGGGAAGGTCCCCCGCTCGGCGCCGGCGCCCCGACCGCTGGGGAGTGTCCCCCACGAGGTGCCCGCGCCCGGACGGCGCGGACGCCCGCCGGCGCCCCGGGGAGCGCCCCGCTCGGTGCCAGCGCGGGGCGGCCGAGCACCGCCTCCCGCGCCCCGCTCACCTGTGCCCGAAGAGCCGCAGCCCCGGGAAGCGCCGCTTGCTGAAGCGCCGCGGCGCCTTGTCCGGCGCGGGACCCGCGTCGTGCTCGGAGCCGCTGGACGAGGCGGAGGCCGACTCGGAGTCGCTGCTCCGGGCCTCGGGGCTGCCGTCCCGCGGCTCCATCCGACCCTAGCCCCGGCCGGCGGCGGGCCCGCGGGAGACGCCCATGCCGGGCCGGCGGCCGGGCTCAGCACGCCGGCTCCGCGCCGCCCGCCGCGGCCATGGCGCGCGCTCGCTCCGCCCGCCCCGCGCCGCGCCGCGCGCCCCCGCGCCCCACGCCCAGGTGCCCGGGAAGCGGCCGCCGCCGCTCCAGGAAGTGCCGCCAGCCTCGGCCGCAGGACCCCGCATAGCTGGCCGGGCCGCTGCCTGCCCGCCGCCGAGCACGCCCCCTCCGCGGCGCCGAGGCGCCGACCTCCGGCGCCCTCTGCCGGCCGCCGGCCGCGCCGCCAGCCGCCTTCCTTGGCCGCCCGGAGGGGGCGGGGCGGAAGGGAGGGGCGGGGCGAGAGAGGCCCCGCCCCCGGCCCGCCCCGGCCCGCCCCGCCGCCGGGCCGCGCGCTGCACACCCGCACTGCGGGCTCCCGGCGCGGCCCCGGCCTCCCCCGGCCCTCTCCCTGCGAGCAGCCTGCACGCTCACAAGTGAGCACTCGCGAAGGGGCTGTCACCACCTCCCCTCCCACAGCCGCGCGGAGCAGGCACCTCTCTCACACAGCCTGTGCCCGCGCGCAGCCCTCCCACGAGCTCCACCCTTCCCCCCCCTTGGCTCCCCCAAATCACACCCACGGGAACAGAAGTCACACAGTGCTCCCCAGACGCCAGGAGAGGCACGCCGCTCACACACAAGCATGCACACTCATTACCCAAGTGCTTCCCCACCCCAGCTTCTCACACTCAGAGAGGAATACCAGGACCGAAGGCTCCTGATGGTCCTTGCACACCCCAACACAGAACAGACAGGGCTATTACACCAATTCGTTTTTACACAGCGATACACAGTTGTGTCCAACCCTCTCACACATTCTTAACACATAGCATTCCCAACAGCCAATGAAAGCTGCAGGTCATATTCGGAAGCACACACCTCTTACACACTCATAAATACATACACGGAATAAGGACCACCCTCGTTTACTAAGGTACACACGCACACAGAACACACACGTCTTTTTTTCCTGTGCACAAATACCTCCCCAGACCATGGTTACAGTGTCTTATCCCTTTTACACATATTATCACCCACAGAAGTGTACCTCGCACACGAACACACCCCCGCAAACACACCCCCGCGGGCAGCAGAGGTGGTTCCCCTCCAGAGATGGGAAAAGCAAATTGCAAGCGGAGCGGTCACCAGTTTTGGCACAGCCATCACCCTTGCTAGGCAGTCAGCAGCTCCCGCAGCCTGGGATGGCCCCTGCAGGGCTGACAAAGGGAGACCAGGAAGCCCGAGAGCATAGTCTTCTCATTCCCAAACCCTGCCGCCCTGGTGCCCATATCAGCTGCCTGCTGTTTCTGTTAGCACTCCTCTCTGCAAAGCCACATCCTGTGTCACCTTCACTTTCACCCTCTCCTCTGGGGTGCTGGCAGCCCTTTTTCCAGCCTTAGCCATTCATATAAAGCCAGTGCTTTGGGCTGTGACCGGTTGGTAAGCCGGTGGTTTTGAGAAGCAGCCAACACCCAGAAGTTCAGTCCTCCCAGCTTCCTTCAAGTTTCCAGAGGACCTGGAGAAGGTCTGACCGTGGAGGTGGGACTCTAACCCGCAACCATCAGCTGGTGCCAGGGTGGTCAAGAGGAGAGCAGTGAAACCCCTAGTGGGCCTGCCATGGTCCTTCTGGGGTGCATGGGTTTGTAGGGGGGAGTTTCCCAGTGGTTCTTGTCATCAGCTCTGAGATCAGAGGCAGCTGAAGACTTCACTGAGTTTGCACAGGGCCTGACAACTTCCAACACCAAACTCTTCTGACGGATCCCCTTCCCAGATGCCCCTGTCGTTAGTGACCTCAGCTCTTAACCGCTGTGAGCTCAGCTCTCCACCACACTGACTCCCAACAATTCAAACATCAGAGCTTCCCTCCCCCTACCAAGAACTTTTAAGTCCTTTTCTGGTTGGAAAACCCACTTTTGTCACCACCCCCCTCCAGCTCCAGATAAAAGATTCATGGAGGACTGGAGATCCCTGTGCAAATTCCCGGGCCACCCAAGTACCTACTGTGTCTGGGGGGCCTCGGCTGGGATCTGTGGCACGTCCCAGGAGCGGTAGCGCCACATCTGCCTCAGTGCCCAGGGCCGGTCCCCGTCTTCTGAGCCCAGCGCCTCCGCGGGGCCCTGAGCTGCCGCCTCATTGCAGCTTCCCCCAGTACTGTGGCCGGCCCCCCGGGCGCTCATCCTGCCCGGCGACTCTCTTCCTCTTTCGGCACTTCCTGACCCGGGGGCCCTGCAAGAAGCCAGAGGACTGCCCCAGTAGAGGACCATAGGTCCCATAGGCGCCTTCCGCTGGCTGGGGCTGGAGGCTGACTGGGAAGAACTGCTGCAAGGGAGGGCGGGAGGCAGGTGGGGACAAGCCCAGCCTAGCAGCCAGGAGTCAGCCGCGAGAGTCAAAGGCTGCCAGGCAGCCACCAGGCCTGCTCAGGCTGGAATCCGAATCTCACTCCCTGTCTGGCCCTCTCCATTTAACCTTTCTGATAGTTACCCCTTGATCCTGCTGAGATTTCCTACCGCATCATGATGACCGGGTACACTGGAGGTGCCGAACCTACACACAGTCTCTCCTTAACGCCTCTGTGAGCCTCATACCATGTAACACAAGGTGGGTACCCTGTGTTACACAGGACAGTGGCAGAGTGGAAAGAGCAACCAGGGTGGAGCCAGATGTGGCGCATGTCCTGTTTTGCACCAGCTGTGTGACTCGGTCAGGCTACAGACCTGAGTCACCCGAGATCCTTTTTGGAATTAGGTGGCATGTAAATAAATAACCTGATGAATCCCTGTCTCAGTTAGCTTTCCTGAGCCTGTTTTCTCACCTTTGAAAGGGAAGGAGGCAATAGTAGTAACTGAGCTCAGGGGGTTTATGAAGCTTCAACTAGGGCTGAAAGGGTTTACAGACGCATTTGCTCACTAGATATTTGTTAGTGCCTTTCTAGGTATCAGGCTGCCTCAGAGTATTAACAGTGAGCAAGAAAGCAGGACCCTAACCTCATAGGGGAAGATACTTAGGCAAGAAATAATCAGTATATGAAATGTCAGGTAATGAGATGTACTTTAGAGAGAAATGGAGCTTAAACGAAGGGGGAAGAGACAGATATCCTGATGGGGGTGCTACTTAGGTAGAGAATCGGGTGAGGCCTCTGAGGAGGTGACATTTGAGAACAGACTAGAGTGAATCCAGAGAGTAAACTATGTGACTAGTTGGAGGAACAGCATTCTAGGTGGAAGGAACGGTAAGAGCAAGGAGTGTTCTGTGTGTGTCTGAAGAATAGCAAAAGGGCCAGACCGTGCTGAACTTTGAGGCCACCGTGAGGACTTGGGAAAGAAAGGCTGAGACAAGCACTTACTCTTTATTATTAGGGCTGGTTCTGGGACGGGAATTGTACCTTCCTCAAGCGCTCTTTAATCACACTGCTCTATAATTAGTTCTTTAGCTGTTTGTTACCCTGGAAAGGCTGTAAATTTCTCGAGGACAGAAATGGTGTCAGTTCACTTCAGTTCAATAAACATTTATGCCGTAGAACCTGCAGATGTGGGGATGTACACGATGATCTCTCAACCCTTAGAAACCTCCATCTGGTGCTGTAATCACTTTTGTGTCCCTGATGACTGGAACATAATATTTCTCAACAAATATTTGTTTAATATATCATGCTATATCATGAATAATTAATACTCATTAATAATAAAACAATAGCAAATATTTCTTGCATACATCCGTGCCAGAACCCTTTGAATCCGCATGACCCTCAGAGGTAGATTCTGTTATTTTCCTCCCTTTACAGAGACTGAGGCACAGAGAGGGCAGGTTCTTTTGTCCATGGTGACCTGGCTGGTAAGTGGTAGAAGTAACACTCTATTCCCAGAGTCTGTGCCCTTAAATAAGACATCTCATTGCCCTGCTTAAGTTGGGGACTTAGCGAGGTGATGCCCCTAAGGCTTGGCACCTCCTTTGCCACAGACTCTCCTCCATTATCTCTGAACCCCTCAAAGAGGCTCCTGTATGCTGTGATCCATCAGAGACGGCCAGCCAGGCAAAGGCCTATTCTAGAAGGAGCCCGAGCAGGGCCGTGTCCACCTCTCCCAGGGACTCTGCAAGTAGCCTGAACAGTTAAACAGAGGAAATGGGGCTGGGCTTGTTTTCCATCTGTGGCTTCTGGCAGCCCTGGAGCAGTAGCGGACAGGAAATGTGGCTCCTGAAAGGGAAGCGGGACAGGCTGGCGGCTCTGAGAGGCAGTCCTGACCCTGGTACTGGGCCCTCTCAGCCTAGTCCTCCTCCAAGTTGTCAGTGCTTTCCAGGTGGGGCGGGGCGGACAAGGCTGAAAGAGACAGGTGCACAGCGCTGGGGAGGATGCCCTTGGCAGTTCCTAGGACAACATGTGCCAGCACTGGGGAGCTGGGGACCCCTCAGAATCCACCAAGATACTCACAGGAAGAAGAATCTGGGTAAGAAAATTATTCTGGGCTTTTTTTTGAGGCCCCAGAGGGTGCGGTGTTCTACTTTCCGTGGCCTGGATGAGCAAGTGGGAGCTGGGGAAAAGAAATGTACCAGGGCACCAAACACTCAGCCCACGACCTGGACACCTTCTGCTCTCAAAACCAGCCAAGCCAGCATCCTTGGCCTGACCTTCAAGGCTTCTTATGCTCCTTTCCCTGTTCTTTTTGCTTCTTCTTGCAGGCTTTCCCTATGGAGAGCTTTACTCAGGCCACACATGCTGGTGTCTGCCTCGCAGCTGGTGCTCACTCAACATTTCTTGCCTCTTTTTCCACGCTTTTTTTTTTTTAACATGCCACCCTCACCCCTGCCTTTCATTCTGTTTTCGATGCTCTCTTTTTTAAAAAAAAAAAAAAGATTCATTTTTATTTATTATGCATAGAAGAACTGGGGCGTAGACCAGAGGTGCAGGGGTGAGAGGAAACAGAGTGGGGAGCAAAACAGGCAGATCTACTGAAACACACTGCTGAGGGGAGCAGCAGGCGAGATAGGAGAGGTCTGCTGCGCCCTGTGGGTCAGCTCCCTGGCTGGGGATCAAACTCATGTTGCAGTGGCTGGTGATAGCTTGATAGTGCTGAAACTTTAGCCCTTTTGCCACCAGGAAGGCCCTACGCTGCTCTCTTTGACCTGTCTGCCCTTCAGGTTTGGCCAACCAACACCTCCATCCTTCAAACCCCAGCCCAAGAAGCAAAAAGGTAGGAAGGTGGATAGACCCCCAGACACAGAGTTTAACCCAGGCCCTTGCTGTGTGATTCTGGGCACATCACATCTCTGGATTGCACCAGATGATTTCAAAATTCTCATCTAGCTCTGATAGTTTCATTCAAATCTCTTCCCCCAATCTGCAGAAGCTTGCCCGCTCATTTGTTATTTCATGCAAATACCTGCTCCATGTCAAACCCCACTCCAGGGCCAGGACTCTCGCCCCACTGATTTATCTAACTGGCATTTTTGTTCCCAACTAGATTCCCTTATCATGTAACCTTTTGTGCACACAAGCCTTGTCTCCTTACAAGATTCTTGAACCTTCTGTTGATCCTAGCTCTGTGTTGGATGCACAGACATGTGCTCAGTAACTTCCTAGAGAAGTTGAAATGAATGTAGGTGTCTGACAAGTTGAGCAGAAGCATGGAAACTGACTTCCGGTTTGCGTGAGTGGCTGTGGGGAGACATGGGGAGTCTAAGTTCCTCCCAGCAGCTAAGCCTGTGATCCAGGTACATATTGAAGCCTTTGGGAGCAAGACCAGAGCCCATGATCACCTGCTGTTTGTTGGCCCCTGCCCAGGAGCTGGGCCTCTGACCCCCCAGAGGGGACAGATGTACTGGCCTTGGGTTGCAGGTGCCGCTGGCTAATGACAGCTGGAAATTTGATTAGGCTCCTTCTGGGCAGCCTCATGAAATTGCTGAGCAGGAAGAAATCTGGAGGAGGAGCTGGCGACCCTTTCCCACTGGAACAAGAGAACTGTGGGTATCGCGAGTGCAGTCAAATGTGGTCCCCCCAACCACCATCTCTTTTGGAAACTGTCCTTTGGCATGTCCCAGGCAGGAGGTGAGAGGAAACTGGGTGGCTGTGCCCTCACTCTGGGTCAGCTGGATCTACCTAAAAGAGCTTCCTTTTGCCCCAGCCTGGACTACAGCACCAAGCCCACGGGCGGGCGGGACTGCGCACAAGCCTCCAGCCAGCCAAGCCTTGCACCACCATCTGTTGGCTCATAAGTTCTGACTGCAGAGTCACTTTGAGTCCCCACACCCCCTGAATTATTACCCTTTCCAGGAATATTTATGCTCTTAGTACAGAGTCAAAGGAAACAGTCCTTAAGGATGAAAGTCCAGCCCCTTGAAAGCCAGATAGAGTAAAAAGGACTTTGGAGTGAAACTAATCTAGATCCTGGCGCTACCAGTTACTGGCTGTGTGATCTTAGCTAACTGCTTAACTTCTCTGAGGCTCAGTCTCTTATCATCACTAAGATGCTATCCAGTGGCCGTCAGTCCCTATCTACTCTATGGTAATCTTCCTTCCCCCAAACATCTGTTGGCCAAGAGCCCTGGTCAAGCATAGCGGAGTCCAGCAGAAGCCAAATCTAGTCCCAGTACCTACCCCCTTGTGTCTTCCCCAGCCTGTGCTCACCCTTGGGATCTGGACACTTGAGAGCCCTCTCTCAATGTTCTGCTATGAAATTGCACCAAATGAGGCAAAAATGAGGCTCTATCTCAGGCTTGCTGATGCCAGGTTCATGGACTGCATTTTGAGCAGCAAGCCAGAGCAAGATCCTGTTCACTGCCTCTATTCTGAATAGTCCAGCTGGCTCCCTTCCAAAATGCCCAAATGGCTTGTGCTGCCCTGGTGTGATGGGCTGGGAGCCATGTCCCAAGAATCCCTGGTCATGGCAAAACAGGGCCAGATAAGCCCCTCTCCCTGGGCTCTCAGTCGCTGTCTGGCTGCCTTCAGGAGGAGCCCAGCCCCACCTCTAGCACTGCCCTCCTCGGCCTTTGACTCACTTGTCAGCAAGAACCTCGGGTCCCTGAGGGGAAGAAGGAGTTCCGGGCTGGGCCTGGGCCCCGCCCTTGCCAAAGGAAGGAAAATGGACAGACCCCCAACTTCCGGCTTCCTCTGGCAGCTGGCCCCCTCCTCCAGCTCTAGCTCAGCTCTCTGCCCCCGGTTTTTGCATTTTTAATTCAGGACAGAATGTGATCTCTTGCAGCTCCTAGCTTTATCCTGTTGCTATTTAAATTACAAATCGGCCCCATCTCCCTGTCACTCTTGGGCTATTTTTAGCTTCTGGTAAATAGCAGCAGGGAGAGTAGGATCAGGTGCCCCTCCCTCGAGGAGCTGTGTACCCATAGCTGCGTGCCCGCAGCAGGGGGCACCCTCCCCTGCCAGTTGGCAGTCCAGATCTCTTTCCCCAGGCCCTCTGTGGGGGTGCAGGGAGGGGGGCAGGGGATGGCTACACACTGCTAGTCTCTTGAAGTCTGCCACCCCCAAATCTCACCACCCATTCATTGCTCAGGGTGAACCTCCTTCAGGGGGATTACTGGGCCCTCCCAACCCAGATCAAGGGCCACACATAGAGGCCTGAGACAAACAGCTGGGAGTCAGGGAACTTTACATAGCCTATCTTCTTTAATCTTACCAGTGTCCCTCCAGTAAGCAGGTATTATTGTTCCCATTTTCCATATGAGGAAATTGGGTCAGAGGTGAAAAAGACTTACCCAGTTAAGAAAGAGCAGGGCTGGAATTTGAACCTGGGTCTCACTGACCTGGAGGCCTGTGTGCTTGTGCATTGCACCACCACTGAGGGTGGAAGGCAGCTCTCACCTGCCGGATACCCACCACTGGCTGTCTTTCCCATGCGTTGGTCCAGTGTCATCTACTGGATCAGGGGGTGGCGATCGATGACCAGAGGGCCACCTTAAGCCTGCTGTGTATAGTTATGTGGTTGTGAGCTAAGGGGGGTTTTGACAATTTTAAATCGTTGGGAGAAAGGCAAAAGAATAATATTTGTGACAGTGGAAATGATATGAAATTTAAAGTTCAGTGGCTATAAATAAAGTTTTACTGGAACTCAGCCAAGCCATTCGTTTACATATTGTCTATGGCTACAATGGCAGAGTAGTTGCGACAGAGGCCACGTGACTGCAAAGCCTAAAATATCTGGCTCTGTACTGGATCATAATTTTGTCAAGAGAAGGGACCATGTCCCATGCTTCCACTACATACAGTTCCTGGCCCAGGGCCAGAACTCCAGACAGAGATGCTGGTCCTCCTTCAAGGTCTCCATTGATGAACCCTTCTGGGGACACACCACCACCCAGCAGAGGGACCCCCCCCCCACTGCCCACCAAAACCCAGTTATTTCACTCACATTCTACCCTTTCTTGCTCCCCTGTGGCTTCTTCACAGGTGAAACCAGTGGCTTCCGAACCTGTTTGACTATCGCAACTATGTGGCAGAGGTTTTTAAAATTGAGATTCCCCAGGCCCAACTCCAGACACCAGAATCTCAAGGGACAGGATTGAGAATGATTTTAGAAGAGGTCCCCAGGAGATCTGGTTTGGGGCCCCCTGGGTTTAGCTACAGAGGTCAAAGTTCTGCATCTTATATCTATCTGGTCCTTTCAGAGCAAACCCAGCATCCCTCCAGGCCTTCTGACTGATCCCAGGCTGGAGGCTGCCCCACAAAGGCCATTGAACTCAATTCTGAGCTTTGAGGCCGTTCTCTAGCATGAGGGGGATACCTTTCCTCATCCGCAGATGCAGACACAAGATGTCCATTCTCTCCCCTACCCCTGCCAAGTTTCTCCTGGCACAGACCGGCCACCCCTTCATCTAACTAAAGCAATTTCCCCAACTACTTCCAGCACATGCTGAGGCTTTTAATGGGGAAGGGAACCTGTTTCTCAGAAACCCCCACACCCCTAAAAGCTTCTACAGTCCTGCTGAAAGCCCTGGTCCTCACTTACGTCAGAGGCAGCCAAGCCTTAATCCAGCTTCCGCTTCCACCCCTAGCCCTCAGATTTTTTTGCCCCCGCATTATCTCTGTCTAAAAGCCTTTTCTCTCCATGAAGGGCTTTCAAATGCTTTTCTTAGCAACTCTTCACAGCAGGGTGGGAGGTTTAGCTGCTGAGCCAGAGCTGCCTGGATCTGTGGTAGGCAGAGGATGTGAAGGGGCCATCGTGGGCCTGAGCTCCTGCCATCCCCCAGGGGCCTGCACGGGGAAGCACGCATCGGCCATCAGCCCACTCAAACTACAGCCCCATGGGAGGCTGAGCCAGAAACCACAGCTTGTTCCACAGGTGTCCCCTGGACCTCGACAGGCTTCTGAGGGCTGTTCTTTCTGGGGGCTTCCTCTGCCCTCTATCTACCCAAGGAGCTCTGTTTGCCTTGGTCCTTTGCCCAGCCCTAGTGAGAGGACTGGGCTCCTGGCCTAGCCCTGGGGAGGGGCGGGGAGGAAGGAGTCTCCCCATTCATCCAGGATGCCAGCTGGATGCCAAGGTGCCAGGGTGCTGTCTTCTGCTGCCTTCACATGTGACCTGAGCTCTCCAGCACCCTTCACAACCCACTGCCTTGAGTTTGGGCTGTTGGAGGGGTCTCCATTGATGAACTACACTGGGGGAACCCCAGTCTGGCAGCGGCCTCTGTGCGTGCTTGAACGTATCTTCCGTCTCAGCGCTTTAAGTAGCCTCTGCCCCCTCTCTTCTAAGCCTCTACCCCACTCTGGCCTCCTTTCCAGTTATAGATGCTATTTGTCCCTGACTGACAACCAAGGAAAATCTTGGGGTCACCTCCTTATGTTGCAGGTGAAGAACTAATGTCCAGAGAGAGAGACTATCTAGCTCAAGGACACTCAGCAAATCCCTGGCAGAAATGGAATACAAGCCAAGTCTCCCAGCCCCTAGACTAATATTTCTTCCTGGATTTTACTTCCTATTCTCCATCCCTGTCTGCAAGCTCCCCTCTTCCAGGGGAATCGCAGGGACTCCTTTATCTGCAGCCAAAAGGCAGCACGTTCTGGAAGGACTTTGGTATTGGAGCCCAGCGTACCCCTGACCCCTTGCATACCTCCCAAAGTAAAGGTGGGGAGCCAGGGAACCTATCTTCTTCCCATTTCTCCTTAACTTATTTCATGATGGTGGAAAAGCCTCTTCCTCTTCTCTCCCAACCTCCCCCACACAATGGAAGCTGATGGTCCTATAACCATTAAGAATATGGGGTCCCTTTAAGTTCTCAGGGCTAGGCCACATTTATGAAACATCTTCCCTGAAGCCCAGAGAGCAGTCTCAGGCACACCCGTCTCCACCAGGCAGCGGCTTTCAGGACTCGATGTCCCGATGCCCCACTCTCCCTGCTGGACCCTCCAAAGGTCACTCTGGGCCAGAGATTTTGGAGGGGCAGCAAGTTCACGTCGTTGCCCGTGGGCTGGAAAAGGATGAGGAAGGTGAGGGATGCCGCTGCCCTGCCTCCACCCTCTTTGGATTCCCTCTCTTTGAAACTTACCACCCTGTTTGAGGGACAACCTTCCCTCACCCTATCCCAGGCCATAAAAATGGTCTCTGGGGTCCACTCCAGCTGGTTCTTCCAGGGACCCCCTGGGCAGAGGTGGTAGCACCGGGGAGGTGTGACTCTTTCACAGGTTTAATTAAGAAGATTTGGGTGGAGGTGCCAGTGAGGGTGTGAATGCCAGTGAGGGCCCGCTGGGAGAAGGGTCCGGAAGGGGATTCCTTTTCCCATCTCTAGGCAACAGGGTTTCGGCTTTTCTCAGTCACCTCCAAAGGCCAGTGCCCAGCATAGGGTCACCCACAGACAAGTTCAGGTAAGCCTGCTGAATGAATAGGGGACCCCTCTTTTCTCCAGAAGAATGGGCAGTGCGTGTCTGCCAACTTTCCCAGACGGGTGGAGATTGGGAAGGATCATGTCTTGGTTAGTTTTCCCCTCACAGCCCACTACAGTGCCTGGTACACAGTCGGCCTCTGCAATTCCATGTTGAATGAACGGGTTTCTCACAGTTCTTGTAGAGAAGGGGTCCCGGGAAGCTCCCCCTTCCTCCTGCGCTCAGAGGGCAGAGTCCCCTTGGTGGTCATTTCTAAACGCCCAGGGCTCAGGGGGGCCAGGCAAGCAGCAAGTGTTCAAACAACGCTTGGGGCATATTGCCTGAAAAGGGGGTGGGGCCCAAGCTTTGCGCTCCCCTCTCATCCCATTCTCCTTACCTGTAGGATACCTGTTTTCGCAGGTGCATCTGACGGAACCGCTCCTCCACCGGGGGCCCGGCCGCGGTGCCGTGGGGTCCCTGGGGCCACAGCTGCGGCACCTCCTGGCCCCGCCGGCAGCGCCGCCGCACCACCTCCTCCTCGGCTCCCCGGCTGCCCCCGGCCCCGTCCCCGCGGGGCCCCCCTGCCCCAGGCCCCTCGGCCATCCTCGCCGCCCTCTTGCTGCGGCTCTCGCGGCCTTTCGGGGTTCCCAGCTACGGTTCAGGCGCCCCTCCTCGCGGGCTGGGGAGCGCGAGCCCGGGGGGCGCAGGTCCCGCGCGTCCCTCCCGACGCCGGCGCTCAGACGGCGGGAGCCGAGAGCCGCCGGGCGCTGCGCCCGCAAAGGCCGGCGGGATCCTCGCGCGCCCCTGGGGGTGACGGGGGCGGGGTCCGGGTGGGTGCCGGGGTGCGGTGTCGGGCGCGCCGGGCGCCCCCCGGACGGCTGCAGCGGGAGCCGGAGCGGAGCCGGAGCCCGGGCGCCGAGCGCGCTCCTGCAGCCGCCGCGCCGCGCCCGGAGTGTCACCTGGAGACGCCCGCCGGCCGCGGGGTCCGCAGGGGAGGCGCTGCCCGCCCCCCCGCCAGCCGCGCTCGGGGTACGCAGGGAGCAGCCCGCGCGGCCGGTGACAGCACCGGCCCTGCCCGGGCGTGAGGCCCGGGGTGTGGGGCGCCCGCCCAGAGCCCACTCCAGGTTTCCAGCCGCCCCCCAACCCCCGGCAGCTGCCAATCACTGCCCGCCTGTCACTCAGCCGCTGTAATGCGGCGTCCCGCCCCCTCCCTCCCCCTGCACCCCCTCTTCCTCTCCCCCCAAGCCCGGCTAGTCCAGCGCAGCTGCCGGCAGGTGGGGTGGAGGGTGGAGGCGGTGACTTGAACTGGCTTTAACCCCGTCGGTGCCGCGGGCAATTTAAAGGCCACGTCTTCGATGTGGGGAAGGGGCTCGGGAACAGGAACATACTCAGGGGCACCTTGAATTTGGGGGTGGACCTTGGGCCTAGAGACCTTCTGGATGCTGCTGGGAGAAGGACCCAGCGGGGAGCGGGGATGGGCTGGAGAGCTTCCCGACCCTGGCCCTGGTCACGCCGCTGGCCACCTAGGACCTGCCTCTCTGAGCTCCTCGCCTCCCCGGTCAGGAGCGCCTGATGCTGGAGGGGACACCAAGGTGGGCAGGGAGGACTGGAGGTCCATCTTGGATCACCCCCTGTACTTTTCCTCCAAACCCCTTGGCTACTCTGGCTGCCGGGGGCCTCTTGTCTGTGGGGTGCTCATCATCTGCAGGACGGGGGACCCTGGTGAGCTGCTCAGATGCAGGGCCTCCTGCATATGGACCGACACTTCTCTTTCTGAAGCTGACCTTTTGTAACAGGGTGGTCCCCAGGAAAGGGGGAGTTTCCCTGCCCCACCCAAGGGAGGGTGGAGCTGAGCAGGAAGAGGAGAAGCTGCAGAAGAGACTGAGGAAGGAAGCAGGATGGAGCCAGGAGACCTGGAGGAGGCGCATGGAGCCTAGAGACACGTGAAGAAACTGCGCTTATCTTTTGGTCGTGGACGGGGTGACACAGATGTGGCTGAGACCCGTGGGGAGGTGACCATGGCAGCTTTTATCTTGATGTTGATTTTGCTCTTTTCCTTCTGGGCTTGTCTGGTTGTTTCTGACCCTTTTCTGTGGGTTCCCACTGGAAGATGCTTTAGACTTGTGGCAGGTTTTGGGGACTTGCTCTGGGCCATTCCCATTTGGATGGACTTTTACCCACGAGGGGACGGGTAACTCTGGATGCTTCATTTAGAAACTAGACTCTTTGCCTTACCTGTATTGTTTCCTAGTTTTATTAAAGTTCCTTCCCATTAAAGTCTCCTATGTTTTGTGTTGATGCGGCGGATGGCAGAACCCATTTAGAATAGGCAGGTTTGCGGGGGTTTGGGCTGCCCCTCTCCCTGTCCTATAACACTTTGACCACAGCATCTACTCTCCCCACTGCAGTATGTAATGGCTCCCCCTAGCTTGCCCTTTAGCCCAGCATTCACCTCTGCCTGGATCTTCCCACATCCCATTCTCTGGTTCCATTCATTTCCTGCTACTTATCTGCACCTTATTCTGGAAACTGGCATCCGGCCTGAGCAGCATTATTCAGACTATCCTCTCCATCTGAAATCTTGTTGACATACTTCAAATCCTGAGGCATCTTTCAAATGCCTCCTTCTCTTCCAGGAAATCTCCTTGGGTGGAGGTAGCTGAAAAGCACGCTCCTTCTTCCCAGCCCCATAGCCCTGGGCACCAGAAATCTAGTCTAGTCATTGTTATCTTACCCCTCTGATTGTGAGCCGGATAAGGTGGGCGGGACCAAACCCGCAGAGGGTCAGAAGGGCTAAGAAGGGGACAGCCAGCCCTACCTCTGGCTGTCCTGCTCCCTACCTCTGCTCAGGTGTTCCCTTTGCCTGGAGCACCCACCCCCTTCTCTGGAAATCCTGTCCCTTGGCCAAGGTCATTCTCAAGTGCCACATTTCCCACAAAGCCCTCCCTGAAAGTCTCCTTCAGCCCCATAAACCATTTCCTGGGCCTCCTCTTGACACTCTAACAATAATTAACATCTCATTTGATTCTCACCGCAACCCTGGGTGGTAGATATTATCACTTCCTCCATGTTACAGATGAGGACACTGAGGTGTCATTCAAGTGATTTATTTGCTCAAGATGGCACAGGCAGTGACTGGGGGAGCAAGGATTTCAGTCAGGTCTTCTGATCCTGAGCCCATGCCCTTTCCACTGTTCCAGACTGTCGGTTCTGCAGGGGCAGCCTAAGGTTCCCTCACGTCTGTCTGCTGCAGAGCTCAGGAACAGATCTGCATCAGCTCTGCCCCCCACCTCTCCAGCCCCTCAGTTCCACTTTGGATGAATGGAATTGCATTCAACTTGCTGGCCACTGGGAATTTCCTCCCTATGGTCAAGTTCTAAAGAAGCCCAGCTGCCCTAGAGGGAGCGGCAGAGCACTTGGGAGCCCCCCACCCCCAGATGCCCTTGGGATTGGCTTCCAGGATTCTTGGCTCCTATTTCCAAGCAGCCTGGCCCAGGGTAGCCTCCTACACCATGAATTATGGTAGTTCTGGCAGGGCTTGACATTCCCTTGCCAGCTGCCTAGCTGTTGGGTTTCCAGGTTGGTTTTTTGTTCAATTCTTTCCTGCCGAGCTCTCCCCACTCAATCCTTTTTAAAGTAAAGCTTCTCCTCTCTGTCCTCACACCTCCCCCACTTAGGACCAGCTGCTGGCTGCCTTAACTTTTAGCTGTGACTCCACCTTCTTCCCAGTAATCCTAGGGGAGAAAGGAGGCTCCACCGCCTTCTGCAGCCTCTCCCAGTTCCGGCTTGCCCCTCTGAGCATCTCCAGTCTATCAGTGTCTGTGCTCAGAAAATAATAACTTAAATGCCTTTGGAGTGCTGACCGTACCACTGATCTCCTGCTAAGAGCTTCACCCACGGACTTGTATACTTAAAGCTCACAGCAACTTTAGGAGAGATGGATGCTATTTTACATATGGGGACACCGAGGCTCTGAGCGAACTTAAGTAGTGCCCAGGCCACACACTCCAGTGCAGTAGGAACATCATCATCATCCATGCTCTTGACTGTGGTGCCCATGACAAAGCGACTCAGGCGCCTTTGGATGTGAGTCCCCATCCTGTCCCTTCCCCCCACCTCTGAAGTCACCCAAGGGGCACCTGTTAGCTCTGATAGGTGCCCAGTTTGGCCAGATGGCTCCTGGCATCATCCAATCCTCTGGAATTGGATCCTTGCCCAGCCCATCCCATCATACGCAGCTGCTCTCCCTGCTCCCAGGGCTGCATTTCCAGGTGTCGCAAAGGGTTTGTTGTGGCAATCTGAGCAGGATGCTGGCACCGCGGAAGCCATCACATGCGTGTGCAGCAAAGGCAGCTGCCAGGGCTGATAATAGCATGTGCAGGCTGCAGGAGGGAAGACTTCCTTGGATGGACAGGCAGAGGGTGGTGATCACAGATGAGCAAGCAGCTCACCAAGTTCTGGGCTCTTCTCTCGGCTAGCTGCTCGAGGAAGCCCGATTGTTCTTGGATCTGGGTGATAAACACAAAACCGGGCTGGGGTAACACATCTAGAGGTGAGAAGAAAGGGTGCCGGCATGAGAGACAGGGAGCTGGAGGGGTATTGTGAGCTCTGAAATCAAACAGACCCTGTGCATATACCAACTTGGCCACTTTGTTTTAGGTGCATGACCTTGGTCAAGTCATTTCACCTCTTAGGATCCGGCTTCCTTCTTCTGAAACAATAACCATCCCTGAGGATTATTTTGATTCCTAGTTGGGATACGTGAAGTTCTCAGTCCATTGATTGCCTGGCACATGGTAACTACTGAATAATGGGAGAAAGCTAGATTTCAAGCACTTTGATGTCAGGAACTGGACTTGTGCTCAATAGCTCAATAGTGTCTGCTATGTTAAATGAATGAGTGAATAGTGAGTGGTCATTGCAACAGTCAGCTTTGTCTCTCTGAGTCGTTATGTTAGGGGGAAAGGATGTCCTGAGATAATCTCATACAGGCTTTGTGGACTCCACCCCCACTCCAGACTAAAGCCATCAAGACTCTGGGAAAGACAAATCCCATCACCACCAAGGGAGGGTGGCTGGGACCTGAGGGTGGAGTTGGGCAGCCAGGTTGGATATAAAAACCAAACACGTGGGCCTTGCTGGCTCTCTGGCTCGCGATCGCTCGCCTCCTGGCTTCACCGCTCCTGGCTGGCGGCCAACTCTGAGAGCGCCATTTTGGGATTCCTAATCGGCGGATCCGGTAGGACTCATTTAAAACTTTGTCTCCCACTTTTCTCCCTGAGCTGTACATTTCCTCATTTCCCCTTCCCTTTGTAAATAAACCTTTTATTAACCTTTCACGTGTGCCTGCAGTAGAGCATTGATAAGTCCTTTTAAGCGCGCGGGTGAGGACCCACAGTCAGGCACCCCGTTTTGTATCGGGGTTGCTCTACAACAGTTATTTTAAACTTCCCTCTGGCTCCTCACTTCAACTCCCATGCCAACTCTCCCTACTTGATGGGGATCTCTTGCTAGCTGCTGTTTCAATGACTAGAAAGTGCAGATCTCTGCAGGGTACCCCAGGAGCGACCTCATCACCACAATGCTGGTCCTGAGATTTCATGGCTCTAAGGAAGGTTCCTTCACTTTTCAGTCTCCATACATGCCACGCCCAGACTGCCTCCCCTTTCTGTTTAGGCTCCTCTGGTCCAAGATGGGACCTCTCTGCCCACTGCCTGGGTTCCTTCCCTACACCCTCAGGCACCATCTTCCCTCATCCTGGTTTCCGCTTTCTGTCCATCCCTCCTGTTCTCACCCCCACCCCACCCCCATCATGTCTCTTCTGCTTCAGCTCTGCCCCAGCTGCTTCCACTGGCGACCTCCTCACTGGCAAGGACAATGGACACTTGGTCTTCTTGTCTTTCCTGACCTCCTCGATGGCACCTGTCACCTGGAAACTCTCCTCATCAGTTTCTAGGACATTCACCTCTCCTGGTTTTTCTCCCCTCTCCTGCCATTCCTTCTCAGCTGTCTCCACCTCTCTCCCTCCTCTGACTCTTAATGTCCATCTGGAGTTCTGCCCTCATTTGTCTTCTTTTTATGCAGACTCAAGACTTTATTTTTTTAATTTTTTAAGAAATATTTATTTATTTATACAAGCACTGGGCACAGTCAGAAGCGCGGGAGGGTGAGAGAATTCACCAGAGCCAGAGCGGGGAGCAGAGCAGGCAGAAGGACCGAAGTACACTGCTGAGGGGAGCAGCAGGCGGCAGGAGAGGTCTGCACGCCATGTGGGACCCTCTCCGGGCAGCCGGGGATTGAACTGGTGCTACAGAGGCTGCTGGCAGCTTCGCAACACAATGTTCAACTGCTGCACCGCCGGGGAGGCCCAGACTCAAGACTTTAAAGCACCAGCTGGATGACAATTTCCTAACCTCCATTGGGGATCCTTGTCTCCCAAGCCCTGGACTTAAATCTTTTTTTTTTTTTTATAAAAGATTTATTTATTTATCCATACAAGAACTGGGGTAAAGGCCAGAGGTACAGGGGGTGAGAGGATTCACCAGAGAGAGTGGGGAGCAGAACGGGCAGATCTAGAAATACACTGCTGAGGGGAGCAGCGGGTGAGACAGGAGAGGTCTGCTGTGCCATGTGGGTCAGCTCCCTGGCCAGGGATGGAATTCATGTTGCAGTGGCTGCAGATAGCTTCATAGTGCTGAGACTTAACCCCTTGTGCCACCAGGGAGGCCCCTAGACTTAGATCTTAATGCAAACAATCTACAGGCAACTCAATTGCAAGATGTGCTCAAAAGAATTTTCTTTTTCATCAAACCAGCTTTTCTTGCCATACTCCCTGTCCCAGTGAACTGGCTCATCATCCACCCAGGCCTCCAAGCCAGACACTGAAATGTCATCCTGCTCCACTCTTGCTCTTGCACCCCACAGCCAATCTGATGGCAAATCCTGTTGATAATTCCTTCTAATTATCTCCTGCATCTGTCTCATCCTTGACATACCCCATGCAGAGCCCCAGAACAGGCAAATCTGATTATCTCACTCACTGATTTAAAATATTCCGTGACTCCTCATCACCTTCAGGGTAAAGTGTTTTCTTTTGATCCCCGAGAGGGCTCTGCTTTAACCAGGGCTGGGACAAGAGTGAAGCAAGCTGGGAATCTAAGGCGCAGGATTGAAGGAAGTTTTCATTCTTGGGGTGTACCAATGCCTCTTTGAAATTGGTACCCCAGGAGCGACCTCATCACCGCAATGCTGGTCCTGATTTCATGGCTCCGTGCCTTTGCAACTGCCATCCTGTCCACCCCAAACAATTTTATTTCTTCTCTAACTTACCACTCCTAGCTAGCAAGGAATGGTATTGGTTCAAGGGCTGCCTTCTCTGAATTATCTTCCTGGACCCACCAAATCTGAATTGCACAACTCTTTTGTGTCCCCTTAAGAACATGTCTACCCTCCACCAACATGGCCCATAGCTGGTTTACTGCCCACTAGGCTGGGAGTCACTACCAGCATGCCAGTTTGTTGAATGACTAATAGAGGTAACAAATGAATCAATCAGGAAAAGAGGTGTGCTAAAAGTTATTGTTAATAATAAAAAGAGTTTGGGCTCCAGAACTCAGTCTTGAATGTCTTGCTGCAAAGGTCTGCACTTTCAATAGCAATTAAGACTGGTGCCCCGCCACTTTCAACCAGGTCCCCATCAAGTGCTCAAGCTGACTGAGCGAGGAAGAGGCTTTAGAGGTTGGGTCCTAATGGCCAGTTTCGAGGTTCCATAATGCTGTCTGGCTTGTCCAGTTTTCCTCTGGTGGGCAGCAGACACAGGCACTATCTTCCACTGTGCCCTGCTTCTAAGTATGAAAGCACAGTGCCTGCAGAATAAAGTACAAATGACTGCACAGGCATTCGAGTCCTCTCTAGATATGGCTTCCGTCATCCTCCAGCCTTGCCTTCTACCTTCCAAATTTCGAATGACTTCGCTTTTCTTGATATTTTCTTGCTCTTCTCCCATGGAGGCCTCTGCCTAGGCAGTTCCCTCTTTCTGGAATGCCTCTTTCCTCTCTCTTGCCTATTTCTAACCATCCTTCACATCACTTCCTCCAGGAAGCCCTCACTGCTCATGCCTGAGAAAGGCACCCTCTCTGCTGCTATGATAGCTTCTCTTGCCTGGGCTGTAGCACACGGTATGACATAGATGCACAGCTTATCTCTCTCAGAGCTCATGAGGTGCTGGGCTCTATTCTGATCACTTCTATTACCTCCTCAACTCCCCACCACAACCTCATGTTATTTCCTCATTTTACAACTTAAGAAAGGGTGGCTCAGAGAATTCAGGTGAGAGCAGTTTAGTTTCCTATGTTGCAGGGCAGCTGACCACAAACTCACGGCACGTGGAGGTCTTATCTTCCGCGGAAGTGCAGAGCGTGGGCCCGGCTTAGCTGGGTCTATTTTAGCTTCTCATTAGGCTGCAGCCCAGGTATTGGCTGGGCTGAGTTCCTCCAGAGTAGGAGTCTTCCAAGCTTGCTCAGGTTGCTGACAAAATTCAGAGCTCTGTTCCTCTAGTACCAAGACCCTAAGCTCCTGGGGAGGTGTGTGTGGAGGGGTCTCCTTTCCAAACTATTAGCAACACGGCTGTTTGATTCTTTTTTTTTTAAAAAAAAGATTTATTTGTTTTATATAAGCACTGGGTACATTCAGAAGCGCGGGAGGTTGAGAGAATCCACCAGAGCCAGAGCAGGGAGCAGAACAGACAGACTGATGAAATACACTGCTGAGGGGAGCAGCGGGTGCGGCAGGAGAGGTGTGCGTGCCATGTGGGACCCTCCCCAGTGGCCAGGGATGGAAACAACCGATGCTGCAGAAGCTGCGGACAGCTTCCCAGGCCAGCGCCCAACCGCTGCGCCACCGGTGAGACCCTGTTTGCTTCTTCCAGGCCAGCAGGGGACGCTCTTTGGCTTCAGGAAGTCCCAGGCCCCTTTTGCATGGCTTTCACCTGATTAATCCAGACCTACCCACCAGGATGACCTCCCTTTATTAAGTCAAAACCAACTTATTTGGGTCCCTAATCTCTACGTGGCCCAGGAAAGGTCATCCGGTTCTGGGTGTGACATGCCCTCCCATTCACAGGCCCCTCCTAATTGAGGGGAGAGTTAAACAGGGCATGTAGGCCAAGGGGCAGGAGGAACCCGGGCAGTTATATTAGAATTCCATCTTCCACGTGCAGCTGGTGGCTGCTCCAGTAGCAGATAGTTCTTCCTGCGCTGAAGTCAGCGCCTTTAGTCTAGCTGAGGCAAAGGGACACAGACACTGGCAGGTCTCTGGGGAACACTCGGCTCTGCGCTTGAAGTGCCTAACACAGCACCCGGCCCATGGTGGGGGCCTGATACTTGCAGTCTCCACCCCTGAAGTCCAACAGGGTGCTTTTGTGCTTCCCTGCTTCTGGACTCAGCAATGGGAGGCACTTGGGCGGGGGTAGTGCTGGGGAGGGAAATGGCAGAATTCTTTGTTTAGTTCAAATTCTGTACCTGACTGAAAGAGGAAACCCAATAGAAACGACTTCTGACACCCCCGCACCCTAAACCCTAGCCCTTACCAGAAGAGAAACTCACCCTTCTCACACTCCTCTCCCCCCAGGAAGAAAGGCACAGAGTCAGGATTTGATGCTGCATCTTTTTTTTTTTTTTTACTTTTGCCTTCTCAAAGCATGTGCTGAGCTGATGGACAAAGCGGTTTGGCAATTAAAAAGGCCCAGCGGCTGGGCGGCAGCAGGGGGCGGCCGGGCAAGAGGAGAGCCCTCTCCCCTGGGCCAGGGAGCAGCGAAGCCCGCACTAACTTCATAAAATACAAAACAAGGGAGTGGTGAAGGTAGGAGGGAGACTTGTAAAATACAATATCTTAGGGGACTGGCAATAATAAAAAATAAGGTTCATTATTTACAAACAATTTCTGTTCTTGGTCTCTGTACAGTGGGGGGTGGGGTGGTGTGTGTGTGTGTGTGTGCGCGCATGTGGTGTGTGTGTGCGTGCATGTTGAGGTGTCTGTTTGTGTGTGTATGGGGGGGCCAGGGAGGCAGTGGTCATGTTGGTTGTTGTGAGAAAGGATGGGGTAGCCCAGTGAGTGGTTTGTTTGAGAAGGTTGATGGTTGTGGAGGGAGGGGTGAGACGGAGTGGTCAGCCCAAATGTTAGGGGGAGGGAGTGGAGTTGGAGGAATGGAGCCAAGATCTGGGGTAAAGAAGGGCTGGGGAGAAGTGGAACCCTTTCTCCTGAGATGGGACCTCAGGGAGCAGGGGTACAAGCCGGATCCGGGTTAGTGAGCAAGACGACTCCTCTTCTTGGTGCCGAGGGTTCATCCTGTGTCCTGGGTCTTGGCAACGGCCTAGGAGAGTTTGATGGTGGTGTTGGGGCCCAGATCCCTGGAGAGAGAAGAGAAATCAGAAGTGATTCTGTCCACTGAGCAGAGGATCCTCTGCCCCCTCTGCAAACTGCATCTGGCCCCTGGTGGGTGGAGCCCTGGGAGGCGTGGCTGACATGGAACCAGGGGTGGGCAGGGGGCAGGTGGAGCTTGGGACCCCTGGAAGGGGAGGGGCCACCCACCTTTCATGGAACCACTCCTTGAGATGGGAGAAGTCGGGGCCGGTGCCGTTTTCCCCGATGTCTTTTGGCCAGGCCTCGCTCAGGTACTTGGTGGTCTCATGGGTGCTGTCCAGGTGGTCGTGCTGCAGGTGGTCCTGTGGCTGCTGCTCCGCTGGCCCTCCGGGCTTGATTTCCCAGGCCTCCGGAGGCTCCACAGGCAGCAGGGCGCTGCGGCCATCCTCCCAGGAGCCTGCCCCCTCATCATAGAACAGGAGACTGCGGGAGGGCACTGGAGAGGGGCCTGGGATGAGCCACACTGCCAAGAGGCCCCCTTCTGCATCCCTGCCATCTTGGCACATTCACTGCCCTGGAATCTTCCAGGCTGGAAGGTGGGGCTGGAGCCCCAGCTCTAACCTCCCCAGCTGTGTGACCTCAGGTAGGTCTTGCCCTTCTTTTACTTTTCTGGGCCTCAGTTGGCTGATCTGTAAAATAGGGATACTGGCACCAACCACATATAGATGTGAGGTTTAAGGGAGGTGATCCCGGGCAGGTGCCTGGAGCCCTGGTCAGTGAGCCTTCTGAGAATGTTAGCTCTTGCTAGGCGGAGAGGAGCTGGTGGGGCATTAGACCTGTGCCCCTCACTCTCTGTGAGGCCTTGAATAAACCTCTTTCCCATTCTAGGCCTTAGTTTGCCCTTTGGGGTAATGAAGGGAAGGAAGACACACTTTGGGCTATCCACGACGTGCCAGACACTGTACGAAGGTCTTTCACCCACAGCAAGCCACCAACATCTCACAGAAAAACTCTTGGGAGGAAGCTATTTTTAGCCCCATTTCACAGGGCAGGCAACTGTGGCTGCGGGTTATCAGGGACATTGTCCCACACCTGTTGCCCTGAAGCAGGGATGCAAACCCAGGTGGCCTGCTCCAGGCCTGGGCCGGCCCTCCCTGGGATGGCCTGATGCACCAGCTCTGGAAGCCAGGCTGCTTCCAGCCACTTCCTACCACAGCTGCGTCTCCCGCCCGCCCAGACACAGGGTCTGACCCCCACCGCCTGCACTCAGAGGGGTCAGGGTCAAAGCCTTGGGCTCTGGCTTTGTCCATCCCCGCCCCTGCTCCCAGCTTCTAGTCCTTCCTCTCTGCAGGCTCCTCTACATCCAAACAGGTCACTTGGTCTTGGGAAAACGGACGCGAGGTTCTCAAGACCTTCCTGTCCCTGCCGCCCACCTCCCGAAGCCGCTGCCCCGTTCCCTCCCTCCCTAGCCCGCCCCCGGTGCAGGGAGGGGTTCGCACTCCGCCTCCGCTTCCTCTTCCCCGCCCCCGCCCCGCGGCTTCCTCCCCCCAGGCCCTGAAGGTCTCTGGTCCTCCAGCAGCATCCCTCCTTCTGCAGCTCAGGCCTCCCTTCTCTCTCCCTCCTCCACTCTATTTCCTCTTCCTCCTCCTGCCCGCCCAGCCTGAAAACTCGCCTCTCAAATGGGGAAGGACAAGCAGGAAGCCCCCCCCTGGGGCCGCCGGGTATCCTGCCCCTGGAAACCATGCTGGTCTTGGCTGTGCCCTCCACCGGTTCTCCCCCTGGCCACCCCTGGGCATCTTGCCTCTCCTGGGGGGGGGGGGGGGGAGGGGGCTCTTCCAGGAGGGAGTAATTGGGCTCGTTTAGGAAGTGCCAGCTCTGCAGCAGTCACCATGCCAAGAGCGCACCTGCACCTTTTCACTCAGTCTTCACAGCCACCATGCTCAGTAAATAAATGTGGCATTGAACGCCCACGTTTCAGATGAAGAAACAAAGCACAGGGAGCTTAAGACACAGGCCCAAGGTCACACTGCAGCTATGACTGACTGAACTCCACCCTCCTCACCACTGCACTCACCACCCCCTGTGGGATGGGAAATCCCCCGAGCCCACCACTAGCCCTCCTCCATCCACAGGAGACTCAGCAGTGACTGTGACACGCCTGTGGATCCTGCTCGGTGCCTCCGAATTCTTAACACAGCTTCAGGCAGCTGCCGCCATCTTATTAGAAGTGGCCCTTGAGCTACACCTCACTTGTTATTCACTCACAAAATACTGATGCTGGTTTGCAGATGCCCATAACTATGGGCACCATGACACATGAGGGCTAGGATCAGAGCATTCCTGTTATCCCTTAAACCTTCCTACCCACACCACTCCTGGGTGGCCTGAGAATCAGGAGTTCTGCATTGTGGAGTTCTGCATTCTACAACGAACAGCAAGCAGGTATAGGCCCTATTTGGGCCATCAGTTTTTCCATCTGCAAAACAAACGTGGCTCCTCTCTCATGACTGGCTTCCACCTAGAAGCTGGGGCTGGGGGAGGGCAGCCCAGCTAGGGCACTCACTCTGACTGGCCGTGTAGACGCTGTCAGTGGCTGTGGGGTCTTCCTTCACAGTCTGGGAGCTGGAGGAGAACTCAGGGAGGCAGGGCACAAGGGAGCCCAGCACCAGCACGAAGCACAAGGCTGCCACCTGTCATGTAGAGAGAACGGTGGTCAGATCCGGGCGGGGAAGGGCTGCAACCCTGGCCACCCTCAAATTTTCCTCCTAAAACCAAGGAGGGGTAGCAGAGAGCTCAGTAATTTTTCAAGAAAACTCCTCCCAGAGTCAGCCACCTGTAGACAGGACTCTCCCACCCTCTCTGAGAAGGTGGAGGAGGCTGCTCAGGCCATTCCCATGCATGGCAGGGGGCATCCTAGGCAGCGCCAGCAAAAAGAGACGTGGCCAGTGTGGTGGTCACCTATGGGGTGCAGGAGTCAGGAAAGGAAGGAGGGGGAGGTGGTCTGGGGCCAGGGAGGGGGGCATATTATCAGCAGATTCTCAGTGGGCGCTAAGGGGTACACAGCCCAAACCAGCCCCACCCATACCACAGCTCTGCTGCCTGGCGGAGACTGCAGAGGCCTGGGAAACGGTCAGCCAGGAGGCAGCAGGCTGTTCCTTTCCGGGAGAGGGTAGAAGAACGTCTGGCAGAGGCCTGTGCACCACCTTAGGGACTCTGGAATGATTTCTAATGATTTGCTCAGTCTTTCCCCACCATTCCTTCCAGAAAGAACCACACTCCCCTGAGATTCCCCATCCTTCACTCTGCTGGGCCTCTGGAAGCCACCTCCTCACAGGACTTGCCCTGCCATCCCCTAGCTGGATTCACGTGAGTCATAACGCATCCACACAATGTTAGACCTGGTCAGGGAACATCATTTTCTAGAAGCTTCCATGGGCTTAGTGAAGGAGACTAGGCTCCACTGGAGCTTGTCTGTGACCAGGCACTGGGATAGTTTACCCTACAGACATTGCCCACAACATTGCTTTTTCCTCATAGCTCAGAACTGGCCTGGGGAAGACTTATCCTTCTGTAACCCTATGGTGAGGAAACAGCACCTACCATGAGGCAGGTCCCAGTCTGGGTGGCAGCCATCTTGTAAGGTCTGGAGATCTTGTTGGTGACCAGAGTCTGTAGTTTTTGCAGCTGCTGGAGAAGGGTCCTGAGGAGAGCACAGCAGTCACCAGCAGGCTCTGGCCCAGCAGGCATCACTGCCTCCTGGAGCTCTCCAGGGAGGACCAGGGCTGGCTCTGCACTTGATATCCACACCAGGTGCTCATATCAGTCAGGACAGAAAAGGTCACCTCCTGCTTGTCTCCTCTGTGGTGCAGCTTGGGCACTTAGAACCTGCCTGGTGGTGAATTTCTGGGAGCTTCCACCCTATGGGAGCTTAGGGGTGTCCTGTCACACTACTGGCCAAAGTGGGGATTGGAGGAGGGCCCTGCCCCACCTGGTCTGAGAAATTCCCACCTGCTTTTTCTTTCCTTTTTTAAAAAAGGTTTTATTTATTTTTACATAGAAGAACTGGGGCCAGAGATCCGGAGGGGTGAGAGGATTCACCAAAGACAGAGTGGGGAGCAGAACAGGCAAATCTACTGAAATACAATGCTGAGGGGAACAGTGGGCAAGACAGGAGAGGTCTGCTGTGCCATGTGGGCCAGCTCCTTGGCCAGAGATCGAATTTGTGCTGTAGTGGCTGTGGATAGCTTCATAGTGCCGAGACTTAGCCCCTTGCGTCACCAGGGAGGCCCCCACCTGCTTTTTCTTATCCCACACCAACTGCAGCTAAACTGGCCTTCCCCACCACACCCTGGGCTAAGATGGACATGTCCAGTAGTTGTCAAGTACGTACCGAGTAGCCGGTAAATGGTAGCTATCATTTTTGCTTATTTCATTGCTGGTTTTGCATTTATCACAGTACCCGACACTACGTTAATTTACGGATTTCCATGTCAGTCATCATTGCTAACGTGGACCCTCTGGGGCTGAGGACCCAGTCCCACCCAGTGTGGAATCGTCCCACTACCAGGAGGTGCACAGCCCTGGCTTGGTGAACAAATCTTTAATCATCTTTTCTCCACCCAGCTGCAGTTCCCAGAATGTACAGCAGGTGGCGAGATAGCTCCAAGGGCCAGGCCCTGTTTTGGACCAGAGAGGAATCTGGGGGAGAGGTACAAGGGTCAGGGGTGAGGGATCCTGCTCCCCTCCCTGTGTGGGGGGCTTTCTGCAGGTCAGTCAGGGAAGTGGCTGCATCCCACTGGAGAAGCTGAGGGAGAAGGAAGGAAAGAGGGAAAAAGCCTTCTGTTGAGCACCTGCTACATACTAGACTGTTGTTATTTTAACATGTTTTTGAAATTAATCCCAGAAAATAATTATTAAAAATGTACTGTGGGTTCATGGCTGGGCATTATCAAGGATTTGGAATATTGACAGTAAAAAAGAAGCAAAGCTAACAGGAATTGAGCATTCTGAAACGCCAAGGCACTGTTTCGTTATGCATGAGTCCCGGGAAATAGCGTGTCTGTCACCTCTATTCAGACAAAGAAATTGGGGCCCAGAGAGGTTTAGCAGTTTTCCTGGAGTCACAAAAATGGCTGAGTCTGATAAGAACCCAGAGCTGTGACTCTGTGTAGCGACTTCTTGCCAGGTGCTATCCGGGCTCTATGCTGTTTCTCCAACTTAATTATACATGTGAATTACCCAAGGATCTTGTTGACATACAGATTTGGGTTCTGTAAGTCTGGGGACAGTCCTGAGATTCTGCACCTCCAACAAGCCCCCAGGAGATGCTGAGGCTGCGGGCCCCAGAAACCCACTCTGCGTAGCCAGGATCTATGCCAGCGGCCTGCAGTTAGGGGCCACTGGGGTTACCTAATGGTTTATCAGAATGGTTTGCTCCTGGCTTAGTACTCAGGCTTGAGGCCTGAAGAAAAGCATCTAAAAAGTCCTAGGATGGCTGCTGCTGCTGTGGGCCACACTTTGAAAAACCACTGCTCTGGACCTTTTCTTTTTAGTGTCTCACTGGTACTATGGGGGTCTCAGTTATATGCAGCTGAAGAAGGGTGGGAAGCCAGGGTTTCGGGGTTTCCTGTCATTTGGAGACAGGGAGGGGGCCTGGGTTACTGCAGAAGGCAGGGGGCCCGGTGAGATGCAGGTGATCCCACCCACCTGTTGGCGGTCTCCAGGGTCTCCACCTTCTTCCACAGTTCGTTGTTCTCTGATGTAAATGTCTCCACCCTGTGGGGTCAATCAGGTATTGGCTCAGGGGCTGCCCCCAGATTCCTTGCTGCCCCCTCAGCTCTGCATCTCACTCCTGTGCCCCTGTCCACTCCCTGAATCCCATGTCCCCTGCCGCCAGCGCCCTGTGAGAGAGGGGAGAGCAGGGTAGGATGGGGGCTGGGGTCCAGGTCCCTCCCCCCCAGGACCCTTACTTCTTTTCTAGACACTCCACATACTCCTTCTTCTTACGACGGCTCTCCTGGGCCGAGATCTAGAGGAGGAAGCCCCCACACAGGGGTTACCATGGCCACACTTTCAGGGCTGACATCACCAGAGGAGCCCCCCGCCCCCTTCCAGGAAGCCCCATGGCATAGCCACATCTGGTTCTTGCTTTACCTTGTTCTTGATTTTTCTCCGGACCCTCTTCAAGGCCTTCTCCTCGGCTTTGGTGAGGGGGAGTTTTGTGGGGACGGGGTAGCCCTCGGCAATCAGGGTACGCTTCTCCTCCTCTGTCAGGAGCAGTGGCCCTGACGTCCCCTGTAATTTCTGTGGGAAGGAGGACAGGGTGGTGAGGAGCTAGACAGCCTGGGCTTGCGCTGATGCTCTGCTGTGGACTCAGTCTGACCTGGTCAAGGCAGTCTCTGAGCCCGTTTCCTTATCTGAAAAAGGGGTGCATCTGAATTCAATTCGGCAGTCTCTATCTTGTGCGTAGGTCTGCTGGGAGCCTCACAGTTTGGGCACTCAGCACTCTGTTGGGGTGGGAGCTCCCTAGATCCTATCCCTGGATCCAAGCCCTCCAAGCTCACTGGCCCAGGGTTCCCTAAACAGCAACCCCTCATGGCCCTCCCAGGGTTTCTTGTTCCCTGGGGGACCCTGGGCCTCCTGAGCACTGTTCCCCAAACACTGCCCCTGGGCCGTCCGCCTGGAGGTCAGCAGTGTCAAGTCCTGGATCTGCTACAGTGGAGGTCCAGCAGCCTCTCTGGCCTCCGTTTCCTGTTTTCTGAGAGGCAGGATCCAAAGATCTTCCTTCCCATTTGCCAGGGGGGCACCTCTCTGAATTCTGATGGGGGTGAGGATCAGGCTTAGGGCTCCCCAGAATGTTCCCCACTGGTCATGTGCTGGGGTGGACTGACTCAACTCCCGGCCTCCAGGGTCAGCCCACCCCAGCTGCTTACGTGAGGGGCGGTGAGGAGGGGGGAAGTGGAGATGGCCGTGGAGGAGCGGGCCATGGGCCGGACAGGGCTGGAGGGGGGCAGAGAGCGGGGACTCTGGGAGCCATCACTGTCGCTGCCGTGGCTGCTGGGGGGCGTCGGAGGCATCTGCACCAGGTCCTCTGGGGAGAGTGGGAGAGCTAGGTTAGTAGGGTTGCACCCCAGCTCTGCTTGGGCATCAGAGTGGGGCCTCCCATGGGCCTAAGCCAAACCCTGGTATCATGGGGGACAGACTGCTGAGGCTTGGAGGAGCCGGGATATCAGAAGGCCCTCTGCTGTGTCGCAAAGGTGAGCTGACATCCCAGTTGATTTCTGAGTGCTGCCTCAGTCCTGACGCCCCATGGAGGTCCGGCTTCTTGGCGTGGATGTCAAGGAGGCTGGATTCTTAGAATTGCCTCTCCCATCTGACTTTACAGGGGCCAAGATCTGTAAGCCTCCAGGCAGTCCCAGGGGGTGTCTGGAATCTGCCCTAAGCTAGATGCAAGGGGATCAGGCTGGGTAAGCCCCAGCCTCTGTCTTCCTTCCTTTCACCCCAAGCTGTTTAACCATAACTACCCTAGGCTTTCCACCCTCAACTTCAGGGTAGCGAGAAGGTAGGCACCGGCTTTTAGCCAGGAGCACTGCTCTCCTCACCCACCCCCTCCATGCTGTGGCCGCAGCACCTGGAAGATGGGCCCTCTGCAGGAGGTCAGGAAGAGTCTGGGCAGAGCAAGAGAATAGGATCCTAGCTGCAGGGAGAGCTCCCTGGACAGCACAGAATGTCCAGATCATTCCAGGTGCGGAAACCTGGAACACTGCTGAAGGAGGAGGAATTGCCTCCTCCCCAGGCAGGACACCAGGCTGCCTCCTGCAGGGGTTCTCTCTCCCTTTTTTGGTGACTCTTAGTCACTCCTGAACTTGGAGCCAGAGACCTGAGTTCAAGTCCAGCCAGTAGGTTGTACCGCTCAGTAATTTGACCTGTGGTTACATTTATTTAACCTCTCCTAACCTTACTTCCCTGCTGAGTGGGGTGAACTGCCTCCTGCTTGGAGCTGCAAGGATGCAATGAGCATAATGTACCTGACAATGCTTTCCAAACTGAAGGGCACTCTTCTCATAAAGTACTTTCAGGCTGGTCCCTTCCTACTCTGTGTATCTGGCTTCTCTCGAGGCAGTGAAAACCTGGGCCTTGTTCATCTTTCTACACCTGTGGCACTGAGCCCAGGACCTGATACACAGTAGATAACGTAATCAGTGTCTGATGAGTTGAAATCGGAAAGATTCAGTTCGCCCTTTTCCTTTTGGCCTACTTGGTCCTTTCTATTTCTGGCCAATGCTAGAAGCTTCCTTTGTTCCCTTTCCCCCTGTCAGGTCTGGGATACCTTCTCAAGGCTCCCTGGGCATCCTTGGCATGATGTACCACCATGTCTCTGCGGTGTAATTGGTGGTTTGTTGGTGCCTCTTACTACTCTGTGACCTATTTGGGTACAGGGACTGTCTTCTCTCTTGCTGCTTCCCCAGCTCCTGGGATGGGAGAGGCCCAGGGCTCTGTTGTTGGATGGATGAATGGATAGAGATGGGTGACTGGCTAGATAGACAGACGGTCAGATGGATAGATGGGACAAGAGAATGAACAAATGGTTATAAAGTGGGCTTAAAGTTAGTGAATAATGGGTAGGGGACTAGCAGAGAGGGTTGGAAGGAATTGATAATGGCAATGTCAGTGGTAGATTAGGTAAGAAGGGGATAAAGGATGGAGGATGGACAGGGCAGGGGGGAGAGGACATTCTGGGGAGAGGTAGAGGCTACTGAGGGCGATGGGTGGGCTTGACCAAGGCTGGAGAGGAGTCCCTCCCTGGACACACTTACCTGGTGTCACTTTGAGGAACTGGTTCACCTCCTGGGGCTCTGCTTTGATCACTGGCAGTTGAGTCATTTCTCCTGGGGCCTGAAAAACAGGCCCAGCTCTATGAGCCACCCCTGGGGCTGTCCCCAACACGCCAGCCACCCCACCTCCCTCCCTGAGGTTGGTGGTCTCCCTCACATTGGGAGGCTGGGCTTAGGGTTCTGGGGAAGGCTCACAGGGAGCAAAGGCAAGTTCTGGAACTTGGAAAAGCCAAGTCACACCTGAGAGAAGAGAATGGTGGTCGAGTAGCATAGTTTAGGCCTTCAGCTCTGAGAAGGAGGGTTTCCTGTGGCCTCCAAGGTGCTGAGGAGGCGCTGGGCCAGTCTTGGAGATGGTCACAAAAGAGCCTCCACATTGGAACCCACCCTTGATCGTCAGGTCATTGGGGAGCTAGAATGGAGCTGACCTTCTAGACTTTGGCCACGTAATTCTGATCAACTGAGCTGAGTAGTCCACAGGGGCAGGGGCAGCTGAGTAGTCCTCAGGGGCAGGGGCAGCCACTCCCTGACTCTGGGGATTTTATTTTATTATTTTATTTTATTTTTTTCCAAAGATTTATTTACTTATGCATACCAGAGCTGGGGTACAGGCCAGAGATATGGGGAGGGGGTGGGTGAGAGAATTCGCCAGAGACAGAATGGGGAGCAGAACAGGCAGACTGACTAAAATACACTGCTGAGGGGAGCATCGGGCGCGGCAGGAGAGGTCTGTGTACCATGTGGGTAGCTCCCTGGCTGGGGCTGGGGATTGAACTCGTGCTGCAGAGGCTGCGGATTGCTTAACCCCGTGCGCTACCAGGGAGGCCTGTCTCTGGGGATTTTAGATAATCCTGTTATGGGAGACTCTTAGAGCCAGACCCTTGTGCAGGTGGTTCCTGCTCGCATTCTGCAGAGAAGGAAACTGAGGGAGGAAGATTCAGGAAGATGAGGTGCTCAGATCATGAGCAAGAGCTGAGCTGGGGCCTAGGCAGGGCCTCTCCGGGGGCCAGAGGTCTGGGTCTGACATTTCCAGAAGGGCTTTTCCACTTCAATTTTTGGCCTGGAGCTAAATGTGATTGTCTATATATTCACGGGGAGGGGGTGCTGGATGAGAATGTGGGCTAAAAATATTAATCTCATGAATGTAAACAGTGAACCTCTAGCACAGTTTTTGTCTTTTCATTGCGATCATTCTTCCTTTTTAAAAATCCTGATGTTTCAAGAAAAGCAAGCGGCCTGGGCTGCCCATCTCTAAGACCTTGGACAGCAGGGCCCCTGACCCCCAACCCTGTCTGGGACCCTGTAAGTTTTCTTCCACACACTGTGAGGACCCCAGTTTACGCCAAGGGTCTTCTGGGATGGTGAAGGGGCAGGCAGCCCAAGGGGAGGCAGAGGCCTGGTCTGGAGTCCTGACCCTCAGTACGGAGGGCCACGCTGCTGCCTGTTCACAGGACCCCAGGGTGCTTTGGAAACCGCTTGCCATAGAGACCCACCATCCCTCTTCCCCCCTCAGCCCCCACAAGCAGCCCTCAGGCTCACCTGGTGGGGAATGGGCAGCCTGGAGAGGGGGCTGAGGCCCAGCAGCGGGGTGGCCATGGCGGCAGCAGCGGCCATGGCTGAGGAGGCGGCCAGAGGGTCCACGGGCAGCTCCGGGATCTGCTCCTGCTTCACCATGACGGAGCACAGTTTGTGTCCCAGCACCCATGCTCCTTGTTCTACATCTGGGGGGAGGGGGGCAGGACCCAGGCTCAGGGGACTCCCAAAGCAGAGGGCTCAGCCCTTCTCCTCCCCCCTTGGAGCTGCTCTGGACTGGACTGAGGAGAGAGGCTAGGGTATATGAGGCAGGCAGGAAAGGGCAGGGGCAGGAGGGGGCACTTATGAGGTGGAAGGGCAGAGGAAGCTGGGGCCAGAAGAGGCGGGGGCATCTTCTTCACTTCGCTCTTTCCAGGGTGGACTTGGATAATAGACCTGGACCTCTCCTGACTGGCTGGGTGACCTTAGGCAAGTTGCTTAACCTCTCTGATCCTTAGTTTCTGCAACGTGAACGTGTCTGACAAGAATTATAACTTTGACAAATGGTAGTTATAGTTGCACATGATTGTTATTCAGTCACTTTGCAGAGCACTGCAAGGTGCTGGGGATCTAGTGAGGGTCACGAGTAGTCAAGAGTAGCTGGAATGAGAAGAGAAGGGGAAGGTGGGGTCAGAGAGGCCAGCAGCGCAGGATGGCCAGGCCTTGGAAGCTGGGCTTAGCTGTGGCTTGGTAATGGGTAATGGGGAGGTGCTGGGGAGTTTCAAGCATGCTCAAATCTGTAATGTTAAAAAAGGTCACTCTGTGGCAAGCCAGATGGAGACAGGGTGGCCTTCAGAAGGCTTTGAAATCGTCCAGCGAGAAGACAAGGCCTGAACCAAGGCAGCCACTGCAGGGGAGGAGCTCAAGGGGACTATGGACTTTGGGGGCCCCGGGCTGTGGGTGGGGTGAGGGATTAGCAGCAGCTTGATTCCACCTTGGAGGCTGGCCACACCCTGCTGGGAGTCTGTGTGCCCTAGCTCTGGGCCACAGGCCGCCCCAGGGTTCTAGGAACACCCACAATCTTCCCAAATTACAGGGCCAGCCCATGGGCCTCCGGGAAGCTGCCCCCTGCAAAGGGCCCACAGGCAAATTGCCCTAAAAATAGACTGGGGGTGGCTGAAGAGCTTTTGGGCTGACCCAGGGGGGGGTGGATGGGAGAACCTGCCTTGGTAGGGAGGCCACCCCACACCCTGCCCTTCCCAGGGCTGGGGCAGAGACCTCAGTAGCCACAAGCCCTGGAGCCACTTAAAACCTCACAAGATGTCCCTGTCCTCACAGAGGTGGGTCAGGGAGGGGGCACAAAGGCCTGTGTGTGTGTGGGGGGGGGTGTGAGGAAGCCTTGAACAGCCTAAACCTATGAATTCATTAATCCCTCCCAACAATCCTATGGGGCAGGTGCTACCACTCCCCAGACAGCAGTGCCCCTCTCTGCCTCCTCACTAATTATTCTCATGAATATATGAGAATTTGAAGAGACTCACTCAAGACCATTGTCTTCTGAAGGGAAAGGGAATAAGAACCCTGTTCATTGTTCTAGCCACCGCAGAACTATTAGAACTTTAATATGCACAATGAAAATAGTCACGAATTACTGGTATACATTATATGCTGGGCACATTATGTGCTGATGGCACATTATGTGCTGGTATACATTATGTGCTGATGACTTTATACACACACACACACACACAAACACACACAAATAGATATATATACACAAAATCCCGGCCAGATTTTTCTGGTACATATTATCTTCACTTTATAATTGAGGAAATAGAAACCCAGAGAGGTTAAGTAATTTGCTTAAGGTCACATAGCAGATGGTAGAAGCTCCAGGATGCACCCCAAGGCTGGCAAATGTGGTGCTGGCATGGTGTAAAGTTTAAAATTAGGGGGCTTGCTTGCTCTCAAGTCCCTGCTTTGTGTTTTACTGTGTATGTGACCTCAGCTTTCCTGAACTCTCACTTTCCTCATTGGTCAAAACGAGGATCAAAATGGTTCTTGCCCCACCAGTGAGTCATGAGAAATGAGATAATGAAATGGAGGCACTTTGTAAACTGGAGAGAGCTGCAGAAACGATTATTGTTATGCCCATTTGTAGATGAAGAAACTGAGGCTTATAAAAACCAAGAGATGTGTCCATGATCACCCAGCCAAGGGCTACCTATATTTGTGGAAATTAGGGCACAGCCTTGATTACCTGAGGAAGGGCTCAAAGGAAACTTCACATCTAAGAGATGGAGGATGGGGTGCAGAAGTCTCCCCCAGGTAATATCTCATAGAATATGAACATGTGAAAGGTTCTAGAGTCTTGGTGACTTGTCCACATTTATTATTTTAACCTCCCCCACCCCTGTTTCCTCTAAGTCAGTGATTCTCAATCTAACCAGTGTATCAGAGTCAGCTGGAAGGCTGGGCCCTCCCCAGCAGGTCTGGGCCTGAGAATCTGTATTTCTAACAAGTCCCCAGGTGATGCTGACTTTGCAAAATAAGTCAGCAAAAAATCCCTTTTGAGAAGTACCCACATGGGTTTGATTTGAGGGAGAACAAAATGGCAGGGGTAGTTTGCCCTGACAGGTGTTTGTGGAGGAGTCTTGACCTGCGGGACACCCCTCTGGCCCCTCAGAAGCTTCCTCCCCTCCTGGGCCTGGGCTGCCCCTTTCTTACCTTGAGCGGTCTCCTCCATTTTGATGGGCACCAGGGGGCTCTGAGGCGCCGAGTCCCCACTCAGAGAGTAGCTGTGCTCCGCCTGGATGCCTGGTGTGGGGGAGTCCAGTTCCATGTCCAGGAGAGGGCTCTTCTCATCCAGCACGGGGTCATCGAAGAAACTGCTGAATAGGTCGTTGGAGAAGTCCTCCATGTTCTCTGCGAAGTGGTCCAGGTGCTCAGGGAAGTGCTGGAGAGGAGCAGGGAGTCAGCTTGGCCGGGAGCAGGCTGCACATACTGCTGTGGTAGTGTCCCCAGTCCTGCAGGGCCGCACTGTCCTGAGGACCCCCACCCCCAGGCTCTTCCCACCCTCATTTCCACCTCCATCAGCAGCAGCCTCCCACTACTCACATCACCAGTACTATCATTCCTGCCACTGCTGTCACCTCCACTCTCAAGGTCATTGTCCTCAAGAGGGAGCTGTGGCTGGTGTGTAGAACTCCTGGACTAAAAGGCAGGACGCTGGACTCTAGTTGTGACTCTGTGACCTTGGTCAAACCACTTCAATTGCCTGAATCTGCTTCTCCGTCTACCCTACTGCCTACAGAGGAAGACTAAGTAAAAGCAACTGTTGATGCGGAGGGTTTGCATGCCGGAGGTAACGTTTGTTAGTTAACTTCTGTATTCTTTCTGCTGGGGTGCAGGGCGGTGGGATTATCAAGGCCTCCATTCCCCTCCATAGCACGGCCCCCATCTGGCCTCAGGCCTCCCTTATCCCCCTTTGCTAAGCCATTCCTTGCGCCAAGAGATTAGGCTCTGGTTCCAGGCTACTTGGGTTCGAATCCTGGCCTCAATCCTAGCTGTGACTCAGTGCTGTTCAAACCGTGGGTGGTGACTCATTAATGGGTTGTGAAATCAATTTAGTAGGTCACGACCAGAATTTAAGACAAAATAAAACAGACTAAAATAGAGTAGAAAATATCAGAGTGCACTGAACATAGTGAAGTTAAATATATGATGATATTTTTATCTCAGTCATGTGTATGTATGTACTTGGTAATGATGTAAAATATAATTCTTAGAAACAAAAAAGTCTGAAAAATAATGGTCTCTGGGATCTTGAGAAAGCTAATTAACCTCTGTATGTTTCATTTCCTCCTTGGTACCATTGGGGATGATAGTCATTCCTATTTGCTAGGATTGTGGTGAGAATTAAGCAAGCCAGTACATGTAACAGTCCTGGGTACATAGTAATTACCCAACGAACGGTACCTCTTATTAAAAAGTACCCAGTGGCTGGTACACAGTTGGCGATTATTTTTATCTCTCCAAAGGATTATAAACATGTAAGGAAATGCTACCGCTGTTCATTCATTGTTTACTGACTTGATGAATTTGCAGGGTGGGCGGGGGGTGTTGAAGGAGATATGGGGGGTGATTTGCTTCAGGTTCTGGGGTTCCAGGTGAGTGAGTAAGGACTGGTTACTAAGGGATTGGTTTAAGGATTAGGTTGTTGGCTCTTTCGGGCTTGGAATATTTGGAGCTTGACCCAGTCTAGGAGGGATGAGCAGAAAAGTCCCCTGAGAATAAGAACCAGAGCCCCACGAGCATCTGTCTCAGGAAACAGGGGGACAAACACAAGGTCTGCAGTCAGAAAACTTGCTTTCGAATCTTCCCTCCACTACTGGCTTTGTTACTTTGCTTCTCTGTGCTTCAGATTCCTCCTTCCTTAGGGGAGATAATAGTTCCTACCTTATAGTGTCATGAAGATCAGTGATTTGTTAGGTGCTTTCATGAGGATGAAATGAGCTAATACATAAAACATGTATACAGACGATATGTCTGTAAACACATACAACACTTAGAACAGTGCCTAGTATGTAATGAGTGCTCAATAATTATTAGCCTTTATTATGAAAACTGCAGCTCATGAAAGTTTAACTCTGCATTTGAGCTGAGATCAGAGCCAGTGGGGGAAGGTGGTTTGGCCTTTCCCTCAAAGAAAGCATGATCAGAGAATCCAGAGTAAAATGAGCTCAGAAATCCTGCTGACTTAGGTACTTCCCCCTCTTCCCAGTTGGCTAGAAATTACCATCACCATCCTACTTTTTTGTTGTGGTTTTGACCTTCCGAAGTGCTTTCATAGACATCATTTTATTTAATCCTCACAATTACCTAATGAGATAAAGAAGCTGCATAGCTGTATTTGAGAGGGACACCCAATGCAGAGGCCAGCTGGGAAGTCACAGCCCCTCACTGCCCAGTCCTTCCTCAGCTGCAGCAGACATTCCCCTGGGCTGGAACTGCCTGTTGGCCCAACTGTAAACTCCCTGAGGCAGGCTTTGTGTCTTGTTCATGTGCTGGATCACAGTAATGGTCCTTGATAACCACTGATGGAAGGACAGGGTTTGTACTCCAGAGGGCAGTGCCATGCACATGTCCATCAGAGACCTCAGCTGAATAGTCTTAAGAATAACTGTGATGGCTGATGAAGGCCGTTTAAGCTGTAACTCCAACACCCCCCCCCCCCCCCCCCCGCCAGTTACAGTTAGGGCTGGGATAGCTACATCCTCCAGAGAGCCCTGGCCAGTCCAGCTGGGGGTACTTAACCCCTGTTCTTTCTCTCAAAGTCTTTCCAAGCTTGGTGTGGGGCCCAGTGGGAGGGGGTTGTGAAGAGAGGGAAGGCAGTGAGTCAGCCCCTAAGGTATTTTCTCTAGCAGCTGTTCCTCAGGCGATAAGCCTTTGCCAAGGCCTTTTCCAGGGCCTGGGAGAGGAGAGACCCTTCCTCCAGGCTGGGCTGGGGTCCCTGAAGGTCTTGGCTCTATGCAGATGAGCCAGGTCCTTCTAAGAGACCTTATTTGTGGGGGGGAGGCCATAGGAACTTACTGAAGTTGCTCAGTGAGCCCCCTTTGGTGAGCAGCCCCCACCCCACCTGCGGGAAACTGCAGTTTAGTTCAGCAGGATGGAGCTTCCAGAGGGTGGGAGCCAAGTTGAAGCGGAGGGCAGCCAAGAAGCAGGCAGGGTGGGAGTGGAAGCCACTCAGAAAACCTGGTGCTCCTCCTTCGGAGCTTCCCAGTGTGCTGGGCGGACCCCTGGTGGCAAAGATGGGCATATTGCATCACCCCCAGTACCATCTCCCGCTGGCTCGCCAGAAGAAGCTATGCTAGAGAGCTTCGAAGCCCTCCTTCTACCTGGGGCCTGGTGGAAGGGCAGTTTGTAAAACCTAAGTTTCTATCATCAATTTAGAAGCAGAAGTAACTGTGGTGGGGGGCGGGTAATAAACAATGGGGGGGTCATGGGTCATCGTTCTGTGGGGACAGGACTCTATTGGGGGTGAGCTGTCCAAGGGGGTGCCTTTCCAGGCAACGGGGGTGGGAAGCCAGAGAGGGAAATATTATGATTTGTTTCCCTCCTCGTTAAAGACTTTTTCCTACAGTCATGCCAACATAAGCTCCTTCTCGGCTGCCACAAGCAGCCGGCGCCGGTTCCACTCTTTGGGAGGAGAGCTCCAGGGCTCTCCAGGCTGCAGCCCCACGCACCCCTCCCCTGCCCTCCCCTGCACCCCCTCGGGGAGCCGGGTCTCCAGCGCCGGCCCTTTAAATTTCGAGAAGGGCGGGGCTCCCGCCTGCCCTGCGCGGCCCGGGGGCGGGGAGCGCCGGCCCTTGGGACCGCCCCTTGCCGAAATGGGGCCCGCTCATTGGTGGGACCGTGGCGCTCCTGGCCAATGGGAGGAGGCTGCGAGGAGCCGGCTGGGCGGCGGGGAGAGCGCGGGAGCCGAGCGGCCCGGCGCGGAGGAGGGTCTCGGGGCTCGGCTGGGGCGCGGGCGCGGGGCGGGCGCGGGGCGGGCGCGGGGCGGGCGCGGGGCGGGCGCGGGGCGGGCGGCGGGGCCGGCTCCCGGCGTGGGGTCCCGCCTGCGCCGGGGCAGAGGTGGATTTGAACCCGTGGCGCTCCGCGGCGCTCGAGATCTCTTCGGCAGCGCCGTCCCGACCCCACCCCCGGAGCCGGAGACGTGGAGAGACGTCCTCGGACGCCCCCGGCTTGAAAGGGGGGGCACGCCCCGTACTGAAGTCCCTGTGCTCAGCTTTTCCTGCATCTTCGAATAATACCGCCGCTCAGCTTGGAGAGGGGATACTCTTGGGGTGGTTGTAGGGGCATCTCGAGCTCCTCCCGGATCCCCTGTCATGCCTCCATTGGGGTCCGTGCAGGGAGAAGGGAAGGCTCTGGGGGCGCAGCTGGCAGCTGAGGGGGTGTGTGAAGGTCTCCCCCGTCCCAGGGCAGCCTCAGTGGCCCCGTTCCTCAGCCCCTGGCCCACCCCTGGCTTCTGCCCCTCCCCGGCCCGGGCTGATTCAGTCTGTGCTTGGGGACACGAGGGCTGAGCTGTGGGCTGAGGAGCGGGGGGAATCCCCAGCCCGGACATTCCTTCCGAGAGACTGAGCTCTGAGGAGAGATGGGAGGAGAGTCTCACATTTCCCCCTTCTCCCACCATTCCCAGGCCTGGCCCACAGACACCCCCATGCACACATTGACCCATGCATTCCAGGACGGTTACTTGCCTCGTGGTCACTAGAAAATTGCCCCCATTTCAAACTGAAGGGCCACCAGTGTGAGTCAGTGCTGTGCTGTGTGTGTGTGTGTTTTTAGATCAAGAGACAGCAGGCTCAGGGGAGGAGAGGAGGGCTCCCTGGGAACCCAGAGGTCTTTAAGCATCACCATCCAGGCATTTAGGGGTCACCTTCCAGAGTTAGGCTGGAAGACAGTTCTGACTCAGATCAGGAGACCCCAGTTCAAGACCGGCTGTGCTCAGAGAAGGGGCAGGGGCAGGTGGTGTCTCCTCTCTAGGCTGTTTCCCACCCATGACAGTCTGTGTTCCTGTTGAGGCAGGGCTGGCAGGGACAGGGTGAAGTGAACCCCTGCCCAGAAAGTGGGCTCATTTCCTCTACCCCTACCCCGGTCTCTGGGGGACAGGAGCGGGTTGGAACCAGCCTCTTCCCGAGCCTTCCTGGCAGGGCATGGGACAAAGGGGAGCACACTGTTCCAACCTCCAACCTCACTCTCATCCCCCAGTCCCCACAGGCCCAGGGAAGGAGGCTGCTGTGGTTTCATATTTTCTCCCCTCCTGAACGATTCACCACAGAACCCAAGTCCAAATAAGCAGAAATGTGTGAGTGTGTACATGCTACACAGATGTGGGCTGTGGTTCCTTCTTACAGAGAGGCCCACCACCTCTCTGACACAAGGTCAGAGCCACTGCCATGGCCGTGTTCAGACCCCTCCAGAGGCAGCCTGGCACAGGTGCTATTGCACAGGCTCACTCATGGGTGCACACAGGCTGACGCTGGCAGGCACACGCCCAGCAAGGACATGCTCCTCAGATGTGATCAGACAGACGCACGTGCACACACAGTCACCCGGACCCGGTCACAGACGTCATGTACACGCTCACGTGAACATACACCATGTCTTGCAGGACCCACAGAGCTAAACACTGACTGCGCCAAGTCATGTGCCTGAGGTGACTGAGTCATGTGACCCCCCCCAAGTGAGGTGGTTGGGGGGGACCTCGGGAGTCTCAGACTGGCCTAGGACTGGGACAGTGAGGACTGGCGCTGAAGGAGGGGCAATGTGGGCATTGAATTTTTCTCTGTGTTCACATGTGTGATGGAGAAAGGGAGGGAGAGGAAAGAGTAGGGTGCGGGGTGGGCCCTGAGGAGAAGTGCATTTTGTGTAGCGTCCGGCCTGGCTAGTCTGGCCCTCCTATCCCCTTCCTGACACTGGCCAGGTCACAGGTCTCTCAGGAGTATGGAGAGCTGGCTGGTAGTTTTCTGGCCAGCTCCTGGCATCTTCTGACCAGGCGGCCCATGTGCTGTGGCCCAGCCCTGGGGCGGGTGCCAGGTACTGTCTGGGCAGGAGGAAGCAGTGGCAGTGAATGCCACCGCCCAGGGCTGGGATTAACTGTGACTGGCACCACTAAGGGCACAGCAGCCCACGTTCTGGCTGCCGGAGATGTTGGGCCATAGGCGGTAGCCAGAGGATCCCTGTGGGGCGGCTCGGGACACTAGAGACTAAGTGGCCACTAGAGAATAAAAGCATCCAGTCACATCCATTTATTCATCACTCTGGCATTTATCCAGTACTACTGAACCCATGGTGTGCCTGGCCCTGAGGGTACATGGATGAACAAGGCCCGATCCCTTGCTAGCAGTGTGACTATTTAGGAAGGTAGGTCCAAGGTTTGAACTCTGATCTGTATCTAGAGCATTCACCATCTTCCATCAAGTGGGATCTTCTAACACAGCTGTGACTATGTCACTCCCCTGCTCAATAACCATTGTTGGCTCCCTTCTGCCCTTAGGGTATTTTCTTAGTGCCTCAGTATAGCAGTGATCCACTATGTCTTTTCTGTGTCCATTTCTCACCTGTATCTCTAAATCTAGCATTGGTCCTAGCATACAGGAGGTGCCCAAATGTTTGCTGACTGACTGACTGACTGACTGACTGGGTGGGTGAATGCAGGCATGTGCCAGAGAGCAAATGGACTGAGGCCTTTTTGCTGCAGCTGATCCTCCAGGAATGACTGCCCTGAATTCCTCTCCGATGTCAGCTTGCTCCTGCTCCAGGCAGAGTTTCCATGCATTTGGACTCCATCCCTCAGCTCCTCCCTAGTGGGGGCTGGCTATGCCCATTCTCTAGGTTGTTCTTCCCGAAGGCCTTTTTGTTCTTAAGTCCCAGCCAGACCAGGTACCTGGGGAGCACTGCTCCCCAGTCAATGCTGGAAGAGTGGACCCCAAGCTACGGCCAGGCCCAAGAGTATAAACAGAGCCCAGTGGCCAATGGGCCGGGCTGCTCTCCTGGCCCCTGGCCAGCTGGAAGGCCCTTCTCGGTTGGAGCCTGCCACCCAACTCTGGCTGGGATTCCCTTGGCTTCTTCCCACTCAGCATTCGGCCTCTGGCTTCCTCAGCCATCCCGGCCTGTCTGAGTTGTCCTCAGGTTTTATTTTTGGAAGAAGTTGCATTCTCTCTCCTTATTTACTCCCTTCCTTCAGGGAAGGGGGTAGGACCCCTGGGCTCAGCCGGGGATCAGGCTGTGACTCCAGCCTCTGGGGTCTGGCCCTCTGGGGTGCCAAGGGAGGGGACCGCCAAAGACTCCTGATCCATCAGATTCTTCAAAGCCAACTGCCCGCTGCCCTCTTCCCCCACCCAGTGTGTGACTAATGCCTGCCCCTGCCCTTCTTGAAGAGTCCCACGATAGCCAAAAGCAATCACTACAATTTTAGAGCTGAAGGGAAGTCTGGTATCATTAGGTGTGCCCTCCCCCCTCATTTGCAGAGGTGGTGCAGTTCAGTAGCTAGATTAAGGGAGGCAGACAGACCCCATTCTGATCCTAGCTCTGCTACCTGCTGTGTAGCCTTGGACTAGTTACTTCCTAACCGCTGGGAGCATCTCAGCTAGAAAATAGAGTACTTGCATACTTCAATAAGATAATATTTGCAAAGTGCTTTACACAATGCAGGACATGTAGAAAGACCCTTCTTACATGTAGCTGTTATTTCAGGTGAGGAAAACGGTCAGGGAAGGGAGTGACTTGCCCAGGACCACACAGCTCAAGGACGCAGCCATTTCCAGAGTCTCTCCTCCCGTCCCTCTCTTCCAAGGAGAAGGGAGAGGGCTGGCTTTCGCCCAGAGGAGGAATCTCCTAGAGTTGGTCACGTGGGCAAACCCCGGGCTCCAGGTTGAGCCTGCCTCCTACCACCAGGATCTCCTGGAGGCCGGAGTTTCTTCTATCGCCCCAGGGACCTCTTTCTCACTCGGTGAGGGCCAGGAGTCCAGGGAGGTGATCCAAGCACACAGCCCCAAGGTGGCCCCCAGGCCAGTAGAACTCTGAAAGGAGGGGGAATGCTGGGTCCTGACATCACAGACCAGAGAAGCTGGAGCCACAGCGAGGAGGCCAGCTGGGGCCCTTCCAGCTCGTCCAGATGTCTCAGGAATGTGCTGAGCTGGGAACTACCTCGTTCCTTCCCTCACCACCCCCAACCCCTCATCCCCTCATCTGCTTGCTCAAGCTCTGCCTGTGCCCCACCCCCTCTACCCTTCCCCTGTCTTCTTTCTCTGGGAGGGCTTTGCAGCCACTGTCCCTCGAGCACCTTGCAGCGTCCAGTGCCCTCTTGGACCTCAGAAGGGCTGGCTGAAGACAGGAGCCCTGTCCTGCAGACCCCCACTGGCTGACCATGTGGGGTAAAGGGAGAGGGGAGCCTGAGCAAACTGGGAGGGGAATGTTCTGAGCAGATAGTACATGCCAGATCCCAAATGTGGAACTGATTTGCAGCCCTGGGAGAGAAAGGGGTGAAGGCTCTGGGGCGGCAGAGGGCAGGGCTGGGCCTCCTCTCTGGGAGAATGATGAAAAGGGCTCTGGGCATCTTGTCCTCGCTGATGGTTGGGAGGCCAAGGAGGTGAGGAGCCAGGCTGGGCTGGGCTTAGAAGGGCTCAGATTCTTCTAGGTCACTGGGGCCATCAGGCATGAGTGTTGCCTGGTAGCAGAGGGTCCTGAGTTGTAGAAGGGGGTAGGGGAACCCTGTTAGGGTTGCAGGGTTGTACCAGGAACTAGAACATGGTTCAGGCTGGAGCTCTCAACCCCAAAGGGGACAGTCTATTCCTCTGCAAGGGTGGAGTTCCCTAGGTCAGCCTGGCCCTGAGTGCTGGGGATGACAACCAGAAGGGAACTGGTACTCCTGGTCCAGTGAGAGTCACGCCAGGGCATGCAATGGAAGGCAGAGGAGGGAAGGGACCTGGGGTCAGCTGCTGTCTCAGGATGCCCTGGGTTTCCTGGGAGTGGGTGGGCGGGGGGCTCAGTCCTCTTTCCCTTGGAGAAGGTACCCTTGTTATCCAGACCAACTGAACTGACAATCCACCTAAAGGACACAAGAAGCTTCTACCACAAGACAGTTTAGAGGAGCTAGAGCTGCCACCTTGTCTAGCTGGGAACTATCAGTGGCTCCCTCTGGCCTGCTGAAAAAACTCCTGGCGCCTAAACATGGCATTCAAGGTCTGTCATAAAATAATCTTAACTTACCACTATCATCGGAGCCCCTCATTTTTCTCTCTCTCCAACCTAGTCGGATCACACTCCACTGCTACAGGGCTTTGCATGTACCATTCCCTGTGCCTGGAATGCCTTTGCCCTTGACCTCCTCATCCCAACCTTGTGGTCCTTTAAGGCCCAAATGCCACTTCCTCCAGGCAACATTCCTTGATCACCTACATTGCAGCATCCTTGCCCAACAGCACTAAATAGACTCTTAGGTCACTGGTTAATATCATGCCCTGAATTCTAATTATGCTCCAGGAGACCCATCTTTCTTTCTAAACTTCACCTTTCTGGAGGGCAGGTTCTAGGCTGGGTTTCATCCTTGCACTCTTGGCGGGGCCTAGCATGCCATATGCTGAGTGGTAATAATATTAATAATAGTAAGGGCTGACAGTTATGTGCCAGGCACTATTCTAGCTCCTTCCACTCTGTATCTCATTTAAGTTCTGGAAGATTAATACCACCATTTATGGTTGAGGAAAGGGAGGCACAGAGAAGTAAGGTAGTTTACCCGGGTTTATTCCATTAGTAAGGGGTTGAACTGGGATGTGAACCCAAGCTCCAACTGCAGTGCTCAAGCTGGTAAGGACACAAAACAACACTGGTTGTTGAAGGATGCATTTCCCACTGTCTGTCCAGCACCCAATAGCGGGCCAGATACAAGGTGTGGGCCCCTGATTCCATACTTGGCGTCCTCACCTGGGGCCCTGGTTTTGCTTCATCCCTCGTCATCCTTCTGATGCCCAGAAAGAGCCCTGAGAAAGGGCCTGGGGCCTTTTGACTTTACCCAAAAGAGGCTTCCCATTCCGCAAAGGTCAGAAAGATAAGAAAATAAAATCCCCATGATCAGGCTCAGCAGAGAGATGGACAAGGGAGAACATTCCTCCAAGGACCATCCAAGGCTAGGAACCTTCCTTCTGGCAATGTCAGGGCACATCGGAGTAAAAATAGCAGCAACCGCTGCTGTCTGCAGAGGGCTTCCTGTGTGCCATGCGCTGTTGTGGCTCTCTGCACAACTTATGGAGGGCCTGGATCCTCATAAGAACTCTATGTTCTGTGGTTATCCCTACTTTGTGGTTGAGGGAAATAAGCTCAGGGAGGTTAAGGCATTTGTCCAAGTTCACACAGATGACAAATGGTGAGAAGCAGGGTTTGCTCCCAAGTCTGAGCTGTGCTAAAAAGCTAACTTTAATGACCCCCCCCCACACACACACACTTCTGGAATGGCTAGGTTCCCAGGTGATTGTCAAGGTATCTGCCATCTGACCTGTGGACTCACGGTCTGGGCAGGTCTGGGAGGAGGCACCCGGACTCAGGACTTTCCTGTTTAGAATCTGCCCAGAGTGGAGTGGATCACGGTCTAGAGCCACCTCTTATACAAACTCATGTGGCTTTGAGAGACCAAGATATTCAGAGCTGGGTCTAAGTCTTCAGCTGGGTTGTGAGTACCCAGGTATCCATTTTCTTGTATGTCATAACTCATCTATAGTCTCTCATGTGCACAATATATTTCATAATAGAAGGCCCATCATGATAAAAGTGAAAGCTAGATATGGGGTTTGGGATAAGACTCACTCCTTGAATAAACGGATCAAATCTACTTTTAAAAAAACCTTAAGTTAGAAGTGTCCTTTCTTCCACAATCCACCTACTCACCTGTTCATTCACTTATCATCCCCTTTCCACTCCACTCTCCCTTCTACCCATCCACCTTCACATTCATCCATCCGCCATCTCTCCCCACGCCTTCCTTTGCTCCAGGAATTTCCCAAGCACTCGCTCCTTATAGCTATAACGAGGAAACAGATAAAAATAATGGACTAATTTTCTCTGCCCTCAAAGAACTCATGATCTTATTCAGCAATGAGGAAGCTAAAGCCTAGAAAGGGCAAGTGATTTGCCCAAGGTCATGCAGCAAATTAGGGAGCTCAGGTATGGGGAGGGGCGCACAACCCAGGCAGAAGGGGAGCAAAGGAGCAGAGCCTCAAGCCTGTCCACCTCCTAAGTAAACCCCTCAGTTGTCCTTTTAAACTTGTCTTCTGGCTCGTCACAAGGGTCTGAAGAGCCTAACACCCCTGCTGCTTTCATTTTTGTTGATCTTTTGGAAGGGGAAGAGGGGACAGCTGCTGCTGCCCAGCTGTTAGCTCCGACCACACATCCCAGCCCAGATGTGTCAGCTTCTCTGTGATGGGTGACATGGCTCCTGGGTCAAAAGCCAGGGGCCAAGTATGCCGCAGGGAGAACTCTGTCCTGGGAGAGTTGGGAGAGGCGGCACATTGAACCCGGGAGCAGGGAGGCCCCTTCTTGTGCTAGTAGTCAAAGTTGGACTCATTCATGATAGTGTGTCCGGGCCATGGGATCAGGATCTTTGACACTCCAAGGAAGTCGATATCTTTGGACATATTTTCACCGATGATCAGAGTTCTGTGTGGTATCTCGCCCCTCCCGACTTCTGAACCGGACACTTTCGTTCTTACCAGTTCTGGTCAAAGGTCCTGCCACTTACTCTGGCCTCTCCTAGTCTGGTAAAGGGGTTTACACAGTGTTCTAGCCGGAGCAGTGCTCATGGTCTTGACTTAACTCCACCCAAATCTTCCTCCTCCATCCTGCCCCCTGGAGCGCTGAGACTTCCAGAAGAACAACTTGTTCTTTAGCATCTGGAGCTAGTTTCTTGAGAGAGGTTCAGGGGCAAGCCAGGTCCCAGAGAAGGATGCTCACAGGAGGCATATGATAAAGAGAGAGGAAGAGACAAGGGGGGTGTCTTCATCCCCCGTCTCCTGGCACAGTGGCCAGGCCAGGTCAGACTAAACAGACCTCCCTGGGGAATTTTGGGAGCAACAGAAAGCAAAGATCTGAGTTCCCAGGCAGGCTTGGGGGGGAGGGGGTGAGTTTGAGGAGAAGGCACAGGCTGGGATAGTGGCTTCTCCTGTCCCAGCTCAGGCAACCTGCTGGCTGTGCCCCACAGGGCCCTAAGGACTGACTGAGTGAGGATGAAGGCAGTGCTCCCTAATATTAAGACCCCAAACTTTCTTTGTCTAGAAGGCAATGTTCAAACCAGAGTCAGAGTTGGGGAGATGATAGTTCTCTCCCCTTCTTGCAGACTCTGGAGGCCCCCAGCTGCAATGTCCCAGGCTTAAAATATATTCCCTCCTCTCTGCGTCTGAGTTCTGAGTACTGGCCTCAGAGGACAGTGATGCCTTTACTGCTCAGCAGAAGGCACACAGCCCCAGCTCCCCACTGAACGCTTTCCAGTAACTCCTTTATCAATAGGGGAGGGAACAGTCACCTTCTCTGAGAACCTGTGATCTCTAGCTTGGCTGGAAATGACCCTCCTCTGGCTTCCAGCACGCACCACTCCATCATGGCACCCACATGTGGCTAATATTCTTTCCCTTTCTGTCTCTCTTATTCAGATGAGGGTGGCTGGAGGACCAGGAGTTGTTCTTCATCAGGTGCTTCTTCAGTGCCCAGTTGTTAAAGGATCAGATGTGGGCATTAAAAAAAAACAAGGACCATGTAAACCCCTATATGGTCTGAGGAAGTTAGAAAGACCTCATAGAATATTGGGGCACAGGCAGCATTTGTAGGATCCAGTATCCCTATCACGCCCAAGGTCAGGATTCTGAGAAAGTAGGGGCAATTCTGGAATTATCCATCCACTTCTTAAATACTCAGCCCTGTCTTTTTAAAACATTCTTCCCTTCCCGTACAGGGATTGGCCCAGTCTAAAGTAATGTTCTCTACAAATATAGTAAATCCTTGAGGTGGAACAAAATCCACTACAGTGTGACCCAACCTTAACTTTTGTCCTATTCCTGGGATCTATGTCAAACAAAGATGGACGAAACTTATCATTGTGTGCTTGGTGAGGAAGTGACTGTCTTGGGTTCCTTTAGAACTTCTCAGTTTGGTCTCCCATGTGCAATAAGATGTCACAATTTTTCTTTTCTTTTCTTTTTTTTTTGTTTTGTTTCTGGTGATTGCATAGACCAACTGAAAATTATGACTAAACCTCCAATATCATAAGTGCTGGGCCTCCCTGGTGGTGGAGGGGTTAAAGAGAGCACTGTGAAGCTCTCACCAATATCGTAACTGCACATTTTACGTGATTAAAACGTTTAGACTCAGTTGGTTGCATTCTGGTGGAGCTTTACTACAATGAGCACTTATTTTGTGCCGTGTTACTTTGCTACACTTATGACAATGCACAAAACTGACATGGTCTCTGCTTTTGTGGAACTTGCTCTCTCAAGGAGGAAATGAACCATAAGCTAATAAAATAACTGCAAACTTGGATAAGGGCTATGAAGAAGTCAAAGGACTGAAACAGAAAATAACAGGGTGGGGGGGGTGTCCCACTTCAGGTGGTCAGGTAGGCTCCTCTAAAGAGGTGACATTTGAATCAGGAAGGATGAGATGAAGAAAAGTGGAGGAAAAGCATTCTAGATGGCAGAGATAGTATGTGCAAAGGCCCTGGGGCATGGCTGGCAAAGATTTAGGTTTAAGCTGCATGAGTATAGATTCAGGAGTCCCAGACTAATCAGAAAAGAAAACTAGGGAAGAAGGAGGCCTAGAGTCAATGCTGAAGGGTAAGGCCTAAGCCACAAATTCAGGTCTGCTGAAGGTCAGCCAGTTGCAGGCTGTTCTAGACCAGGAGCTGCATGGGTCTGTGCCATAGGATGGGGATGGCTCAAAGCAATGACAACTCAGTGGAAACCATGGAGAGCCTTCCTGATTCTCAGAAACAGTGCAGCCTGCAGGACCCTTAAAGAACATGGACCTGGGCCCCCTCCCACTCATTCAACAATGTTTGGGTTTGAAACCTAGTATTTGCCAAGCACTATGTTAGGCACTGGAGATAGAGCCTGGACAAGACAGATAAGGCTTTGTGTCCCAGTGAGGGAACAAAAATAAAATAGAAGTTGCTGCCGCAAGCAAACAAAGGTTTTGGATGAGGACTAGAATTCAGGGGGGGTCTCCCTTCCTGAATAGGATTCCTGAGACTTGGGTTCCTCCATTAGTTTTTCTCCATTAGTTCTTCTCTGGTGAATTTTATTCGGAGACTAGAACACTTTGGTCTTGGGTTCTCTTTCTAATTGGTAAGAATTTAAAGAGAAACATACACACACCTCCTGTTTTAAGGGCTGTTAAAGGCCCACACACAGACACAGGAACACCCAAACACACAGACTTCTCTAATCTCCCTAAATCCCCTCAAGGCTGGGGTAGTGGTGGTTCTCTGTTACCCCAGTTAACTCATGAGAAGCTAGGCTGGGGACCTGGGGAGCAGTGATCAGGCTGAACCCTGCACCCCTCTGTCCCTGGGCTGGTCCCTGGGTCCGGTTGTGCCCATACCTGGCCTCCCCAGCTGCTGGGAGGTGATTGAGTGTGCTGGGCAAACATCCTTGCAGCTTCCTGCTGCTCCCCTCTGAGCCAACAAAACTCCTCTTCCTTCTCTCCCTCCTCCCTACACCCTCCCAGCTGGGGCTTCTCTGGGATCCAAAGCCATTTCCCTCCAGAGAAACCAGAGTCATCCCTTCCCCTGAGCCCGAAGAAGGAGGCAGGAGGGCTGCAGGCATGTGTCTCTGTCTGGAGACAGCCTGTTCTCCCTCTGGCAGCAGACCTCATACCTGCCCAGGGGCTGGAGGATCAAGAGTTCAAGGGAAGAGAGCCTAAGGACACATTAGGAACTGCAGGAGAGTGGGGAGAGGAAGAGGGGAGAAACGCCCAGACCTGGCAGGAAGGGCAGCCTGACGGTTCTAAAAACAAGGCCCCACTTACCTCTCCCAGGCACACCTGACTGCATTGCGTGTTCATTCTCCTGTGTCTGTCTGAGCAAATGTACCCTCTTCCATGGTTATATTCAGGGTGAGCGTGCTTTTTGCTTTTTGCACCGAGTAACAGAGCACACACATTTTCCATGGACAGTTTGGTCTTTATCTGGATTTTTAAGGCAGACTGTGACTATGTTGCTGTGCAACTTCCAGACTCAGAAACACACAGACTCTATCCCTTTCCAACCTTAGCCCTGGAAACACTTTCCTATGCTCATGCAGAATGAAGAGAGAGTTGGGGGTGGGGTTGGTATGGCATCTACTTGGAAGGGACCTTAGACATCTGAACAGAGGCCTTAGAGAAGAGAAGTGACTTGCTCAAGGTCGCACAGCTACTCCTCAGAGTATTCCTCCCTAGCACCCCATCTAGCAGAAGGCTACCTGTGAAATCCTACCTGTCATGCACGGTGCTGGTATTAATCTATACATTCATTTTCTCTAACTAAATCCCTACAATCACACCAGGGGAAGGTTCTACATCTCTGTTTTTCAGATGAGGAAACCAAGGTCCAGAGGAAGAAAAGTCACTGGCTGGTGGCAGAAGCACAGCTAAGAATGAAATTTCCTGATTCCCAGCCCAGAAGTTCTCTCTCTTTCCCCTTAGAAACCTCTGCCTTGCTGGCCCTGGCTTAGGCTCCAGGTCAGGAGGCTTCCCCACAGGGCTTTCCCTCCTGACTCCCAGTGCTGGATACCACTGTCTGATTGAGCCTCCTTTCCTGCCCTGGATGCTGGCCCAGATGAGCAGCTGGGGCTGCAAGGCTGAATGGAGCAGCAGGAAGAGGCTGTAGGCGGCAGAGTTCATTCAGAAGAAAGCCCAACACAGAGCTGCAGAGCAAAGCTTACTGCCCCCCTTGGCTGAAAGAGTACAGCTCCATCAACACCGTCTCCTACCCGACCGGTATCCGTTACCAGTTACGGGAAGAGTGGATAAAACCCCAGATCCTTGCCTGCAACTTTAGACCATCCTTAGAAAGACTTGAGCCAGCTTTTTCTCCGAAGAAACAGGCCCAGGGAGGAGAGCCAGTGGTGTGGGACAGACTCGCAGAGGGAGGCAGGACTAGAACCCAGGTTTTTCTATGACCAGTGCAAGCCCTTGATCCTCCTCCGCCTGCCTGCGTGCTGAAGTGTGCTCTTCCCCACCAGGGACTGGGGCTGGGACGGGCCCTTTCGCTGGGAGTGACCTGGATCTGCTGCCTAATGGAGACTTCACACCCCATGCCTCCCTGGCTCAGGTTCCTGTCCTCTGATTTGTTTCCCTGACATCAACGGTGGCCTGGGACAGTTTAGGTAGAAGTTCAGGATGCCCAATTTTTTAAGTCCCTGCATACTTGGCTCTTGAGCTGCCAAGTTTATATTAGTCCCAGGAGGCAGAGACCAGCAGGTAGAGGTAGAGTCCCCTGAGATGATCAGTGTGTGTGTGTGTGTGTGTGTGTGTGTGTGAGAGAGAGAGAGAGAGACAGTGAGTCTGGTGGTTCATTGCATGGGGTGTGTGTATGTGTGTGGGGGTGCCTATTAGATTTGTCCACATTTTAACTGGGCAGTCCCTTCTGAACCCAGATATTTTCTCCCTTACTGAGACCATGCCCCTCCCCCAGGCAGAGCTGTAGGGTTGAGCCTGAGAGAGGAAGGGAGAGAGAGAGGGAAGCCACGTTTCCTTAGGGAGGGAGGGGAAGAGAGAGGAAGAGTAGAAGGACAAGCCCAGAGACAGACACAGGGAGAGAGACAGAGAAAGTCAGGGAGACACGAGGGACAAAGCAATAGCTCTGGAGACACAGAGGTGGGGAGAAAGTCCTCCCTCCCTCCTCTCCAGTCCTACCCTGTGCTGCCCTGACCCCTGACCTGATGAGCATCAGGTCAGCTGGGGGGATGTCAGGCCCGACTCCCCGGGAGGCCACTGTGACACCTCAAAATGTCTGGGTTTGGCTCTGGCTACCTAGGGGTGTCAGGTCCCTAGTCCTCAGAAAGTGTCTGTGCGGCAGCCTCCCCAGTGGAGCACCAGCGGCTGAGGAGCCTAGGCCCTAAAGGGGGCTCAAGAAAGGGCGCAGACACTTTGCCCCCAATGCAGCAGGGGAACCCTGGGGTATTTGAAGAAAACTAGAAGATTGGGGGCGGGGGGTGGGGTGTCAGGATTGGTGTCTCCGGAGCTCGCATACCCAAGGATCACACAGCCCCGACCCTCAAAACCCCCCTCCCCTGGAAAGCCGAGGTCCAGGTATACACAGATGGAACCCCCAGAGGGGCGCACGCTGGCGCTAGCTCCGGGGATCGAGGCTCGCTCCAGATCTAGGGAGGTGTCGAGGGATCTAGTCACCAAATCTCAGAGCTCTTAAAAGCACGTGTTCCTCCAGGGAACCCTACACCAGAACCCCCTCCCCAGCTTGGACCGGGCGATGTGCAGTCGGGTCCTGCCGGGAGGACCGCGAGAGCAGGGGCGCGGCAAAGAGGGGCGCGGAATGGTGGAAGGGGTCGTAGACCCTTGATCTTACCGCGTTGTTGAGGAAATCCGACTCGTTCAGATCCCCCAAGTCCAGGAAGCTGGATCCGGGGAACAGCCTGTCGGCTGGGAAGGGCTCCAGGACGGCGTCCATCGCGGCGGGCTCGGGAGACCCCCTTCTGCTGGGCTCCCTCACTCCAGGGCGGCGGCGCGCCCTGCCCCGAGCTCCTGCCTGAGCGCTGGCAAACTGGGGGAGGCAGGTCCCGGGCGCAGCCCCGGTCGCAGGCGGCGCGGCCCCGGGTGCGGGGCGCGAGGGGCGCGCGGCCCTTAGGACAGCAGCGCAGAGCGGGCTGGGCTCAGGGCACCCGGGCACACAGCGGGCATCTAGCCGACTCCTCCTCCTGCTCCTCCGGGGACACAGCTGGCGTCCATGGGGAGCCCGGGAGCAGGGGTGCGGGCGTGAGGCGCCCCCCCCGACAGGGTGGGAGCCGGGGGCGGGGGAGCAGAGCGCTCCCCCGAGACTGGGTGACGGCCGGGCGCTCCGCGCTCTCTGCGTCTCCCTCTGCACAGCTTCTGTCACTTTCCTCTCTGTGAAACCGGGAACCCCTGCCTGGTCAGCCCAGCTGGCCGAGGCGCCACGCCCCCACATCAATATTCACAATAATTTCATATTAATGAGAAGAGGGTGGGGCCCGATGAAGCCGCCCTCCTCTTTTAAAGAGACATCTGCAAGAGCCTCTTTCTTGCCTGTCTGTTTCCTGAAAGCTCAAGCCAGGGGCTGGACGCACGAGCCTCCTGCAGCCAAAGTCTCTGGAGGCGACCGTGCTCCTCTACGTCCATGAGGGAGCCTTAGACTCCTTGAGGGAGCCTTAGACTAGGGCCTGAGCCAAATTTAAGGCTGGGAAATTCCATCTCTCAGGCCCCTCAACATACCTCCTCTAAAAGCCCGGAGATTTTCACTTGCCTCCTCTGGAAGCTGGCCCTGGCCCCACAGGACATTGTGTGCTGATCTTCACTAGGGCATTACTGTGGCATTGTCGTTTGCTCGCGTGCCTTTGACCTCAACTGGACTCAGCTCCCTGTGGGCAAGAGTGGCATCCAGCTTTCCTATGCATGAAAGGGTCGGGTGTAAGAAGAGATGAAACAAGGACCCCCTCTTTTCATCAATCACCAATCCCCCCTAATGGTATGAACAGGCAGAAGTTGGAAAGGGTGGCCATGGTGTTTTCCTGTCCACCGGTCACTCCCAGCCCCCCATCATGACCTAAGTGGCCCTCTTCTGAGTGCAGCTTAATCTCTTGAAAGGGCTGATAAACAATCAGCAGGCACCTGAACAAATGGAGGTGGCTCAGATAGGCACACCCTCAGAGGGCTGGGCACGCTGTTTCCTGCCCAGAAGTCATTAATAGGATTAAGTGTGTCCTCCTTGTCTGGGGCTTTTCATTAACTCAGGAACCACAAGTCCTGTAAGAAGCAGAGATGTCATTACAGCTAAGCCAGGGATGTCACTGAAATTGCTTGCTCAGTGCCAAGGTAGAAGGGTAACCACCTATCGAGGTCAGGGAGCTGCTGTTTGTTTGCCTAGAGCAGGCTGGCAGGCAGGTGGCTTTCCCCACCTCATGACCCAGTTGACACAGTTCTGGAGAATGAAGTTCTGACCCTCCAGCTTGTCACATGACTATTAGCTCTCAGGCCTCCTGGAGAGTTTGCTCTAGAGAAGCTGGGATTAGGGCTTGTGCTCTGGGGACCGGTTCACCAGCAAATCCCAGAAGTTAGGCTGAGCCAAAAAGAACTGAGTTTGCTGTCAAAACAGTGGCTGGTACCATTAGTGTTCCCGGATCATGGTTACTTCCCCCAAATATGTCACATCTGGCCAATTCGGGAACATTCAAGCACTGGGAAGGTGTCTGATCCTTTCCTGGGGGGAGGAGCAGCCCCTGGCTGGGAGGACAATCTAGTATGTGGTGGATGAGCTGGAAGCAGCAGGTGTCTGGGGTCCTGGCTCCTGAGCTGGAATCCTTGCAGGTCCCCAAGAGGAACAAAAACCCCTCTGCCTGAGGTTGGCTGGAAGTGGTGCCCGAGTTCCTCCCAACCTGCTCTGTAATTAGAGACACAGGCACCATTTAAGTGATTGGAGAAGATTATATAGTTTTAGATAAATAGGATTAGAGTGTCCTCTTTCCTGATTCTTACCCAGGTGAACACCCCAGGAAACCATTGAAAATAATCCTGGGGAGATATTCTGGTTCCGGCACCTCCTGTGGAGTCTGAGCGAGAAAAGTCCTGGGGGGAAGGGGTGGGGAGGGCAAGAAGAGGGGAGCGTGGAGCCTGACTGCAGCAGAGTATAAACCCCCCCAGCCCCTGGATGAAGGAGATGGCAGAGACCAGCAAAGAGTGTGATATGGCTGTGTGGGTGGGGAAGTCCTCTCTGAAGAGTTGACTGGAGTCATTTATGGAACAAAATGGAGGGAAAAGCATTTTAGACAGAGGGAACAGCAAGCAGAAGAGAAAAAAGAGAGACAGGCCTTATGGAAGGGAGAGGCAGTGACATGGGAATAAGATGATGAAGAAACCTAGTCCTTCTGCTCATACTGAGGCTCTCAGCTCTATTCTATAAAAGTTCTGAAATGAGTTGTGCCAAGTCAGATTAGAGGTTCCACTGAAACCTTCTGTAGCAACACACCCCTTTAAGATCATCTTTTAAAGATTGTTTTCAGGCGAAGAAATTAGATGGCTCACCAGGTCTGAAGTCTGGCTCCTGATCCAGTGGGAGGGTCTGCTCCCTCCCTGAGTGTGGTTCCACCACTCAGGGCACCCCCTACCCCCAACCCAAGGGCACTTCTCTACAGCTGAAGAGGTCAGGGGAGGGATGCCTAGATTGCTCTACAAACACCCCTAAATACCCAAACTGTCATCCCTCCTTTTATGAGCTCAGGAACATCTGGTTGTTGCTCTCCAGCAGCTGCTCCAGCTGTGAAGCGCAATGCATAAAGACATCCCAGCCCAGGTAGTGACGCACAGGAGAGAAAGGACAGAGATAAGCTTCCTGCCAATCCCAGACATTTAAGGTCATGTGGAGATAGGCTCCTACCAGGCTGAGCTGTGAAAGTCATGGTGCTGGAGTGAGAGTGTGTGTGTAAGGATGGGGGGCTTGGTTGGGGTCTGCCATACTTTAATCCCCCTGAAAAGTTACTGGCCTTCTCCGGTCTCAGTTTTCATATCTATAAACTGGGAGAGGTGTTGATGACCCTTAGGGCTCTGTCCTCTCCAGGGACATTCCAAATGTGCCCTTTCCAGGCTGGGGACTAGCAGAGAGTTGGGAGGTGGGGTAAAGGGCCTGGCACCCCAAATTTCCAGGTCCTTCCTGAGCCTCCTGGGAGGTACAAAGCTGAGTGTTGACATTCAGCAGGCAGGCCCTGGGTGGCAGTGAGGAGGTCGCCCAAAGTAAACCTGCCTTGTTTGCCTGGATTGTAAAGGGAAAAACGCTTTGGCACACTCCAACAGGAACTTCTGAGAAATGAAAACATATTCATCCTGGAGATTAGACTGACTTCCGGGGCACAGATGGAGCCCTTTGTTCTCTGTGGTTCCCTAAAATGGGGTGCATGGCTGCTCTCCCAGGTGCCCCCCGCTGGGCTAGAACATCAAGTCTCTGGGGTGGCACCCTGCCGGGAAGGGAGGTGGGCTCAGATCCTGGCTCTCACTCTTCTCTATCCCCTTAGCCTGTGCTCTCTGCTCTGCCCTGAACCATAAAACGACCTGACATTTATTGAGTACTTGCTTTGTGCCAGGCACTAAATACTTATATTATCTCATCTAATTCTTGGAATAAGCTCTTGAGATCCATATCATAGTCAGTGATTCTGAGATGCATGTATTAACATCCCTGAAATCAGAAAGCGTGTTCTAGTCCATGCTATGTTCTAGTCTGAAGGATAGCATTTTTTCCTTCTTAATGTGTGTTAATAATGGTGCCAACTTTGATTCGATGAAACACATTATCATTATCATCTCCAATCTGCAGATGAGAAAACTGAGGCCCAGAGAGTTTATATCACTTACTATTCCTTTGTTTATTAAAAAGAATTTTTTTTTTTTGCTGGAAACCAAGGATTAGGCCCATAAGAATCTTGCTTTAGGTCAACCAACTTCGATGGGGCAGGGATAGGATGGAAATCCTGGTCTTCAGGCTCCTCACCTAGGGCCCTTTTCCACTCACCCCAGATGAACCGGGTTTGCTCACTAGGGAGAGCCAGGAGCCGAGGGGAGGGCATTCTAGGCCTTTCTTAGTAGCTAGTGAATCACCAGCCATCCGGCTGGAGAAGGGCCTTAAAGATAGTTTTTTTCTTTTTCCAAATTCTTTGAAGACTGACGTTCCTTAAGGACTAAGAAAACACTTGCCTCCCTTCCAGCTCCTTTTCTTGGTAGTCATTTTAGCTTTTTTTCCCTGAATTTCAGCTCTACGGTCCCATCTTTGCACTGGAGGCAGGCCCGCCCCTTGGCCCTCTGTCCACCCACCGCCTGGGGAACAGCTCCACCCTCTTCCTGCTTTGCTCTCAGTCCTGCTCCAAACTCAACCATTTTTCTTCCAACTCCAATCACCTGCACCGACAGAGCTTCTAGATGTCTCTAACTCAGGCTGCTGGCTCCAGTCCTGAAGATATACATTCGGCCAGAGAGTCCTCTATTTCTCTTGCTCTCTAAGTCAAAAGTAAAGGGAGAAAGAATCAACAAAGCTGGTCTTTTCTCTTGCCTCAGTGAGTCCTTGTGGGTAGGGGACACTCCCCTGCAAGTTCTGCCCCACCTAGGACTGGCAGAGCTAGAACTAAGGGGAAAGGCAGGGGCATGGAAAGTCAGAGGCTTGCCCTGCCTCTGATGGATGGCACTTGCCAAGTGCCTTCCTCAGCTACCCTGTGACTTGATTTCCCTGAAGTAGCTCATCACCAGGACGCAGGGAAGCAGCACTGGGCATATAAATTATCAGAGGCTTTCATGCAATGCAACCAGACACGGTTCAGTTTAGGGGGAACTGATAACAGTCAAGGTTAAGCAAGGACCTGAGATTCTTCACAGTAAAATGAGGGTTTTGGACAGGATCATTTCTCAAATTCCATCTTAACAGTGCTGAACTGGTATGATTCTGGCTCCTTTGTCCCAGAAAGCAAATGTGGGCCTTGGGTGTGTTCTTTGGGCATTGATTAGCCAGGCACTGATTAGCAAATGTGCATGCACACACCTCTCAGGGGGAGATCTAGTGCTTGAAGGTGTGGACTCACCTATGGGGCTGCTGCTACGTGCACATGTGTGAGCCTCTGGAGGAGAAAGTGCCAGCTCACACCTAGCGGTGGGCCCTCCCCTCTGTGCAAATCCCTGCCAGTGCGTGCGGCTGCAAATCTGGTTTCCATCTTCTTCCAATAGGCAGCAGGGCTGGGGGAGACTGAGTGGAATATTAATTGTACTTTTGCACGTGGCCGAGCTCCATGAATGTGGTGGTCGGAGGGAGCAGCCTGAAGCTATGTAGGGAATGAGGGGCAAGCCACAGGAGTGGGGTTCCCTGGGGTTTATAGGCTTGCTTGGGAGGAGGCAGAGCCCTGAGACCCACAATGAGTAGGAGGTAGGGAGTGAGAGGGTTTCTGAGACTGAGGATCTGGGGACAGCAGGGTTGACACCAGCCAAGTTTAGGGTGATTTCCATGTTTGCTTCGCCCAGAACCTGGCACATAGTAGGGGTTCAGTAAGTGGTTGCTAAATGATTGCTTGAGTGCTCAAAAGATGTTATATGTTCCTTCTCTGGGAGCAGACAGGACAGAGCAGGAGGAAGGAAGGGACGAGGCATGAGCTGGCCACTCTGAAGGTCACTGTTGGGCATTTTATTTCATTTCAAGCACACAAGGGCCCTGGAGATAGTTTCACTCCCACTGCACACACATTGCCCTCTGCTCCTACTTGCTCTTTTTGGAAGGTTCAGGGGAGAATTTTTTCTTTGACTCAGTGCCCAGAAAAACTGATGACTTCTGAGCAGTGGGTCTATTTTTAATCTGCTGGACACGGGATTTTGTTGCTCGTTGCATTTCCTCGTTTACTTGGGCTGCCAGGAAGCTCAGAGATGAATTTATTGAGGCCCACCTTTTGCCACATGACACAGAGGTGCATTTACCAAGATGAATGCATCCCTGGCCTCATCTTCGATTTTGACCCCCCTTTCTCCATATCCTTTTTCCTCTATTAAAAACCATCTAATTTCATTATCTGTAGGGTTTCTCAAATACCTTCCATATACCCTGAAGGGAGACAGGGTTTAAATACATAACTATTTTTGCTTTATAATAGATGAAGAAGTTAAGGCTGGGAAAGTTTGTGTTATTTTTCCAAGAAGCAAGATAGTTGGGAATTTGATGGCGGGTCTGTTTGTCTTAATCTTTTTGCTGCACCAGACTCCAGGACTGGACAAGTTGCAGTTATCACAGTGCTTTCCAGGGAGTGGGGAGGAGCTGGGGCTTTTTGCAGACCCAGCCTTAACTCCTACCCGCCCTCATCCAGGCGCCCGTTCTCCAGGAGCAGGTCCAGGTGGGAGCTGCACCCCGTGTCAGACACAGAGAAGGGGCCCTTGGGGCCTTGGGCACCCCCATCCTCAGGAACTAGCCTCCACCCCATGGCTGAGCAGGACAAATAGAAAACCAGAAGAGCTTGCCTTGGCACTCACCAGTTAAAGCAAATATATATTCCAGATGCTCTAAGGGATGTTTCTGGAGCCTCCAGATCTGAAGGGCGGACCAATTCCCTGGAGAAAATGAATGGATGTTGGCCCAGGGGTGTCACATTTTCCCCTAGTTCTACGGCAAATAAGCACCAAGGTTCCAAGGATCAGAGTGAGGGTCACCTCAATCCCTCACTTTATCCTTTCGGACCTGCCCATCAGGAGTCTGTCTCCCCTGGGGAGCCCCTGGATGAAGAGTTAGGGTTCCCCAGGCTAGAACTTACATATGCCCAGTGGTGAACTCATTCCTCACAGCAGTTACTACCACCATATGCCCCACAAACTGGGGTACCCCTTGGAAAGGCACAAAGAATGGAGCGGGTGTTGCTATTCTGAGTTGCAGAAAGATAAACAGGGGACGCCAACAGAGAGGCCCAGCGACACAGAGCCAGTGAGTAAAGGCTTTGTTCCCGGGGGCTGTCCGGATGAGCCCCGGGGGCACCCAGGTGGGACGCTTGCAGTCACCAGCACACAGAGCCTGGAGGAAAATAATCATAGAAATAATGATTTTTACAAACTGCCATTTATCGTGGCCTGTTGCCCTTCAGTGCTCTGTCAGCTTACAGTGCGCAGCTCAATCTTCTGACTCTCTAAAGAGTGCCTATAAATCAATAAGACAAAGACCAACAATCCAATAAAAATACTGGCAAAGAATATGAACACTGAGTCTGCTACATTTATGCAATAACATTTATCATGTCCCAGGATCTATGCTAAGCACTTCTTATATGTTTTCTCATTCAAGTCTCCTACAGCCCTTGGTGGCAGATACTATGATGACCCTGTTTTCCTGAGGCTCAGAGAGGTGATGTCTCTTGCCCAAGGTCATAGAGCAACTTGGTCTGACTTTATAGATCATGCACTTCAGGTATGAGTTGGGGGGACAGCCACCATTTACTGAGACTCAAAGTCTCAGGAAAACCTCAGGGGCAGGAGAGTGAAAGCAAGGTGGGGGAGGTTGGGGAGGTGGGTGTGTGTTTGGGGGGGGCCGTGAGGGGGTGGAAGGGTTGGGGGTGGCTGCGGTGGTGGGGTGGGGAGGGTATCCAGCTGAGGCACTTGGGGAGTTGCCAGCAACTTGTGAAGAAGGCTAGAACCTCCAATATCTAGGTAGAGGGTTTTTTGGGGTCTTTTTAAAGATGATGCATCACATGTTTTTTTTTAAAAAAAGGCATACAACAAAAAAAAGTAACCCTCCGTCCTCTATCCTATCTCCTAACCACTAAGTTTCCACCCTTCAACCAACATATAATCAATTTTATTACTTTCTTGAGCATCCTTTTATGGTGTGTGTGTGTGTGTGTGTGTGTGTGTGTATGTGTGTACATATTTCTCTCTCTTTTTTTTTTAACTGAAAACGAACGTATTATATATACTGTTCTGCAATTTTTTTATCCCTTTACCTTTATCTGGTTTGGAGATCTTCCCATATTAGTACATAAAGAACTTCCTCCTTTTTTCCCCTAATAGCTGCATAGCTACCCATTGTATGAATGTCTCATAATTTATTTACCTGTCCCCAAGTGATGGGCATTTGGATCACTTCCACTTTTACTGTAACAAACAGCACTGTAATGATAGCCTAGTGCAAGCACTGAATATCCATAGGATAAATACTCAGAAGTGGCATTGCTGTGTCAGAGAGAGTGTGCATTTGCAATGTTGATAGATAATGTCAAATATTTTCTACCAAGTTACACCCTCACCAGTGACATATGGTATTATGAATTTATCTACAGTCTTTCAAACAGAGAATATTATCATATTTTGGAATGGTTTCCAGTGTTTCCCTAGCTTAGGTAGCTCTTATTATTAGTTGGGTGAGAGTCTTTTTAGATGTGCTAGAACAATTTGTTTCTTTTTCTGTAAATTCTGTTTATATTCTTTGACCTTTGAAAATGGTAGTTTGTCTCATCTTATTGATTTCTAGAAGCTCTTTATATGCTAGGGAGATTTTGATATGATTTGTAAGTATAGTGGGGCAACAATTGGCATTCTATCTGGGGAAAACTATTGAGGTAGATTCTTTCCCACACCTCCCACTCTCTCATCCAAACCCTATCATTTATTCCATGAGCATTTATTAAGTACCTCATGAGCCTGGCTCCATGGTTGGGCACCTGAGACCAGAGGTGAACACACGAAGCTCTTAGGTTGCTCCAAGTCCAGTGGGGTACCAGATCTGTATTCAGACAAGTTGAAGTCCATTGTGAGATGAACTGTAGCTCAGGGATTCAGAATGAGCTACAGGACCATGGGGGAGGAAGCAACAGCCTCTGTCTGTCCCAATAGACTATGACATCTGTCCCCACCTGGGCTGACTCAGAGCTACCGAGGCTTTATCTGCCTCCCCCTCTGCTCCCCTCCCCTCTCCCTGTGGGTTCAGTCCTCGGACTGATTGCAGAAGTGCTCTGCTCCAGGAAGATGCTCCCTCAGTACGTATTTACAGAGGCCTTGGCACATACCAGTCTCCATGAGTGCATTAGCTCTGCCCCCACGTGGCCTTCCTCTCTGCACCTGTCCTCACTGTCGATTCTGCCCTGTCTCATGTTGCTTTCCACTTGTTCCCAGCGTGACTTCCTCCACTGCACAGAGGATGTAATCTCCTTGAGGGCAGGAAGGGAAACTTTCTTCTGTGTCCCCTCCCCTTGGTGTTTCGCATCTGGCAACACTTGAGAGGGCTTATTGGATGATTGCTTATGAGAAGGCTTGTGGATTTTGAGGAAGCTGGAAACCATGGTTCACCCAAATTGGGGTGTGTGTGGAGAGATGGTGAGAAGGCACCCATTAAGCATGGGAATGGGTGGTATGCTGTCTCCAGAGCCCAGCCAGGAGAGAGTTAATCTGGCCAGAGTTTTGTATATGAAGTGGCACCAGAAAAAAAAAATGTTCAGACTAGCAATTGAGCCCTGTCTCATCCTGGTTCAAATGACATTGTCTGAGCTTCCCCAGGCTCGCCTTCTGCACTAATTACAGACCTTCCCTGGGGATGAAGACTGGGCCAGGAGGTCCTCATTACAGGCTCCCTTGCTGGAGGGAGCAAACCCCAATGACCAAACCAATGGTCAAAGTCTCTTGAAGGGAGGCCCAGGGCTGCACTGATGAGCTTCTCTACTGCTGCCCAGCTGGGAAAGTGTTAAGAAGTAGGCATGACTGGAGGGAAAAGCCAGAGTGAAATGGGGGGCCCAGATCCAGGCTAAATTATCCCTCCCAGCTCGACTTGCTCAGGCCCCTTTCTCTTTTCTTGCTCCCCAAGATGGCTGCTGTCAGGACTCTCAGAATCTCCCCTTTGTGGTTGCCTGCCGGCTGCCTCTCCCTGTGGCCTGTGGAGACCTTGCCTTCTTTAATCTTCCATTTATCTCAAGGCCTCACCCCTCTGAGATTGGCTTTGATGTGGGGCCTGCCCAGGGGGGAAATCAAGGGTTTCTGAGCCTGGTCTGGACTCTGCCCACTGCCCCTAGCCCAGGCGGTGCCCTGAGGTCTCCTGGACATCAGGGCTAGCCCCTGAGGGTGGCCTCAGCAGAGCGTAAGAGCCTTGGGTCCTGATTTTCAGGCAGATGCAAGGGCTGCGCCCATGTCCCAAAGTGGAGGCGGGGCCCAAGAGGAAGAGCTTTTATCACAGTATATTTTTTCCTGTTCACCTCTGTCTTCCCCATGAGTCTGTGAGCATGATGATGATGATAAATGAAATAGTAATAACAACAATTCAGCACATTGCTGATATCAGTATCAGGCATTAAGACCTTTTCTACTGGTCTGGGGTGTGAAAGGGTTTGGGACAGTGTGAAGTGTCAGGAAAGATTCTGCTGCCTGACTCCTTGCTCCCAGGACAGCTCTTGTCATGACTGTCTGAGGGACAGTCCTCGTGGCTCTCTGCTCTGGGGCAAGGTGTGCTCGTGTCCCCTGATCCGGGTAGGTGTGTGCCTGTGTTGGTACCTATTTGCCTGTGTTGGCAGCACCTACAGGGCAGCTGCCATGGCCTGGTAGTCTGTGGGACCTTCCCCTGCAGGGCTTGGGGAGGGGGAGTGGCGGCACAGAAGCAGTGACTTCCTCTCTACCGCCATCCCGAGTAAGAGCCTCAGCGGGTAGAGCTCAGGGGTAGAGAATTTGACTGCAGAATAAGAGCCCCAGAATTCCAGTAGCTCTTGTTGGACTAACCCTAACCCTAACCCTAACCCTAACCCTAACCCTACCCTAACCCTAACCCTAACCCCTAACCCCTAACCCTAACCCTAACCCTAACCCTAACCCATTCATAGTGAAAGTTATGGAGTTGTCTGTGTCCCTGAATTCTCAACTACCTGCCCGTGGACTCCTGAGGGTCAAGGCCACTCCAAGTTCCTTGCACCCCAGAGAGCAATACGGTGTTCTGTGTCTGATGGGTGCTTTGAAAGTAATGGATGCCTGAATGAATGGTCCATAATCCTGGAACCAGAGGGGCCTGAAGTTACAGGGCTTCTCAACTTTACTTTAGCCAAGTGACTGCTCCTGTGCGGGACTCAGTTTGCCCTTCTATAGATGGGGCTTTTGTCGTCATTCATTTACAATTGTATCTTAAGAATGTTCTTAGGGCACTGTGATATGTTCTGAGGTTACAAAAGTTAATTAGAATCGGTGCTGCCCTCAAGAAGCTGAAAGGGGTCACAGACATGGATAGCAGTAATGGCGATGTCAAGTGCTAAGTGTCTTTCTGGAGGTGCCTGCGTGGCTCAGAAAAGGGGGTGGCCTGTTGTATACAAGGGGAAGGATAGGAAGATTTCTCTCTGAAGGGGGTTGATGTGGGTCTTGGGAGATGAGTAGGTGCTTGCTTTCTGGGCAAAGGGAGCAACATGGTAGAAAGATCTGGAGGTGGATCAGATCTGGTGCCTGGGGGACACAGCTAACATTTGGGTATGGTTGAAACTTAACAAGGCAAGAGGGCGTGGTGAGAGGGTATCCCAGGGCATCATAGACCCCCAAAGGATTTTTTTTTAAAGGATTTATTTATTTATTTATACAAGCACTGGGTACAGTCAGAAGCATGGGAGGGTGAATGAATTCACCAGAGCCAGAGCGGGGAACAGAACAGGCAGAATGACGAAATACACTGCTGAGGGGAGCAGCAGGCGCTGCAGGAGAGATCTGTCACACCATGCGGGACCCTCACCCAGTGGCCCGGGATTGAACCGGCGGGCGCTGCAGAGGCTGCGGGCAGCTTCACAGCCCAGCACTCAACCGCTGCACCACCAGGGGAGGCCTGACCCCCAAAGGATTTTAAATGCTATCCTGAAGGCAAATGGGAGCCCCTGGCAAGTTTTATGGAGGAAAGTAATATGATCAGGATTGCATTTTTGATAAACCACTTTGCTACGGTGTGGACAATAGGCTGGAGGTGAGCAAGACTGCAATCAGTGAGTGGAGTTACAAGGCTGTGACTCAGGTGGGATATGATAAGGGCCTGAACACACATTAACAAGTGCTAACAGTTACCCAGCACTTGCTGTGTGCCGGCCATGCTCCACGTCAAACATTTACAGATATTTTCATGTTCATTCTCATAGCCACCCTGTGAGTAGAAGCTCTTGTGACCATCGCCTATTATTGTGATATTACAGATGGGGGCACAGGGGCTCAGTGACACGGCTAGTAAGTGGCAGAAGAAAGACTTGACTCCACCCAGTGTTCTCTAGCTGTGGAAGGCGGTGGCTGGAGACAAGGGCTTGGAGTCCAGAGCTGGTTAGGAGGTGGGCCCACCAGGACATCAGTCAAATAAATGAGCAAATAAGTGAGCGTGTTTGAGCGCCCTTGCAGCTATAGGACTGCAGTTTTGGAACAGTGTCCAGGTTTAGGAAGATGCCAGTGTGTTGCTGTACTATCACAACTCTGTGGCAGCCAGGTCATCTCTGCCTTTACCCTTTTCCCTGAAGGAGTTTTGATTCTACCCCCACCCCCAGTCCCCAGCTCAGGCCCTGGAGAACATTTTGGCAGTTTCCCCTGTCTTCCCGGGACCCTGCCCCTCACAGAGGGCACTGTCAGTGTGTGCACACTGGCAGGTGGATGAGCTAGCCACGGTCATCTCTGGGCCAGGCCTGGCCTTCACTTGCCTGAGGGTGAGCCTGGGGTTGCCCTTTTCTTTGGACCCTGCAACCCCCCATACCAGAATGAGACAGAGTCTCCTGAAGGAGTCTGAACCTTGGGCAAGAGCTAAGAAAATAGAATCTGCTTTCTATTAAGCGGTTTCCAACCGGCAGTGTGGATTCTGTTTGTGTTTCCTCTCCTGGGCCACAGTTTGAGATGCTGGCCTCCCTACTCACCTCTGTGGACTTTTCCAGGCCTGGAGCTGGCTGGGCCAGCTGATGTCTGGAGGCCAATGGACCGCGAGCTGCTGATTCACCTCCGAGCAGTAGATGCCACAGCTTCCACCTGGAGCTTCGGTTAGAACTTCACAGGTCAGGGTTTTCTTTTTTTAATAAATAAAGCTGAACTTGACTCACAACTCAAGAGAGGCTGTTCCTTGCTCAGAGCCATCAGCATCACCATGGCAACGGCGCCATCCATGAGCACTTGAAAATGGAGTTATCAAAGCAACCCTGCATCTTCCTTCTCACTTCACAGTAGTGCCGGCCTCCACTGCTCCAGGGCCCTTAGGCTGGCTGAATAACCATGGCTAGGCCTGGGCTCTCCTCCAAACAGGAAGTTGATTGTAGGGGTCTAATGTTGCTCATCTTACCTACCTGCCATTTGCACAAACTTCTGGAAGGAGCTGAAAAAATCTATTTCAAGCTGGGGCAGCTGCTAGGGGCCGATGTTAAGGCCACATTTTGGAGCTCCGAAATCCATGATTTCTATTGGGAGAATAAAATTGTGTGGTGGGTGCAGCTGCAGAGGTGGTCAGGGCTAGAACTAAAATGTAGGTAAGGATGTTGATAATAATAATAACAACAACAACAACAGTCATTTACTGACTGCCTACCACCATGAGTCAGGCCATGCATGAAAGGCTTTATATAACTTGTTTCTAGTTCCTTGCCGTAATTACTTCTCTAGAGGCAATTTTCATTAATAAATTAGCTTTAATTAATTTCATAATAATATCTAGCATTGATTGAGTGCCAGATACTCTACTAAGCACTGTTTATGTTAACATGGGAAGCACTATGATTATCCCCAATTTACAGATGGGAAAATTGAGGCTTGGAGAGGTGGATGAATTTTCTTCAGGTCATTCAGCTAGTGCAGGATGGAGCTGAGGTTGGGCTGTGACAGGGGTCCTCATTATTTTATGGTAGCCTAAGCTTCAATGGAGCAGAAAGAAGAGATAGGGCATCCAGGTTTATTTGGTTTAAGAGACTACCTCCAACGACCTTGACTGATATTTGTCCCCTCAAATGGCTCCTGATCATTGGGAAACACTGAAATAAATGCAGCCTAGGCCCACCAACATCCATTGCATCAGATTTTTTTGGTGGAGGATCTGCGGATTCTGTATTATAGGCAACTGTTGAGATTGAAGTCTAACATTTGAAAAATTGAAGTGGCTGACCTCCCAGAGAGAAGGGACTATGGCTTCTTTGAGATAATACCCCAGGGCCTGACACAAAGCATGGCCCTGAGTGTGGACTTAGAAAGTATTTGTTGAACTAGAATGAAGAATGAATTGGGTTTCATGGTGTCCTCCATGCTTCTCCATGGCCAGTCCTCCTCTGGTTCCTAAGAGTCTGTGGTCTCCTCCTACTCACCCTCACCTCATGTTCCTACCCCTCAACCCTAGATAGAACTGCCCACTCCAGTGCTTTCCCCTACAATGGGAGCAGTGGCAGACATCTGTTGCCTCAATGCTCCATTTGTTAGCAGAAATAAACTCAGTACCGTAAGCCAGCTTTCAAGGCAGATTCTACCTGAATTCCCCAGCAAAATGGGCACCCATCAGCTATGGAGGAAAGCTTGGGATCTTTCCCTCTGACAAGCCCTGGCCATAGAAGAGGCTTATAACTAGAGCAAAACACCCAACTATCAAGTAATAAGACATTGAATTTATAAGCAGTACTACTTTCATATTATGGAATGTTAAGCAACCATTCAAAATAAACAATTTTAATTTAGTGATATGGGAAAATGTTCACCAAAAAGAAAAAGAAAAAAAGCAGCATACAAAGCTATATGCTCCAGAAAGACATGTATGATATGTTGCAGAGAAGCCAGTCACCTCCCAATATCTGTTCTCCTCTTATGCCATAATAAATAGAATTCCTATTTAGATAATATCCTTTCCCAGGGGCTGGAGGACTCAGTCCTGGCTGCTGGGCTGTGAACACAAGTGCTGCATGTGAGTTCCAGGATGTGTCCTTTGAGGAGAAGCAGGTCTCTTTTTGCTTCTTTCTCCCAGAGCAGCCTCCTGGGGTCACAGAGGAAGGGGCGCCCTGAGGACAGAGAATTCCTTTGAGGAGTCTAGATCCCTGGTGGTCAGGGAGAGCTGGCCCAGCTGGGCTGCTTCCCTCTGGCCATCATTTACTAGATAGAGAAATGAACATTTAAGCATTTTACTTTGGATTTTCTGAAATGTGTAGTTGAAACATTCCGAATTAATATAAGACATATTGTTAAGTAAAGAAAAAAAATGCAAGTAAAAATAGCACGAACCATATGATTCCTATTTTTAAATGTGTGTTTAGAGCCTCCCTGGTGGCACAAGGGGTTAAGATGCACCCTATGAAGCTCACTGCAGCCACTACAGCATGAGTTCGATCGCCGGCCAGGGAGCTACCCACGTGGTGCAGCAGACCTCTCCTGACTCACCTGCTGCTCCCCTCAGAAGTGTATTTCCGTTGATCTGCCTGTTCTGTTCCCTACTCTGTCTCTGGTGAATCCTCTGACCACCCCCCCCCCTCTAGCCTGTACCCCAGTTCTTGTGTGCATAAATAAATAAATCTTTAAAAAAATGTGTGTTTATATTTATTTACATGTGCACATAGAAAACTGGAGAGGAAGGTTAAAAAGTGAAATGTTAGCAGAGGCTATTTCAGGGTGGTGAGGCTACGAGGATTTCACATATTTTTCTTTGTTTCTCTGTATATGCTCCAACAAAAGTGTATCATTTTTTCTTCTATTAATTTTATTATTTTTTAATAATTCATTTTTTATGTATATCTTTTATATCATTGTATATTCCCGGTAAAATTCCCACCACCAGTTCACCCGTGAACCAATCACCATAGTCCCTTGTGCTCTGCTCTCCCCTGTTTTGATCCCCTTTCCTCCCCGACCCTCACAGAAAGTCTCTTATTTATGGTTGCCTGCTAGTTTTGTTTTATTATTATTTTTAATTTTTTTAAGATTTATTTATTTATGCACACAAGAACTGGGGTACAGGCTAGAGGGGGGGGGGTAAGAGGATTCACCAGAGATAGAGTGGGGAACAGAACAGGCAGATCAACGGAAACACACTGCTGAGGGGAGCAGTGGGCGAGTCAGGAGAGGTCTGCTGCACCACGTGGGTAGCTCCCTGGCCGGGGATCGAACTCGTACTGCAGTGGCTGCGGATAGCTTCATAGGTTGCGTCTTAACCCCTTGTGCCACCAGGGAGGCCCTATTATTATTGTTGTTGTTGTTATTTTTTTCCCCTGATCCCTTATTTGCTTCCCCTATATTCCTCCTGTAAGTGAAACCATTTGATGTTTTTCTTTTTCCTTATTTCACTGAGCATGATCCCTTCAAGCTCCCTCCAAGTTGCTACGAATGGCATGAGTTTATCTTTTTTGATTGCTGAATAATATTCCATTGCGTATATATACCACATCTTGATCCAGTCATCTACTTTTGGGCATTTGGGTTGTCTCCATATCTTACCTATTATGAATAGTGTATTATTTTTTGAATATGAAAAAGGTATAAAAGTTATAAGTGGTATGATTCTAGTGGGGTCTATAGGAATTCCAATTATAAAAAATAGAACCTCTTCATGATTATATGGAAGCGATGGTAAAGACACACAGTAATTATTAACATTTAAAGACACGGGAAACTGTTCAAAATATTAAGGGGAAAGGAAGTTATTAAAAATATGATTCTATTTTTTTCCCTAAAAATAGTGAAACAACATAAATGTTAGAAAAAGGACCAGAAGGAGAGAAACCAATGTATAAATGTTCTGATTCCAAAGCATTCTGGTGATTATTTTCCTTTTTCTGTTTTGATATTTTCTAGATTTTTTTCCCCCAATAAACCTGTATTCATCTTATTAAAAAAATTTTTTAGAGAAAATTTAACAATACAGATGTTACAAAGAACAATAAAACACATTGCCACTGTCTGGAATTAAAGTGACTTGTATTTTGTTGTGTTTAATGCCAGTCTTTATTTTTAAGAAACAAACTGTAATAGCAAAGTCCTCTTTATGTATGTCACTCAAAAAAATTAAATTAGAGCTTGCCCAGTCTGGGCCAGCGACGGTGCTGCAGGAGGACCCAGGGACTTTGGACTTCCTTCCACCTCCAGCAAAGGTTTGGCTACAAGTGCCTATTTCCAGGATGGCAGTGGCCCAGATACAGGGTGCCAGATGTGCGCGGTGCCCCCCCCCCCCCCCCCCCAGGAATATACTGCCACAGGCAGGGCTGGAAGAGGAGGGTCCCGGGACAGCACTTCCCTCCGGAGGTCATTTGGTGCCCAACTGGTGTTTACAAAGAGGGTGGTGCCCATAGTCGCCAGGCTCTGAGGCCTTTGCTCTCGGTGGAGCTGGCCCATGGCAGGCCACAAGCGAAGGGTGGCGAAACCACTGTCTCCTGCGAGGCTTGGAGGCCAGGCCGCAGCCTGGGAGGATTCTGGGAAGTGAGGACCCGCAGCTAGGTGGTGAAGTGGTCAGGGGGGTTAGGGAGATCCAGAAGGAGGAAGGACAGAAGGAAGAGGCAGGCGCACTCACCTATGGGCAGTTATCGCTATGGCTTTACAGATGAGGAGACTGAGGCTCAGAAGGGCTGGGTCGCTGTTCCAGACCTTACAGCTCCTGTGCAGAGATTGAGATGACCTCAAGGCTCATGCTCCTCACTCCGTACCAGGTTGAGACCCCCTGGGGCTATTATGAAGGAGCCATTCTGCACTGCTTTGTGGTCTAAGGCCTATCAACTTCCAACGGGCTTGGCGGCTTGAGAAGCTCAAGTCTGAGCTGATTTTGGAAGAGTTTTTCTTCTTGACTTTGTGGAGAGCAAGGGCTTCTGAGCCCACAGTCAGCTCTCCAGGAAAATATTAGAGCATCTCCTAGAAACTGAGAGAGGAGAGTGGAAACCACCAGCCCTCCCACCTCACCTGCCAAATGCACAGTCCTTCAGTGTCCTCTTCTGGGCCATGGTGGAGATCAGGCAGTGGTGTGTGTGTGGTGCTCAAGCATCTGCAGGGGCAACCTCCTAGCAGACCACCTTTTTCAGACCTCCTACTCATCTCTAACACCTGGCTCATATCCGAAAGGTAGCACAGGCCTGCAGGCCCATGTTGGATCATGGACAGGCTCTTTCCTATTTCCTTAACTCAAATACCAGGACCAGTGTCGTGCTGATGCCAGAGTCGTGGGCACAGAGCACCACACGTGAATGCCTCCTGGGGAGGCTGGAGATTTCCACTGGACGGAGCTGGTTGAAATTCAGGCTCTAGCTCATTCTGGCTGTGTGACCTTGGCAGTTTCCTTAACCTCCCTGAGGCTCAAAGCCTTTATAAAATGGGGATGTTATGGATGGGGATGGTAACAGATAGGTACCTCTTCTAGAGGCTGGAGGAGCACCCAACTGTGCATAGAAAGGGTCACTGTGTTTCCCACAGAGCCTGGCACAAAGCACATGCCTGTGGTGGCTCCCGATGCTTCTGGAACTCTGCCTCTCCCACCCAGCCCTGCTTAGGGAACCAGTTTTCACTTTGACCTGGCAGGAAGGCACAAACCCTCTCCCTTCTCAGGAATTGAATATTCCCTGCTAGGGACTGTGTTAGTTGTAATGTCTGAGGACCAGCCAGAGGAGGAATTGTGCTGAGTCTGAGATGCCAGGGAAATGAGTGCCCATCTTGGGTGCGGGGAAACCAGCAGGTGAGCCCTTCATGCAGAACCCCAAATCCTGCCACTTCCTGGTTTGACTGCTCCACACTGAGCCCCCCACCCCCCGATCTTTTCTCCCCTACTCTCTGAAGGCCTCTACAGACAGGTCACCCATTCCTCCAGTGCTATTATTATTGTTAACAATAATGATGACTACTGTTCCCTTTCCCTGACCCCTGACTTTGTGCCTGGCACTGCAAGGCATTATATGATTTCATTTTCCCAGTAATCTTTTTTTTTTCTTTTTATTATTATTTTTTTAATAAATTTTATTTTTATATTCCCCATACAATTGCAACCCCCTTATTTTGACCCCAATCCCTCCCCTCCTGCCCTCTACCCCCCATAGAGTGTCTCTGGGTCATATTTTTTTTGTTGATTTTGATTTTCACTTTCTTATAGTTATTCATTTTCCTGGTCCCTTATTTAAGTTTTCTAGATTCCTGCTATGACTGAGACCATCTGGTATTTTTCTTTTTCTTTCTGGATTATTTTGCTGAGCATGATCCATTCCAGCACCATCCATGTTGCTGCAAATTGCATGTGTTTATCTTTTTTGAATGCTGAGTAATATTCCATGGTGTATATGTACCACATCTTCTTGATCCAGTCATCTATTTTTGGGTTTCCCAGTAATCTTGACAGAGAGGCGGTGTGATGTTTTCCTCACAGTGCAGATGAGGACACTAAGGTCCAAAGGGGTCAAGTGACTCGCTAAGGTCACTTGGGAAGAAGTGGTCCAGCTGGGATTGCACTGAGGCTCCCTACCTGTTTCTCAGCCAGACTGACCTCTGGTTTCATTTGGCAGGACAATGTCATGACAACCCAGGGATTTCTCTTCTGTTTGGGGGGCAAGTAGTCTAGTAGCCAATCAAAAAGTTGCTTGTGCTTAGCAACAATAATATTACAGAATTTGGGGACTTCCATGCTTGAAAAAATTTCAAACAGAGCCCCAGATGGTGAACTTCAGAAGATGCCTTCTGTCAGACCACAGTTAGTTGAGGCAGGAGCCCAAAGAGACCTTTCCAGAGACTGCACGTTGTTAGAGCTGGAGTGCATTGTCAGTGCAAATGCAGGATTTCTTCAGAACTGTGGGACTTCAGGGCTGGAAGGGACTTGGGACATTTCTGCTGGAAGTGTATCCCTTTCAACCTTTCAACTGTCTGTGTGACTGGCCAGTGGGTAGGTCTGGAAAGAATTTTCGTGAGGTTCATGTGGCTACCTCAGTGTTTAGGAGGGGTTGGGGGCAGAAGAGAGAAAGAGAAATGTGAGGTAGTCATAACTAGTGGGAGAAGACAAATAGTGATGGGACATTCATTTCACGTATACGTGTTGACCCCTTCTGTGCTGGGCACAGCAGGGCTAGGAAGAGGAGTGACAGACACACTGTGAGGTGAAAGTGTGACAGAAATCCAGCTCAAGCTGGCTTAAATGAAAGGACATTTATTGGTTCATAAGGACACAATTGTGCCCCTCTCTTCATTTCATATGTTAAATGGAGCCTTGAGTCCCAACGTGACTGTATTTGGAGACAGCACCTTTAAGGAGGTAATTAAGCTTAAAAGAAGTCTTTAGGGTGGAGCTCTAATCTAACAGGACTGGTATTCTCATAAGAAGAGGCAGAGACACCTGAGCTTGCCCTCTTCCCTTCGCACACACAAGACAAGCCCATGTGAGGATGCAGTGAGAATTTGACTGTTCATAAGCCAGGAAGAGAGACCTCGCTGGAAACTAACCCCGACAGCGCCTTGAATTGGACTTCTAGACTCCAGAACTGTGAGAAAACCCCCTTTTGTTATTCGGGCTACCTTGTCTGTGGTGTTTGGTTATGGCAGCCTGAGTGGGCTGAGCTAGGCTGAGACAGGGGGCTTCAGTGTGGGTTAGTCCAGAAAGCCCGCTGCATCTCCCTGTGATTCTCTTAGCTCTCTTCCTCTGTGGTAGCCCCAGTCTCGGGGCTGTAGCAGGAGGCCTGCCATCATTCCAAGGTCCAGAGGAAGTAAAGAAAGAAGGCTGCTTCATGATCTCTTTCCTAAAACCAAGAAAGCTCTTTCCTAGAAACCCTATCAATCTGCCCTGTTTCCCAGCTGGTCCTAACTAGGTCCCGTGCCTCCTCCTGAGCCCATCCCTGAGGGCTGGAGATGCCAGGCCCTGTCCACTTGGTCAAGTACTAAAGAAGATGCTGTAACAAAGAAACTTCAAACATAGAAGTGTAAGCAAATTAGCAATGTATGTCTTTTTCATATCAGGGTTAAGAAAAAAGCTGTCCAAGATTGGTAGGAGGGTTCCACCATCTGTCCCCCAAATGTGCTTCCCTCTCTAAGTCCCACCTCAATGCTTATCATCACCAGTCAGGGCAAGGACCGGGGGAGGACCAGAGAAGCAGACACACATTCCTTCTGAGGGCACAGCTTATATGTGGAGCTTTTTGTTTCTGCTCACAGTCCATTGCTGAGGATTCATAGCCACAGTAAGCTGCAAGTGAGGCTGGGAAATGTAGTCCTATTGAGGCGGCCATCTAGCTGGCCCAAAATCAGGAGTTCTATTGTTCAAGAAGAGGAGAGCGGCTGTGAGTGAGCCAGAGAAGTCTCGACCTCCCGCTAACTAGTTTAGGCCCAGGTTCCTGTACCGATTCTTTGGAAGTGTGTCGCTCACCCTGGAGCAGGGCAAGGGGTCAGCTTTCACTGAGGACCATGTGAGGCACATGCTTAAGCCTCTGTACCCCCAGCCTGTTTGTTACTGCAGCTTAGGCTGTACTCTAAGATCCTGTGCCTGGCATTGCTTTGGCTTCTCTAGGGATTCAGGATGGGTGAGTTGGGTCATTAACCAGCAGTCTCCACTGCCTTACCTGCCTTTGAGGCCCTCAGACTGGGCAAAGGTACAGATTTAAAGAGATAACTAGGGGTCAATGTGACAAATAGGGCACTAGTAGCAATAGACAAATCCTAACAAAAACAGAGGGAAGAATTAAGAGACTTATAAGGAGGACTTGAAGAGTACAATGAGTTCATTTTGTCTGGGTCTTAAAGGATGTGTGGGAATTCCCTAAAGGACTCGGGTTGGGGAAGGGCACTTCAGACAAAGAGAAGAGCAGGATTGCAGAGCTCTGAAGGCCCTGGGGGGTGTGGCTCATAGGCAGGGGTGATAAGAGAAGGGGAGGCTGCTTTGGGCCAGATAAGGAAGGGCCCTTGGCAGCTCTAGGAAGGGAGCAGCCTCTCTGGCAAGCTTCTGGGAGCCAGGCAGGATTTAAGCCAGCAGAGACAGAGTCAGATCCATGTCTTTCTCTGAGGTAGAGACTGGAGGATGACTCGTTAGGAAGCTATTTCACTAATTTGGCTGAGTAATGAAGAAAGCCTGCCTCAGGGCTGTGGTGGCGGGAATGGGGACAAGATCTTCTGCAGAGAGATTTTGGTGGTAGAACTGACAGAACTTGGGAACTGGGTGACTGAGGGAGATTGAGCAAGGATCAGAGGGGGAGGAGGACTGGGTGGGGATTAAATATGGTTAAATATGATCCTTAGTTTATAGGCTTGTGCTGGAAGCCCGGAGAAGTATAAGAGAAGTGAGTTTTGGGGACAAGAGGAGAAAATTCCTTCCCACCCTTCTAAGTCTGGGCCATCACAGGATTCTTTGGGTTCCTTAAGAGTACAACATTCTCTCTTCACTCAGAGATTCTGAATACTGTGTCAACTCCACAAACACTGCCTCACTCTCAACTCTCCAATGATCTAATTCCTCATCTCCTCCAACAGCCTTTTGTGACCCTCTAGCCGAGGTGAGGAACCCTGTTCTCTTTTCTTATCAGTATCCGTTTCTTTTTTCCCAGGCCTCTCTCTCTGGGTTGTTTAATGCCCATCTTCCCTCACTCTGCCTGTCATTCCCATGAGGGCAAGGATCATGTCTGCCTTGTTTGCTGCTTCAGTCTTGATGCTTCTATAGTTTCTGGCACACAGTAGTACTCATACTGGGGTTCAAGTATTCCACAGCTGCCGTTGGAAACAGGAGTTGGTGAAAAATTTTGATCAGGTCCATTCAGATCTAATTCGGGTCAATGAAGCCACCATGGGGACAAGTGAGGTGACACTTTTATAGGGCTGAATCATTTTATATTAGTGGTTCTCAACCAGGGCTGACTTTGCCTCCTGAGAACATTTGGCATGCCTGGAGACATTTTTGATAGTTATGTCTCGTTTGTGTGTGTGTGTGTGTGTGTGTGTGTGTGTGAGAGAGAGAGAGAGAGAGAGAGAGAGAGAGAGAGAGAGAGAGAGAGAAGAGAGACTAGCATCTTAGAAAGTAGAGGCCAGAGATGTTGTTAAACCTACTACAATGTCCAGGACAGGCCCCCACAACAAAGAATTATCCAGCCCAGTGTGACTTTAGTGCCAAAGTTGAGAAACTCTGCTCTAAAAATGGACAAGCCAACTGACTGGCTAAGGTCCCTTTAGGTCTGCAGGTTGCTATGGCCCAACCAAGTAATAGGAAGAGACGTGTGAGGTATTATAAGAAATATGGAATCATGATGTCCAGCCAGGAGCCACCTTGGATGGGAGCACAAAGGCCCCAATACCTTCGGTAGTTTCCCCTTAACTGAACTCCAGGCCATGGGCCAGGCTGGCCTAGCCTGAGACTCGCCTCTCTGTGACTCACTCCATCGGTTTCTCTCACTCTTTGGGGGAATCGGCCACCACACTCTCTTCCCACCCCATCTGCCTCGCTGATTATTTTCAGCTTGGCTCACAGAGGCCCAACGCTGCAATTACACCCCAACCTCAATGGCTCCTTCTGAAAATAACATTTGGGTCGAAGAAAACCTCAGTCTGGTGGGCTGGATTTTATACTAAACAGTTAAAGAGTGGGTGTGGGCGGGGGGTGGTGGGGGACAGGGAGTGGCACAATGGTACAATTAAGAGAAGAATCTGGAAGAAGGAGAAGGAAATGGAAGTGAAGAGTGGGAAGGTGGCCGGAAGGGCTGTTGCAGAAAGCAAATATATCTATTGGGCAGGGGTCAGCATCCTTTAGAAGTTTTATGCCAAGTCTTCATTTATGTCTCTAATTGAAGGTTTTGTTTGCTGAAATAACCCACCCCCATCACTGAGACCTGGGACATTCATGTCTGCCTGGGTCCAGAAGACTTAGTCTATGAGCATACCAATCTTTGTCCAAGCTAGTGACCAGATTTTCCAACCCCCAAATAGGAGCCACATGATTTGACATAGGGCTTCTGTTCTCTTTCCAGGTGAGAATGGCAGTGTGGGAAATGTAGTTTCCATGTGAGTCAGAGGAACTTCCCAGTGGTTCCATGGTTGATGGAGAAGAGTAGATAGGATGTTCAAAATGGATATTTTACGGACATCAGAGATCAAGAGGTTACTTTAGTTCAGAGAAGAGAAGGAATCATTAGAAATGAAATCCTTTGTCCTACCCATAGGGAAGGGGCAGGGGAACACAAGGGGCGAAGGAATACTTGAAAGTATTGGATTTGGATTCCAAAGAAGGTAGACCGAGATTAAAAGGCTGTATTAGGTGAGGTTTGCAAAAATAAGAAAAATAGGTAGGAAAGCTTTCCACACACTAAAAACTCAGTTGGCAGGACGTGGGTTCAAACGTAGACTGAATGAACTCCTGGGTGATCTCCAAAACCAGAACTCACCCTCTTTGAACCTCCATTTCCTCATCTGTTAAAAAAGAAACAGTGCTAGGGCCTCCCTGGTGGCGCAAGGGGTTAAGCAGTGCACTGTCAAGCCATCCACAGCCCCTGCAGCATGAGTTCAATCCCTGGCCAGCCAGGGAGAAGCCCACATGGCGAGGCAGACCTCTCCTATCTTGCCCACTGCTCCCCTCAGCAGTGTATTTCATCAGTCTGCCTGTTCTGCTCCCTGCTCTGTCTCTGGTGAATCCTCTCACTGACCGCCCCCCCCATCTCTGGCCTGTACCCCAGCTCTGGTATACATAAATAAATAAATCTTTAAAAAACAAACAAAAAAAGAAACAGTGCTAGACCCCACCCTCTAGACCTGATGTGGGAATGCCCTGAGATGAAGTTTCAGATTGCAAGACAGAGCTTCTCAGTGTGGCCCCTGGAGTGACGGCTCAGTGCTGAGGACAGGGGTGAGGTGGGTCTGGAGAGCCATTCCCTGCCCTACTCAGTATTTCTGCCTTTTCTGTGTCAACGCAACTAGGCCTGTGGAGGCTCCTCCTGTGGGCCATGTACCCCTGTGGCCAGCTGTTATAGATTGTGCCCTCAGGAGGAGACTGTGAGGAGGCAAGTAGGTCCTTCTGCCTCTGTGTGGGTATCTCCATTCCTCTGGAGCTGGAAGTACAAGGCATCCTTCTATTCAGTGTCCACTTTGCTTTTGCTTAACATGTTTTGAAATGTACCAACATGGGCCAGCCTTTGAGGTAGGCCCTGGAGACTCAGCAGTGAGCAAGACACTGGCTTTGTGCTCAGGTTGCTTCCTGTCTAGGGGGAGAACCAGGTAATGATAATCCCTTGCTATTAAGTGCCAAGTGCCAGACAGCACTGGGAAGGGATCCACCCAGGCTTGGAAGTTGAGTTGGCCCAAGGAAGGGTATGTGAAGAAATGATTACTGTGCTCATTCTGTAGATGAGGAAACTAAAGGGCTCAGCTCATACAGTTAGTAATGTCAGAATTAGTATTCGAATCTTGGTGGATCTTTTCTCACACCCCTCTGCTCCACTCACCTTCTAGTAGGTCTTTACTCCAGCCCTGACATCTGAGCTTGTTCTTGAAAAAAAAAGGATAGGATTTGGACAAATCCTCGGGTCCTCCTCGGATAGGCTCAGCAGTGAGGCTGGTGGAATTTATATCCTGGCTCTGTGATCTTAGGCAAGCTCACTTCTCTCCTCCGTAAAATGTAAACAATACCCTCCTCCTAAGGTGTCTTAAGGCTTCAGAATACCTAAAATGTTTTTAGAACAGAGCTTGGGCATTGGCAATCGCTCAACATATGTAAGCTATTATTATTATTACCTTGGCGTTTTTCTCCAAATGTAGTGGGCAAAAAATTTTTAGCTAACATAGACATTTTTTATTTGAACAGTTATGAATTTATTTCCAAGTGTATGAAAATATATGACTGGTTGTGGTTTCCCTAATGTTGTTGCTTAGGGCAAGGCTATGTAGAGAAAGGGAATCGATTTAAAGTTAATTTAAATAAGGAAAGTTAATAAAATACAAGTCAATTAAAATATATATGATAGCTGGAAGGTGGCTATGGAAGAAAATCATGCAGGAACTGAGTGGCTGAAAATTTTTGGGAAATAGTCCACGATGCTATTTTCCCTTCTGCTAATATAATCCGCTAAGGTACATGGGTGGAGAAAAGAGGCCGTCAGAACTTTGCTTTCTTGCCCCTGTAAGCACTGATTTTTCCCTTCTTCAGAAGTCGGGTCCAGACTAGCCAGGCCTTGTGCCTCCGGGAGCTTTGAACACCCGGGCCCTCCACCACATTCGAGGATGGAGGATCCAGGCAAAGGTGACAGTCGGCAAACAAACACCCACATCTGGGAGCTGCCAGCTATAACTCCCCAACTTTTCTCTCCCATCGCGGTTAGGGCGATTCGGGCCTCGCTGGGTTTTTTTTGGATCACTGGGTCAATCAGTCAGCCAATGCCTCGGGAGAAGTTTAATTAAGCTCAGATCGCCAGCGCGAGCTGCCAAAGGTTGTCGCTGCCCGCCCCACCCCCAGCACATCTGGTGAAAAGCTTCTCCCGCCCAGCCGGGGCCGGGCCGCAGCCCGCGCATGCGCGCCAGCAGCGCGCCCAGCGCCCCCGGCAGGCTCGGCTCCCAGAACGGCGTTGCAAACTGTTGCATCAGACAGCAGGCAGCCGCGCGGGCCGCCAGGGTTTCTAGGAAGATAGGAAGGGGTTGAGATCCTCTGTGGTCGCATGGGAGCGCTGGCCGTCACTCTCGGTGTTTACACAGTGGTAACACGATTCCCAGAAATCTCAGTCCTGAGCCAGTCGGGGGAAGGCCTTTGCTGCAGGTGAAAGGGCTGAGCACCCCGGCTCCGGCCCTCACCCCCACCCCACGCCCCGGGCTCGACCCACTGAACTGGACTCGGGCTGCTTTATTCATGGCAAGGGCTCTGAAGGAATGAGCTGGGTTTGATTTCTCTTCCCCAGTACAAGAATGCCCCTGAGGAATTTCTCACTCTGTGAAAGTGCAAAACTAATTTCCCCAGACAAGCTCCGTTGCTGGTTCCCAAAAGGGCTTGGAAAGATCCCAGCAGGAATGTTCAGTGGTTTCCACATCTCTTCACCCCAGCAGCTGGACAAGCAGACACTGACCACCAAGAACTTCTCAGTGGGTGGACACACGGCCTGCACAGATAGGCCTTTTTTAAAACTTCTTGGCATACCTCAGGCCCCGGTGTCATGGAGACTTTGGACATTAGCCAGGGCGCGCACAGCCACAAACTCAGGCTGACAGAGCACACAGAGAGAGTTCTCTAGACCCAAATGACTGCGGCTCAGGTAAGGACAAGTCGTCCCCTGTGCTCTTCCTCATTCTGGTCTCTGGGGGGCACTTGCCTTCCTCGAGGAGAGAGAAACTGTGCAGTATCTAGGGGGGATGGGTTATTTGAGAAGAAAAAGAGTATTTATTGGGAATGTATTTCTAAAGGGGATTTCCAGGGACATAGTCTGAATATTATGGTTCAATCAGTTTTATTTGGGGAGGCTTGGGGGGGGTGGGTGGGGGGAGAGGATCATTCAGTATTAATGAATTTTCCAAAAAGAGAAAAACTGGCAATTACCTTAAGCAGTCTGTCTTTTTTAGGGTGTTGATGGTAAACAACTATCCCATTTCCCCTTGAGAAGAATCTCGACAGCCAAAACAGGCCTGGTAGTCTTCCTTCCCCCCCATTATTGTGAATCACTCATTCCCACGATTCAACAACAATAAAATGATTCCAAAGACCTGTCTGCATTATCCAACATGTCCCTTTGCCAGGCAATCGCTGTTGTTTAAGTGAACATTTTCCTTTGAGCAGTAGGGTATTATGATACTATTTTATTTTATTTTAGGAGTTGAACTATTTTATTTTTAAAAAAGATTTATTTATTTATACATACAAGAACTGGGGTACAGTTCAGCGAGGATTCACCAGAGACAGAGCAGGGAACAGAACAGGCGGACTGACTGAAATACACTGCTGAGGGGAGCAGCAGGCGAAACAGGAGAGGTCTGCTGCGCCATGTGGGTATCTCCCTGGCTGGAGATTGAACTCATGCTGCAGTAGCTGCGGATAGCTTCGTAGGTTGTGTCTTAACCCCTTGCGCCACCAGGGAGGCCTGGGTTGAGCTATTTCAGTCACTGAGAGTGATCTTATGAATTGAAGGAATGACAACTAGAGAAAGATGGGAAGATGTATGGGCAAGTGCTGGGGGGGGGCACTTCTGGGGTATGTGAGCACCTAAAGTTGCTAAATGGGTGTCAATGTCACCAAGGTGGTGTCCTGGGGTCAGGGGTTGTAGTCTCAGGTTGTTGCCAGAAAGTCAGGCAAGTCGGAGCAACAGTCCTCACCCAGAGAATGAAGCCATTTACTATTGTAGGGCCTCTGCAGTTATGAAAGTTGGAACCATGAAGTCAGAAGCCAGGTGGGAATGGGAGAAAGTGAGCTCATGTTAGGTTCTCTGCTGCTCCCCCAGCATCTAAATATAGTCGTTTCTCCCTATGTTTGTAAAATGAAGGCAGTGAATGAGGGAAAGAAGCAGGGAGAGGAAAAGTCAAAGAAGTCCAAGAATTTTGCAAGAGGCAGCTTGGGATGTCTAGGGGCTCACCTGTTTTGGGGCAAGAGTCCGGATCATTAAGTGATAAATCTCATGAGGTCCCTTGGCCTTGGTTTCTCAGTTTGGAAAAGCCTCCAGTTGGGATTCCAGAGTTGAGCACTCGCTCTGATTAACCAAGCCTAATGACATCATCAAGGATTGACTCACCTGGACTGAATTCCCAAAGCAAACTCTGGAAAGTAAGGGATCTGCAGGAGAGTACGTGACAGATCCAGAAGACAGGAAAATCCCCCAGAAGCCACTTTAAAACCACAAGCAAAGTGGCTGTCCAGATGGCTAGAGAATGCAGACATACACTAAAAGTGTGATTTGTTTTTCCATATTTATTGGGCACGTACAGTTTCTAGACACTATACCGAGCCCAAACCCAGACAAAGCTCTCGTTCTAAAAGGCTTATGATCTAAATTCCTTGTGGAAAGTCTGTCTTGGAAATGTTTAAGGCACCTCATTTAATCCTTATTTCCACTTCAAGTCATGTACATCCTTCCTGAGAACCCCACCACATGTGAAGTGTGTAGCTGGCCTTCCCTCAGTTTTTGCTGTTTACATGCCAATTGAAAGGGTGGAGAGAGTCACATTAATTTTAAAATAAAACACAAATAGCAAAATGAAGCTTGGTTCAAGTAAAAACCACAGAAGGGATTTTTCCCCCCCTGTCATACATTTCAGATTTTCCTAGAACCACCTTTATTTCCTCAGAGCCCAGACACAGAAAGCGAGGAGGTCTCTCAGGAGGCTCTTCCAGGCAAAAGCTAACAGCCTCTTTCCTGTTCTCCTCGGATGGCACCTCCAGGCTTTCTTTTTCTGTTTTTAGACAAAAGAGGCCCAAATTGGGGCTCAGAAAGCTATTGAAGCCCCTAATTCACGTGTAGTATTTTAAAGCACTGTTGGAGCAGATTTTAGGTTTTTTTTTTTTTTTTGTTTTTGTTTTTGTTTTTTTGGTGTATATGTGGTTTGCATCTTAATCTCTTCAGTTCAGCCGCATCAGCTCATCCATTCTGGGTGTGGGGACATAGTTTTAAATTCAAATACTCCTGGTGGATTTCCAGCCTTGCCTCATCTGTCAGAGGAGAATAATGATGCACACCCTCCGGGCTGGAGTGAGGATTCAGGAGTCAAGATACAGAAAGGCTCAGAACAAAACAAACACTGTAGCTTTTTATGAAAATAGAGCCTTAACTCTAGCCACCCCTGCATCAGCCAATCATCGCCACCTATTTTGGAGAAGGAGAGAGAACATTACTTATCTATTCCAAGTGGATGATTTAACCCCATTTTACATCGCCAAAGGGCCCAGGAGAAGGGGAGTCAAGGTCGAGTTTGATTTGTAAACACCTCGGCCTTTAAAAAGGGGTGGTTTCAGCGTTCCTGCCTGTCAGCAGAGGTAACCCAGCAGCGGTGCAGGGGTGGAGGAAGCTTGCAGGCCGATGCAGGGTGGCGGGAGCACGGAGGATGAGGAAGGGTGCTCAGGAACAGGAGCCCCCGAGGGCTGAGGTGAGGGGCCAGAGGGGTGCCAGCCAAGCCACCAGCCTCGGAAGGTTCCCGCTTGGGTGCTCTGCGTCTCGCCCTCTGCAGGGCCGCCCGCCCCCGGGCATGGTGCCCGCGGGGCCCGAGGCGCGTGCGGCAGCGCCCTCTGCCGGCCGCCCGGGGCACGCCGCCAGCCCCCGCGCGGTCCCCGCTTTGCAGGTGGGACCCGGGATCCCTCCCGCAGCCTCCGCCCCCGCTCTGCCTTCCAGACATCCGCGCGCCGGATCCCCGCTGGATTCCGGGAGTCGCGGCTCGATCTGACGCCTGCGGGCTGAGCAGAGACGATGATGAGCGGAAACTACCGTGTCACCTGGGGATCGGAGGCCGCGGGAATCCGCCCAAACCCCGCAGAGGCCGCGCCTCTTGGGACCTGGGGCCAAAACCTGCTGGGCTGTCGGAGGTGGTTTGGAAGTGGCATCGCCTATGGCCAGGACCGCGTTCTGCGGACAGAGAGAGAGAGGAGCCCGGGGTTCGCTTTCTGCCTCATCCATTTTCCAGCTAGGTGACCTTGGGCAAGGTACTTAAATTTCCATGTGCCTTAGTTTCCCCATCTTTACGATGGAGAGAATGATCCCGCCTGCAGTGGGGTGCCATGAGGAGTTCCTGGGGTCAGACCGCCTGGGTTGGAATTCTGGCACTGACATCAGAAAGCTGTGCGCCCGGGGCAGGTTGCTTAGCCTCTCTGTGCCCCGCTTTCCTGCAAAAACAGGGAGCATAACGGTACTTACCTCCGAGGGCTGCTGCCTGCACGGCGCTGAGCGCAGTGCCCGGCACCGAGTGCGCGCTCAATAAATGCTGGCTATGGTGGTGGTTGTCGTTATTATTGTTCCTAAGAGCGCTGAGCACGCGAGAAGAACTCTGGCTGGCGGCTATTATTAGTCTCTTTCTTGGGTCCGGTTATTTCTTTCCGGGCATTGTTAAAATCTTTTACCATGCGCGCGCGTCCTTATCAGTAGCCCAAGGACAGCCGGCCTTCCCGAGCTTGGGAAATCTAGGTTCCCCTGGAGGAGGGCCAAGGACGCGGCCCGGGCTGCAAGGTCCGGGGCTGCAAGGTCCGGGACCTGGGTGGGGGGGTGCTGGGGGGGCCGCCCCCCACGCCGCCGCCGGCGCCCCAGCCTCCATGAGCGCGCGTCAGAGCCGCAGTGACGTCGCCAGGGCCGCGGGGGTGGGGTGGGGAGGCGCGGGGAGGTGCGGCCTGGACTCGCGGGGAGCCCGGGTGGCGTGGATGGCCCGGCCTGCCCGGCCACCTGAGGGAGGCGTCCGGGGCCGCGCGGTGCCCGGCGCTGCGCAGCCGCCGCGGCCCGAGGAGCGCGAGGAGGCCCTCGCCTGGCTCGGCTCTGCAGCGCCTGACAGCGCCGGGCTCACTCGGGCCCGCCTGGCGCCCCGCGGGGAGGCCGGAGATGCCCGCGCCGCCCCGCACGCGCCCCGGGCCCGCCCAGCCGCGCGCGCGGGGGTGACCTCCCCAAGGCAGCTGCGCGTCTGCGTGGTCCTTCCCCTCCTGGCCTTTTCTTCCCTTCCACCCGCCCAATTCCTTCCCGGCACCCGCTCAGTTTCTTCTTCCTCTGCGCTTCCTGTGGACCCACTCTTGCGGGAGAGGTTGGGCACCACTCGCGGGAGGTGCGTCTCTCGCCCAGCTCTGCAGCCCCTGGCGCGCCCATGCCTTTGCCTGCCATGGGCCGGACGGTTCGTTTCCACTTGGCTTGCAGAGCACGCACCCCCGGCTGGCCGGAACTCGCTTGCCCTATTATTGTTTATCTTGGTGATGGCACGCCCGCCCGCCTCACCTACCCTCCTGAACACCTCTTTACGCACTCTCGACTTCTTCATTTCAGCCATTCAGTGGGTGCTCCTCCCCCTTTCGCTATTAACATATGTCCCCCCCAAAGATCGCTCCCTGGCCTCATTCAGTTCCAACCCGCACACACCGCTCCAGCCAGCTGCCCCTGACCCATGTCTGGCCATGCCTACTTTGGTTAAGGCTGCCCAGGCTGGGGCCCCAAGCACTGCCCATCTTCACCGACACTCTCATCTGCCATTTTCTATTTAACACCTTGGGAGCTCGTACTGGGTGTTGGATCCTATCCAGGGAATTTACACCTCACTCCCCCACCTCCTGCAATTGGCTGCCTCTTACTCATTCTCCAAAACTCAAATGTGACTCACCTCTTTAAACCGCCTTCCCTGTTCTGATCTCTGGCTGAGTGACACGCGTCTCTGGGCCCCCAAAGCTCTCCCTTTCTGCCTCTTTAGTCATATTCAGCATAAAGTCCTGACCTTTCAACATGGCCTGTTATCGCCACGACCTGTGTACCATTCCCAACCCCCCACTCCAGTCCCTTCCTCCCTGTGCTCTGGCCACCCTCTGGGGTCTTAGTTCCCAGTCTCTGTTCACTCCCCTACCCCTGGGTCTTTGCACAACCTGTTTCCTCTGCCTGGTACGCCTTTCTGCACTTCCTCACCTACTGAGAATTGACTCCCATCCTAAGTAAGCATCATTTCCTCAGAGAAGCCTTCCTCACCCCTTTACCCCAACTCAATCAAATCCTTCTTTGATAGATCAAAGTGAAATTTAAAAAGAGAACATTTAAAGTCCCCCCCCCCCATTCATGTCACTAACACCTGTTTATTCTGTGCCCTTTCCCGGCCTCCCCTCCTTGTCAAAGCTTAACAATTGCCATATTTTCTTCATTTTTTCCCTCCCCTCTTCAATATATATTTTTTGAGGCTGTAACAGATTACAAATCTAGGTGGAGCCCCCCAAACCATTTCTGTGCCTCCCGTAAGGTAACCACTGCACTTGGAGTTGATCACTCCCATGCATGTTTGGTATTTTTACTGCATACATTTGTGGCTGTAAACCCTTTATCCAATAGTTTGGCCTGTCTGTAAACTTTGAAGAAATGGAATTCTACTGAATGTAGCATTGTGCCATTTGCTTTTTTCACTCAGCCTTATGATTTTGAAATGTATCCATCCTGATACAAACAGCTATAAATTGGACATCTTCGCCGTTGGCTAGGGGCCATTGTCCAAGGTCACCACACTTCATTACCATCTTCTTCTGGAGGACATTCAGGTTCTTTTCACAAGTTTTGCCTCTGGAAACAATGCTGCAATTAATATATTTTTTGTACCTTCCACTTGTGTGAAATTGACACTTGGGTGTGAAATCGCTGGCCACAGGTCATGCAAATTGGCTGCTGTGTTCTGCTCAACAGTTTTCCGAAGTGGTAGTACCCATTTTCACTCTGAGAGCAATCCGTGAGAGTTCCCGGGTGTGGCATCCTCAGCCACACTTGGTAATGTCAGACACTAAAAGTTTTGCCAAGTTGATGGGTGCGAAATGGTATTTCAATGTTTAAATTTGCAATTCCCTGTTTTCAAGAGAGACGGAGCATACTGTCATCCTTTGTTTATTGGCCATTTGCCTTTCTTCTCTTTAAAATTATTTGACAGTGCTTCTGTTGGATTATCTCTTATTGTGTGTAGGAGTTCTTTATATATTCTGGATACTAATTCTTTGTCAGGTTGTAGCCCATCTGGTGTCTTTTCCTCCATTCGATTTTATTTATTTATTTTTTGGTTTTTATACTTTTATTGGGGGGTCTCTGGAGAGGGGGCTCCTCTCTGTCCATGGAGGCACTCACAATTTCTTCAGCCACTCCAAGTTGCAGCTCTGGAGGTCTTTGGGGTGTCTGGGCATGTTGGGCATATCCTATCATCTTGGAGGGGCTCTGGGTGGTTGTAGGATGCGACCTGGTGCAGGGACTGAGGGTGGAAGGACAGAGAGGTCCCTAATGGTGAAGGACTTGGCCAGACCAGCTCCTCGGTCCAGGCCTTCTTGAGAAAGGTGGCCAGCCTCTCTCCAGCTTGGGCTCAGTGGCAAGGAGGGCACCAGGCCTCAATTACAATTTTCAATCTGAGTGATTATTTGACCAATGTCTGATTTTCCCCCTAGAAAAAAAGTGCCAAGAGAAGAAAGACCAATCCCTGTAACTTACACAGCTTCTAACACACACCAGGAACTCAACAACACACCTGGGCTGAACTGTATTGACATTATTTGTCATTTTACACGTTCTCCTCAGCCCTCACCTGCCAAGATCCCCATGTCTATAAATTCCTTGAGATCAGGAATTGGATGAAATTTCATTCATTAACCCCATAACACAGCACCTCTGGCACGGGGCATACATCTAATCATTTTTGCTCAGTCAATGTCTTTTGAACTTTCTCTTTCTTTTCTTTCCTTTCTCTTCAACCCACCTTCTATCTCTAAGTCCAGGAGTGTTTGTGAAAATCACACAATATAATGGAAGCGGAACAGTGCTTAGCACAGAGCTGGTGCATAGAAGTGGTGACTTTTGTTATTCCCACAACAAGCATTTTGGTGACTAAAGATACGCTGTTTAATTTTAACAAAGTTCTTTCAGAGAGAGAATAAAAGTGAACTTTGTGAAGATCTGGTGAGCTGGGTTTTTTTTGTCTTTATTGGCATTTGACCCATTCTCACAGGCTCCGTCCCGACACCACCTCTGAATAGCATCAAATATCATTCTTCTCCTTTTCTTTTATAAATTCCAGACATATCAAAGGCATAGGAACCATACATAGAATTCAGACCTTTAAGTGGAAACATGTAAAGGGCAATTCCTCGTCTTTGACCAGAAGTCAGAGAGCAGAAAGGAGGTCTGTCCAGAATGGGGGGGGTGGAATCTGGTTGCTGTCATCGGGGACAAAAGTAGAGTTCTTACATCTGTTTCCTACATCTGCCATTGATTGTGTGACCTTTGATCTATTTATAAAATGAAGATAATAATTCTTGCTTTTTCTGAGGTTGGACTTCATTCATGCCTCATTTTCAAATGCTTTGAGACCTTCACCATAAAAAGCATTTTGACTTAATTTAAAGAGTGCCCCCCAGACGTAAATGACCCAGCAACACCTGTCCTTCCAATGTAGGAATATAATCTCCATTTTACCCGAAAGTGAGGCCCAGAAAGGAGGATTTGTTGGCCCAGAGTTGTAAGTTGCTGACGCATGCGGGGAAACCCCCTTCTCTGGCTGGTCCAGGCTTGCAGGAGCGAGAAAGCTCAGAGCAGCCGGGTTGGTGAAGCTGTAACAGCCCACAGAGCCAGTCATCGCTAGGCTGCTGCTGGGCCAGGGAAAGCAGGTGGCCACTCTGGGCCCACTGCACCACGTGAGCCCACCAGGGAGCACAATCAGAGTCCCATTGAGCTGGGAGCCCTCTCTCCCCAGAAGAGGCCCAAAGGAACTTTGAGAGGGGTGACAGGAGAAGGTGGGCTGGACCCAGAAAGAGACAACTGCAGCATGGCCAGGGACCCTCTGAAGCTGACCTTCTCCTCAACTCTGAGATCTGGCAACCGGACCTAAAGCAATGGAGATCTCTCTCTGACACCTCTGGGGAGCAGCACCTGAAGGTTAAGTTGGTCCTGCTGAGGCTGCAGGGCTGCTGGGATCTGTAACAACCACTTGCCAGGGGTTCCAAGAGCTCTCTGAGGAGCCAGAAGACTGGGCTTTGAATTCCAGCTGCAAAACTCACCAGTTGTGCCCTCTGGCCAGGAAACCTCTGAGCTTCAGCCTCTCAACTGCGGATGGGGATAATAACAACACCAGCCATCATGGCTGTTAGGAAGTTTCAATAAGAACCGGCAGGTGACTGCCCTGGGCTGGTGGAAGGGGATCAATCAATACTCGTTGGAAAGATTAAAACTTTAATAACTGAGACTGAGCAGAGATCACTCTCTTAAGGAAAAATTTCTATTTCTCTTTATTCTAAAAGTAATAATTGTATGTGATAAAAAAAAAAAACAACCAAGAAATTAAGAGTATGAAAGAGGATGCAAAGGAAAACTCTTGTCACTCATTACTCCTCCCTGGTGGCAATAAATATTGCCAGGTTCTGGTGTGTGGCCCAGGTTCTGGTGTCTGGTATTCTTTGTATGTGTAAGGATCTATGTGGATTTTAAACTGGGTCTGTCTTCTACACAGATAACATGCTGTATGCACTCTACTTGTATTTTGCATTTTTTTTTTTACTAAATAATATATCATGAATCTAATTCTATCAGTGTATAGAGAGGTAGTTCATTCTTTTTAAGACTGTGTGGTTTTGTACTGCGTTATAGGTTTGTATTCGTTTTCATGGCTGCTGTAATAAGTTTCCCTGAAAAGTGGTTTAAACAACACAGATCTATTATCTTACAGTTGTGTAAATTTACAAGTTCAAAATGGGTCTTCCTGAGCTGAATCAAGTTGTGGGTAAGATTGCATTCCCCTCCTGAGACTCTAGGAGAGTCTTGGCCTTTCTAGTTGCTGGGGGCCCCTGCATTCCTTAGTTTGTGTCCTCTTCCTCCATCCTTAATGCCAGCAAATTTTTCTGAAATCACATTTATTGAATTCTCCTTTTCTGCTTCCCTCACTCACTTTTCAGGACCCTTGTGATTCCATTGTGCTGAACTGGGTAATCCAGAATAATCTCACTATTTTTTTTTTAAAGATTGATTTATTTATGCATACAAGAGGTGGGGTACATGCCAGAGGCATGGGAGGGTGAGAGGATTCACCAGAGACAGTAGGGAACAGAACAGGCAGACTGACTGAAATACACTGCTGAGGGGAGCAGTGGGCGAGTCAGGAGAGGTCTGCTGCGCCATGTGGGTATCTCCCTGGCTGGCCAGAATTGAACTCCTGCTGCAGTGGCTGCGGATTCTTCATAGGTTGCATCTTAACCCTTGCGCCACCAGGGAGGCCCCCATCTCACTATTTTAAAATGAGCTGTTTAGTAATCTTAACTCCATCTGTGATTTTTATTCCCTTTTACCATGCTTAGGTTCCAGGCACTAGGTTGTGGGAATTTTGGGGGTTTGTTATTCTGACTACAAGATTATTTCCTGCCTTTTGCTGTTACAGACAGAACTGATGAATGTCCTCTGTAAGTGTCATTTCCTACCTGTCACACATGCACACACACATGCACACATATTTGTGAAACCTGAGAAGTGAACTGTTTATGTAAAAAAGACATGTTTTAAAAAGTTTTGGAAATTACACTCCAAAGGAATTATATCAGTTTACATGCCTACCACATATTAGTGCCAGGACATATTAGTGCCAGGTTTTTTTTTTAGAGTTGCCTTTATTTATTTATTTATTTATTTTTTAAAGATTTATTTATTTTATGCAAGAACTGGGGTACAGGTCAGACGTGCGGGAGGGTAAGAGAATTCACCAGAGCCAGAGCGGGGAGCAGAAAATGGAGCGAAGACACTGCTGAGGGGAGCAGCAGGCGAGGCAGGAGAGGTCTGCTGCGCCATATAGGGTTCTCCCTGGCTGGCTGGGAATCGAACCGGCGCAGCAGAGGCTGCAGACAGTCTCGCAGCACGGTGCTCAACCCTGTGCCAGCGGGGAGACCCTGTCTTTATTTTTTTAATGCAAGAAAACACAATAGTTTCATTGCCCTAAAAGTCCTTTGTCCTCCACCTATTTATCCCTCCTCTCTGCCCCAGCCCCCTAAAGAACACTAATATTTTTACTGTCTCCATAGTTTTGCTTTTTCCAGAATGTCCTGTTGTTGGACTCATACTGTACATAGCCTTTGAGGTTGGCTTCTTTCATCTGGCGACATGTATTTAAGATCCCTTTATGTCTTTTTGTGGTTTGATAGTTCATTTCTTTTTTACTGCTAAGTAATATTCCACTATATGGCGGTACCACAGTTTGTTTATCCATTCACCTCCTGAAGGACAACTTGGTTGTTGCCAAGATTTGACAGTTATGAATAAGGCCCCTGTAAACATCTGTGTACAGGTTTTTGTGTGGACAGAAGTTTTTCAAACTGCCAAGTTTTTCATATCTTTAAACATGCAGTATTTTAGCAAGCTTTTCCTCCTTGGCTAATCTGATAGATGAAAAATGGTATGTAGTTGTTGTCTTAGTGTCCATTTCTTTAAGAGTGAGCTTGACAACTTTTCATATTTGGCTCTCCTCTACACCCTCCACAAAAATGGTCTGTTCATGTTTATTTTTCTATTGCTTGTGCTTGCTTTTACTTAGTAATACATACAATGTTTTTGTACAACAAGAAAATTGGAAACTTGTGTTATATTTTTACAAATATTTTGTCCAGTTGATTGTCTTTTAATATTTTCCATGTAGAAATTTAAAGCATTGACAAGTCGAATTTATGCCTTATTTTTCTTTTGATTCCTTTGTGTTTTACCTTTCCCACTCTGAGATTTTAAAAAATTCTTCTGTTTAATTATCATGCTTTTATGGTTTCACTTTGTACATTTGTCTTTGATGCATCTGGATATATTTATTTTATTTTTATTTTTATTTTTTTTAAAGATTTGTTTATTTATTTATTTATACAAGCACTGGGTACAGTCAGAAGCGCGGGAGGGTGAGAGAACCCACCAGAGCCAGAGCGGGGAGCAGAGCAGGCAGAAGGACCGAAGTACACTGCTGAGGGGAGCAGCGGGCGGCAGGAGGGGTCTGCGCGCCATGTGGGACCCTCCTCCGGTGTCCGGGGAGCAGCCGGGGATCGAACTGGCGCTGCAGATGCTGCGGGCAGCCTCGCAACCCAGCGCTCAACCGCTACGCCACCGGGGAGGCCCCATCTGGATATATTTAGGTGAAAGGAGCAAGGTAAGCTTCCAAGTGCTACCCTCCCCTCACTGTTGACCCACTAAAGAATGTTGTGCTGGTAGCATTTTCAGAATTATCCATCCTTCCTGGGATTGAAAATGCCACTTTGACTATATGCTAAATTCTAGTGGGTAATTATATCCTGGTTTTTTGAGCTGTTTTTGCTTGCTAAGATTTTATTTTGTTTTTAAGTAACAGCCTCATTGAGATATAATTCACATTCTATAAAATTCACCCCTGTAAGTATATATTCTTTGTTTTTTAATATATTCACAGAATTTTGTAACCACCCCTGCTATCTAATTGCACTACATTTTCATCACCCCACAAACTCTGTATGCATTAGCAGTCACTCTCTACTCCCTCCTGCCCCAGCAACCATTAATCTGCTTTTGGTTTCCATGGGTTTGCTTATTCAGGACGTTTCATAAAAATAAAATTATTTGAAATGTAGACTTTTGTGACTGACTTCTTTCATTTTGCATGATGTTTTTGGGGTTCACCTATGTTGTATCATGTAATACTTCATTTATTCTTCATTGCTGTATAATATTCCAGAGTATGGCTATACCACATTTTATCAATTCACTAATTGATAGACATTTGGATTATCTCCAATTTTGGTTTATTGTGCATGAAATGCTGGGTCATATAATAACTAAATCTAAAATTTTGATGAATTGTTGGAATGTTTTCCAAAGTGGCCAAAATCATTTTACATTCTTAACAGCAGAGTATGATGGTTCAAATTTCTCCACACCCTCTACAACACTTGTTAATGTTTGTCTTTTTGTTTATAGCCATCCTTATGGGTATGAAGTGGTTCCTCTTGGTTTTAATCTTGATTTCCTTAATCACTAATAGTGCTGGGAATCTTTTCCTGTGCTTATTGCCCATCTCTGTATATCTGATTTGGATAAAAGTCTATTCAAATCATTTGCCTATTTTAAAATCTGGTTGTCTTTTTGTATTGGCTTGTAAGTTCTTTATATATTCTGGCACTAGTTCCTTATCAGAGATTGATTTACAAATACTCCCATTCCATGACACTTTTTTTTTATTTTATTTTATTTTTTTTGTGGGACCCTCGCTGGTGGCCTGGGAATGAACCGGTGCTGCAGAGGGTGGCAGGCAGCCTCACAGCCCAGCGCTCAACCGCTGCGCCACCAGGGGAGGCCCTCCATGACACTCACTTAATGGTGTCCTTTGAAGTGGAAAGGTTTTTAATTTTGATATAGTCCAGTTTATCTATTTTTCCCTTTTGTTGTTGTTGGTTTGGGTGTCATATCTAAAAACTGCATTTTGATGTTATCTTTTAGTCTTTCTAAGATAATTTGTGTGTGTGATAAGTATTCTATTTTGAAGGAATTCTAGATTCACATAAAAGTTACAAAAATAATACAGAACTTTCCTTTGTGTCTTTAACTCATTTTCACTAATGTTCACATATTATATACCAGTGAATATTAGCCAAAGTTAAGAAATTTATCTTTTTTATATATATATTTTTTAAAGATTTATTCATTTGTTTATTTATTTATTTGTTTGTTTGTTTATACAAGCACTGGGTACAGTCAGAAGCGCGGGAGGGTGAGAGAATTCACCAGAGCCAGAGTGGAGAGCAGAACAGGCAGAGTGATGAAATACACTGCTGAGGGGAGCAGCGGGCGGCAGGAGAGGTCTGCGCGCCATGCGGGACCCTCCTCTGGTGGCCGGGGAGCAGCCAGGGATCGAACCGGAGCTGCAGAGGCTGCGGGCAGCTTCGCAACCCAGCGCTCAACCGCTGCACCACCAGGGAGGCCCAGAAATTTATCTTAAGAATTCTACACTTAAATGAACTAAAGATTCTATCCAGATCTTAACCATTTTCCCACAAATGTTCCTTTCTGTTCTAATATTTAATCCATGATATCATCACAATGCATGATTCATATGTTATCCTCTTCTCCAGTCTGTGATAATTTCTCACTTTCTCATGAGTTTTCATAATTTTTGACACTTTTGAGGAGTACTTACTATTTGGGCATTTTGTAGAATGGTTCTCAAGTTGGTCATATGAATTTTCTCATGATTAGACTGGGGTGGTGTCTTGGGGAAGAATTCCATAAAGAAGTACATCTTATTGCATCTTATCAGTAGGTCCATCACCTGATTAATGTAGTGTCAGCTAGGTTTCTCTACTACAAAGTCACTATATTTTCCTTTTGAGACATTATTATGTGGAAACAAGTCACGAAGTACAACCCACAATCAAAATGGGGAAATTAAATTCCATCTTCTATGTAGTGTAGTAATTGCACCTTTTGCAATTGTTCTTGAGTGAATGTTTGTTTTCTCGCCTCCATTTGTTTATTTCCCCAATCTTGTCTTGTAGTGGGGATGCATAGAGCTCAATGTAGTTTTGAATTGCATTTCCCTGATGATTAGTGATATTGAGTATCTTCTCAAGAACCTGTTGACCATCTGTATTTCCTCTTTTGAAAAATGTCCATTTATAGTTTCTACCCATTTTTAAATGGATTTTTCTCTTTTTTTTCTTTTTTAAAGATTTATTTATGCATACAAGAACTGGGGTACAGGCCAGATGTGTGGGGAGTGAGAGGATTCACCAGAGATAGAGTGGGGAACAGAACAGGCAGATTGACTGAAATACACCGCTGAGGGGAGCAGCGGCTAAGTCAGGAGAGGTCTGCTGAACTGTGTGAGTTGCTCCCTAGCTGGCTGGAAATGGAACTTGTGCTGCAGTGGCTGCAAATAGCTTCACAGGTTGCATCTTAACCCCTTGCGCCACCAGGGAGGCCCTAAATTGTTTTTTTTTTTTCCTATTGAAATGTATATTTTGAATATTAACCTTTTATCAGATATATGATTTGCAAATATTTTCTCCTATTCAGAAGGTTGCCTTTTCATTTTGTTGATGGTTTCTTGATATTACTGTCCAGTAACTGGATGTTAATGTCCAGTAAGAAATCTATTCTTATTGTCTTATTTATTTATTTTCAGATTTTTTCCAGATGATTCTTGCATGTTTATTTTTCCATATGAGCTTTAGAACAGGTCCAACTTGTTCCAAAAGCAATTCTTTTAGTAAAATTTAAAAATTGGAATCACTATAAATATGATTTGTGAGAACTGACATCTTTACAATAGTTTATCTTCCTATTGAGACACAAGATATAGATTTACATTTATTCAGATTATTAAGACCCTCATTAGCATTCTAAAGTGTTCTTCTGATAGATTTAGCCTGTTTGCAATAATTGTGTTTTGTGTTGTTGTTTCTATGAATGGAATCTTTTCTTGTATTTTCTAATTGGTTGCTGATTGTCTATAAGAAGTCTACTCACTTTTCTATATTAGTCATATAACAACAATCATCTTATCTTACAGAGAATTCATATTGAATGATTTTATTGGTAATTCCTCAGTGAATTATCTTGTGTTTTCAAGGTTTACTGTCATATCATCTAAAAATAATGATAATTTTGCTTTCTCCTCTCCCATTTTCATAGTTCTTGCTTCCTTCTGTTGTATAATTGTATAGGACAACACTTCCAGGACAATCTTAAATAATGATGGTGTTGGTGGAAATCTTTATTTTAATACTGACTCTCCCAGTGTTTATAGTCTGCAAAGAAGCAGCTTCTAGTGTCTCTTTTGGAGTCTTTCTTTTTTTGTATTCTCTTTGTCAGGTTTCATATAGTGTTACCCTGACTTCATAAAAAGAGTTTGGAAGTTTTCCTGCTTTCTCTTTTCTCTGGAACAATTTAAATAGCAGGTAGAATTCCCCCATGAAACCACCTGAACCTGACACTGTTTTTTGGGTATAGCTCTTTGAAAACATTCTCAATTTATTCTACAGTATATTTCAGGTTTTTTTTTTTTTTTTTTTAGGATATTAAAAAAAAAAAAAACTCTTCTGGAATTACTTGTAATAGTTTTTGCTTTCCTAGAAAAATCACCTATTCTCTCCAAGGTTTTAAACACTTTTTTTTTTTTTGGTCTAGGTTAACCAACTTAAATGCTTTTGATCCTATTAAGTAGCTCCATGTCTATGGTAATTTCTTACCTCTTATTTTTTATTTGGTGTATTTTATTGTTAAAAAGCTGGTGCAACATGCAAGACTGCCTGCTTATATTGCCAGTCTAAGGAGGATGGCTCCTGATCCTGAAATCCCCCAGTGCCTGGTCAATTTCGTTTGCGGTGACATAGGACAGACATTCATTCCTGGACTGGCTTTAGCTGTGATCAGTTGAGTGTTTGCCATGTGCCAGACACTGGGCTTTCATTTTCTCACTTAATTCTCACACAATCCCACGAGATAGGTAGTATTGCATTATTCCTATTTTACCAATGAGGAAAAAGAGATTCAGAGAGATTAACTTGCCCAAGGTCCCAGGGTGAGTTGTTGGCAGCAGGCCTGGTCTGTCTGCCTTAGGACCCAGTCTAAGGACAGGGCCTTCTGCCTCAACCACTGGGGTGAGCCCTTCTTCTTCCCTTCCCTGGTGTCAGCAGACTGACACAGCCAAGCCTGGTAGACTTCTAATTCAGGTCTGTGTTTTCTGCACCTCTGAGGTGCCTCAGAGTAGGACCCCCTGCATGTCTTAGAATATTTTTTGAGAGCTTGTTTGTGCCAGCCATAGATGCAGGGAAAACAGCTCTCAGACATAATGCTTCTCATCCTGTGGGGAAGGGGCTGTGTCACCAGCCCAGTTAAGATTCTCATTTAAATAGCAGAACAACCACAACAATGAACCCTTAAAACAAACAACCATCAAATGAGCAAGTCACCCCCCATGAAGCGGCCCCCAAATTTCCTTCTCAGGTCCTCCTCATCAAAATAATTTATTTCATTCATTAATTCAGCCAGTGTGTCCTGAGCACACTTACTCGGCCAGGCACGGTGTCCCTGGGGATGGGGTACCACCAGGCTCAATAAGATGCCAACGGGGGACTAGGCTTTCTTAGTAAGCAGTGCTCTGGAGCCCAGGTGGGTAGCTGATCATAGGGCTCATCCAACTTTCTATTCTGTCCTTCTGGGACTAAGAGGAGGGCCAGGCAGGGCAGGTGTTTTTGGAGAAGCCATATGGAATAGGGGCTGATGTACAGGCTGTGGGGTCAGTGTTGGGCCAGCTTTTTCACTTTCTAGCTGTGCGACCTTAGGTCAATAACCTTTCTGAGCCTCAGGAGCCTTATCTATAAAATGAGAGTGATGATATTTCCTATCTCAAAGGATTGTTGTGAGGCTTGAATGAAACACAGTGTGTAAGGCACTCAGTTCAGTGCATGATACAGAATAAACAACTCTTTCCTTGCTTTCTCCCTTCCTGTCTCTTCTTCTCTCCCTCCTCCCATCCTTTTCGACACTCACTCCTTCCAGGACTACTCCCCAGTTTACTCGCTGTACCTGAGAAGCAAAAACTACCAGTGCAGGAATCCCTTGGCCAGACCTTCCTACTTTCACTTGGAGGTTGGCATAGAAACGGAATAAATTGGCCTCTCCTATTGCTGGCCTTTGCTGTGGCTCCCATCCTTGCTAGAAGTTTCTGCTGTCCATCTGCCATGGTTTCCCAGCAGCCAAAGGCCCCAAGCAGGACATTCTCCTTTAGCAGGCAGGGTAGACATGGAACCCAAGGGCCTAGGAAAATGTCTGCGATCTGGACAGAGTTACTGATTCCAAAATATGAAAAGGAAAGTGTAAAATCAAGAAAGTTTAGTTAAAAATCTATCAATATAATATTTCATTAACTATTAACATTTACTGTCTCTTTATGTGTGAAAACAATTCTTGGTAGGTTGCATTTTTCTCGCTTTGCAAGAGTTCCCAAATATGCACAATAGTTACTAAGAAATTATAGCCAATTGTAAATTAAGGGAGCTGTTCACCAGTTGTGAATTAAATGAGTAGGTTTAGCCAAATGCAATAGCAGAAGTATCAAAAGCCTTTTCAACAATTTTACAGTTAAAAAATCTTTATATGGAATATTTTAAAGTATTTTGCACAATATAAGTTCTCCCTCGGGCCCAGGAAAGTTTTTAAGATGCCTCATGCTCTGCTTGGAGGACTATTTTTTTCTAACCCTCTTTTTGTTCTTCTGGCTTTCCTCTGCTCCACCCCTCCACCCCCATTGTTGTTTTTTCTAGCCCTTTGTAAGATTCCGAATATTTAGAATTTGTAATCATTTTTGAAAATATTCATAATGTAATAAAAAACATTGCAGGATATTAAACTATGGATCAGTTTGATCTCAGTAGTTAAAAAATTTCACATATGCATTTAAAAAAAGACTGGAAAGATATACACTAAAATGTTAACAGACTCTCTAGGTAGAACATGCATAATTATCTTTTCTTTTTGATCGTTTTCAGGCTTTCCAAATTTTCTACAATGAAAATACACTACAATCAGAAAAACAATTTTTGGTAATCTATTTTTTTTCTTACTACTAAAAGTAATTTATGCTCATTATAGAAAAATCACAAAATACATATAAGCATAAGGGAGGAAAAGAAACATGCAAATTCCACCCACCCAGAGACAACCACTGGGTCCTTCCAGACCTTTTTATGCATACATAAACATTTATATTTTTATCACAAACGGGATCATTCTGTACATAGTACTGTTTTGAAACCTGCTTCTTTGCCTCCCAATGTATGTTGAGAACATTTTTTTAATGTCAACAGCACATTTCTACAAGATGATTTTAATGGCAGCATACCACATTTTGAGGATGAACCATAATTTATTTAACCCTTAGTTATTTAGACATATATGTTGTTTCCCAGTTTTCACTATTACAAATAGTACTATAATGAAAATATATGAAAGCACTTAAGGAGCTTTGTTTTTACAAAATGGACATTTATTTTTGAGTGATGCCAGACTCTAAGGACTCAGAAAATGGGGAATCTTGCTCTGGAGCGGGCAGACAATGGCAGGGGTCATGAACTCTGCCTGAAAAAGCTGGGACTTGAGGACTGTATAGGAGTTCACTAAATAGACAGGGTGAGGCAAGCAAGGAGACTTCCAGGTTACAGAGACCGGGACAGGGGAAGACGGGAAGCAGCATTTATTCAGAGCCTGTGATGTGGTGGGTACTATCACGTATGTTCTCATTTCCTCCTCACATCAACTTTACAAAGGAACTGTTATTGTTTCTTTTTGCTAAAGGTAGAGGCAAGTTCTGGACCCAGGTCTCCCTCTAAAGTTTAAGCTTTCCCCTCTTTCCTCTAATAGTAGCAGAGGCAGGTCTACCCTCCCAGGGCAGGCTAACCCTTGTGAAACTGGATGAAGACAGGGGCCTGTCATTCTGATCACCAGAGCAGAGTCCAACTTCTGAAACATAATCCACTGTCAACAGATATTACTTGCTGATATTTATTGTTAAGGATAGATTACTATATGTAATATTACATTTAATATACATTATTGTAATTATATGAATGCTATTATGCTAATATTAATGATTAAAGGAGGACGAGATGGCATGGGGGTGGAATAAAAGAAATGTTTCTGAATTCGAATTGCAGTATTTGGCAACAACATGTGAGTAAGGGAGGATTCTGGGTGGATGAGTTGGTTTCCAGGTGGTGAGCAGCAGGATGGTAGTTAACGAAGCTCCTGTACAGGAGAAAAGGAATGTGGAAGAGAGTTGCCTTTGGGTCCTATTAACTTGAGGGGCCTCTGAGCCTTAGTCCTGGCCTTGAAGAACCCCTCCCATGCAAATCATATAAAGCTTATTCTGGTTTTGATAGCAAAACTAACAGGTTTACAAACTTCTCACATGCTAATTAAGAAACTAATTAAAACCCATCAGTTCTAAAAGGCATATGGTTTATTTAAGGTTGATCCAAGATTGATGTTCGGTTAAACAATGTCTTAATACATCATAAAATGAATTGGCGCTAATAATACTAGTATATGTTTTTTTAATTCACTGGATTTGTTTTACAATCTTTTTGTTAGTTTGTTTGAAAGAAATTAAATGAGATAGTGTATTTAAAAACGCCCAATGCCTCATGATCATTTAAAATGAGTTTCTTTCTCCTTGAAGCCTGTAACAATTCTGTGGAGTAAGTGGGTCTTTATCCCCATTTTAGAGATAAGGAAACAGAGGTTAAAGGGCACATACAAGATGCTTTCCCAAGTGTTGGCTTCAAACAAAAAGCAACTTCAAACAAAAACAAACAAAAAGTGGTTATTCCACTAAAAAAACGAGGTTAACTTGGAAATAACATCACAAAGAAATTTGGCAAATACAGTCTCAGAACGAGACACACAGGCACTCCCCACCCATCCCAGGGCCAGCACCCCCTTATAGCACATGTCCTTTGGGTGGGGGGTGCCTTCTTCTTTCCCCTGTGGTGCAGGAGCAACATAGTTGCTCCTGGAAAGGCAAGGTGCATTGCCCACCCCCCCCCACCGCGGTTGCTGATTGTACATGCGTGGGAGCTCTCTTCTGTCCTCCCAGCTTCATTTCTATGGGATTTCTGTATATTAATTTCTACACGAGGAAGTAGATGGGGCAGTACGTGTTAGTAGAAAATATGGTATAGGTCGCCACAGAGAAGACAGTGTGTATCATCTCACATAAGCGAAGGGGAATTCAGGAGTAGCTTGGCTGGGGGTTCTGGCCTGGGGGTCTCTCTGGAGGTGCCCCGCAAGCTGCTGGCAGAGATTACAATCCCCCCAGGCTTGACCCAGACGGGAGGGTGGGGGGGAAGGACACTCCATTTTCCAGCTTGCTTGTGTGGCTTCTGGCAGGAGGTTTCAGTTCCTTGCCATGGGGGTCTGCCTGGAGAGATGCTCAGGTCATGGCTGTACCCAGACGAGTGATCTGAAAGACGAGGAGTCAAATAAAGAGCAAAAATCAAAGTGGAAGTCTTCTTGTCACCTAATCTCAGAAGAAACGTCCCATCCATTCTTCCACATTCTGTTCCTTCCAAGTGGGTCACTAGGTCAGCCTGCACTCCGGAGGAGGGGACGGCACAGGGCCGTGAATGCCAAGAGGCAGGTATCTTCCGAGCCTGCCTACTGCGGACACCTTCCCACTCCTCACACACATCTTGTAGATATTTTTTTTTCTCTTTGTGTTACCCTCCTCCAGTCCTTTGCCCCAAGCCCCCAACAGAAATACTTAATGAATTTCATACAGTTGCAATGTGAACAGTTTGGGGTGATCTATGTCTTCTGTAGACAACAGCACTGAGCTACTCAGCAAACCAAGAAGTGGACAGTGATTCTGAACGAATCCGATCACTTTCCTTGCCAAGGCTGTGTAAAATGCAACATGTAAAACCGGACTTAATTGGTGAAAAATTAATTAGACAATTAGACTTATTTCTGCCTAAATACATTTAGGTGTTAATTGGTAATCTGACTTGAGGTTTATTTTAAGGTGGATTTATTATCTTGAGTTTGTCCTCTAAGAAATGAGCTCTGTTTAATATGCCACAAACACTCCTGGTCTTGCTGCGAAACCATGTCTAGTTCACTGCCAGGTTCTCCTCCAGATGGGATGGATCAGGGTCAGACTGGCCCAGAGGGCAAAAAGGCATTTGCTTTGGAAGCCCCATCAAGAGGAAAATCTTTCTACTGCCTGAGGGGCTTTTCTGGGGAGACCGAATGTTGGCGGGAAAGGCACAGGGTCACAAGTGGAAAACACAGGGACTCCGTACCTGGGTGTGCTCTGTGACTTTGGCAAGATACTTATGCTGTCTGGATTTTGTTCTTTATAATTGAAAAATGTGGTGGTGAGAGTAGATAATGTCTGTGTTCACTTCATCCATAAAATTCCATCATTGTCAGGTACAGTGGCCTCACTACAGGAAATACCCTGCAAGGATTTTCTTTTTCTTTAGAAAAAAAATTTGAGCCTGATTTGTTTGCCTTAAATAGTTTCACAGGGTATCTTAGTTTCTGCGTAAATATAGTGGGTTGAATGTATTTATTTACCAGCATGCTCTCTTAAAATGCCATTTAAATATAAGGACAAACAATGAGCAAAGGGACATCAATGGACAAGAGATGGGAAGGAAGCAGCAGAAATTGCAGTTTCAGAGAAGTGAAATGACCTGCGCAGAGCAATTTACACTAGATGGTTGTGGAGCCAGAATTCAGTCTATCATTTGTTCCTCCACTCAATAAATATGTGTTGAGTTTACTCTGTCAGATATTATTCCAGTGACTAGAGTGAACTTAGCAGATGCTCTGCCCTCGAGGAGGTTACATTCCATTGGGGGAGATCATCAATAAACCACACATATGTGAGATATGTTAGCAAATCATAAGGACAAACAAAATAGGCTAAGAGGATAGAGGGTGATGGGCTGCTCTTTTAGACAGGGGTCAGGGAAGGCCTCTGAAGGGGGGACCCTTGCATCCAGGCAGAAGGGAAAGAGAGTGTTAAGTCCTGGAGGCTTGTTATGGAATAAAGAGGATCAGTAAGGCTGGAGTAGGGTAAATGGGGAAGTTCAGTGTTAAGGAGGGAGAGGGGAAAAAAAAAAGGAAAATCATGGAAAATCAAAATGATAAAATATAAAAATATCATATATAGTCAAGATAACCAAATTCCAGAACCTACTCTTCAAGGACTTTTGAATGCAAATCTATCTAGACAATGCAGTGGTAGAGAATGCCAGTTTCCTTACTTCCTGTTCATAGTGCTCTCAAAAAAAACAAAAGACTGGGCCTGCAGAGGGAGATGCCTTCAAGAAGCCAAAAACACTTTCGCCTTTCAGGATTCCAGAGAGGCCCAGGAATTTCAGGAAAATAAACTGAGGAAAAGTAAGTGAAGTCTAGATAAGTAAATGGTGACATCTCCCTCACCCCTAGATCTCTTTTCTCTATCACCACCTCCTGAAAGTCTGGAAAAACCAAACAGTCCCAGACTTGTTGCTTCCTGATCACCTGACAGTGAATTGCACCAGTTGACAAGCCCCAGTCACACAGCCAGAACTTCTCATCAGCTTTTAGCCTCTGTCTCAACATGAGTGCTCAGCTGCAGATCCCCAGAGATCCCCAGGAGAGAGTGACCAAAAAAGATGGACAAAAGGACAAGAGAAAGAGACAATGCAAGGAACAAAGGAAAAGTAAAATAATTTCCCCCAGATACACAAGAAGAAACTCAAATTTCCGGTCGAATGTCACTTCATCAGAGAGGACACGCACTGCAAAATAATATCTTTCATTACTCTGTATCCTTTCACTCTGCCTAATTTCCAGAAAGCGAGAACAAAGAAATGAAGGTATTATGATTTATTTTTATTTATGCATACAAGAACTGGGGTATAGGTCAGAGGTGCAGGGGGTGAAAGGATTCACCAGAGATAGAGTGGGGAGCAGAACAGGCAGATCTACTGAAACATACTGCTGAGGGAAGCAGTGGGCAAGATAGGAGAGATCTGCTGTGCCATGTGGATCAGCTCTCTGGCCAGGGATTGAACTTGTGTTGCAGTGTTGCAGTGGCTGGCGATAGCTTGATAGTGCTGAGATTTAACCCCTGCACCACCCGGGAGGCCCCATGAAAGTCATTAAAATAAGTGATATGAGTACATTTTCCTGGAACTGAAGGGTATGGAGTTTCCAGTTTTGTTTTGTTTTTTTAAAGATTTTTTTTTTTTAAAGAATTTGTTTTATTTTATTTAATTTATTATTTTTTTTTGTGGGACCCTCGCTGGCGGCCGGGGAACGAACCAGCGCTGCACAGGTGGCAGGCAGTCTGGCAGCCCAGTGCTCAACCGCTGCACCACCAGGGGAGGCCCTATTTTTTTTTTTTTTTATTTACACAAGAGCCGGGGAACAGAACAGGCAGACTGACAAAATACACTGCTGAGGGGAGCAGCGGGTGAGACAGGAGAGGTCTGCTTGCTATGTGGGTTGCTCCGAGGCCAGCAGGGGATCGAACCAGCACTGCAGAGGCTGCTGCGGACAGCTTCACAGCGCTGCACTCAACCACCTGCAGGGAGGCCCTGGAGTTTCCAGTTTGACAGAGTTCATAGGATGCAAAGCATAGCAACAGACAAAAGACCCCACTAAGGCACGTCACTGTGAAATTTCAGCACCTCAGAGATGAAGAACAGATCCAAAAAGCTTCCTGAGAGACAAAGTAGGCTTTTACAAAGTATCGGCAATCAAAATGGCCTCAGACGGCTCAATAAAAACATCAGAAACTAGAAGAAAATAGAGCAAGGTATCAGAATTCTGAGGGAAAATGATTCCAACCTATAATTCTGTATTCAGTTCAATTATCAAGTGTTGAAAGGGAGTAAATATGTCTTTAGATACACACGTTTATTTTTCTTGAAATAAACTAAGAAAGGAGGTGACTGGGATCCTAATCAGAAATATGGCAAAGGAAGCATCAAGGATGGTGGAATATGAAAGCATCCATTGCAAATGGAAGAAGGACAGAAGATTCCAGGAGGGGGCTCTGGGAGAAAAAAATGGAATGGGTAGATTATCTGAATTGTTTGGTTGGTGGAAATATTAAAAGGCTGTTGAAAGGTCTAAGAAAAATTGCTGCTAGGTATCCAAATGAAAAAAAGAAAGGAACTAATGATTAACTTCAGGGTAAACAAAAAGTTGTCCAAGAAGAAAAGCATATCTTGGGTACACTAGCTCAAGAGCATAAGATCATATAATTGTAATAAAGTCAACATTAAGTGGTAACTTGAGCAGGAGGTTTATGTAACTAAATTGAGCAGAAGAGGGGTTCAGGCAGTGCTTTTAAAACCTTGCATGCCATAGTCAGCAGTGGAGGATGGACAACCTCGATTTATGGAGACAGGGGCATCTGGGCTTGTTCAGACCCATGGAACTGAAGATACCAGAAAGAGATCTACAAAAGAGTGATTGTGCTGTCTTTGGGCAAAGAGAACTGTTATTTGTTAAAGGTGTAGTGCAATTTGACTTCTTAAGCTAGAGCAGTTGTTACTTTGAGAAAGATAAAGATGAAATTCAAAGAGTCTGCATCTCACGTGAACCCCTTCACCTTCAGCCAGTGTGAACAGAATAGAATCGCTGTTAGCAGTAAGACCTCACAGCATTCCACTGCTCCCCGAGTTTGGTTTGAGGAGCCCTGGAAAGGTTGTCCTGCCCGCAAATCTTGCCCACACCAATGACAGATGTCCTTCTGTTCTGTGGTGTCTGTGGGCCTAGAGAGTTATGGGCAGGTGTTAAAGGATTTGAGTTTAGTTTCTGCCCACATAGTAATTGAGTGTGTTGGGAAACTAACAAGTCTCAGGTATTCCCTGAACACCGCCCCCCCGCCGCCCCCAACCAGGACTGCTGTAAGACATTAGGGATATACATCCCTGTCTTTGAAGAGATGAGGAGGAGGTGAGTTGGTGTCCTCATAGAGAAAAATGAGAATTCATCAATTCACTTATTCAACAGGTACATAATGAGCCACTACTGTGTGCGGGAGTCTGGCACTGAGCTGGGACAGACGGCAGGACAGCTTGGTCCCTGTGTAAGAGCAGGCAAGTGGCCAGGTCTTGGGCTCAGGGTCCTTAGACGTGCAGAGCACAAGGAGGCCTTCAGCATAAAGAGAGGCCTGGCAGCAGCAGGGAGGAGCCAAGGAGCAAGGCCCAGATCCTTGCCTTGGGGAGAATGGCTGGCAGGACCCAGGATTCTGTTCCATCCTTCCCTGACTGAGGGGGCCATTCTATTTTTCCCTCTTTGGGCTATCTTCAGAGAGCTGGGCATTCAGGATTTTCAGAGGTGAGAACCTTAAAACTAATCTCTGCCACTCATTTCTATACTTTTGCAATTCATAAAACAGTAACATCCCCAAACTGATTTAGTGAGCCAACGGGGAGTTAGGAACTTCTTATTTGTTAAATCAAGACAAAAGAGAAACATCAGGGTAAAAGCTGAAGCTACTGGCTACCGTCATTTCACCAAAGAAAGGAAGCCTCAGTATTCAAAAAGGAGGCGAAACATGCTCTCAGGACAGAGGACGGTTCTGACTTTGCGTAAAGTTAACTTGGGTCATGAGAGACATGCTTCCTGCTTTTTCTCATTATACTGCAGGCTTGTGAAACCTGTGTTCCACACTGACCCAAGGCCAGCTTCACCCTTTTCTCACCAGCGCCTTCATGCTGTAGGTCAAGAGGTCAAAGGTCAAGCCTGAATCAGATGTCTGGGATTACAACAAAGCCAGGATTGAGGGCCTGGTGGGCCGTCGATTCCTCAACCTGGCTGCCCCCAGGTGTGCCCTCCCACGGGCTGTGAAGAGTGAACTGCTGACTATCTCTTGCCAACATGGAAAGAGAGAGAAGAAATTGGGGAGGATGACTTCCATGGGGGCCCGTGCCCTCTCTCACACTTTCCCACACCACAAACTGCCTGCCAGATAAGTGTATACCCTTCCCCCTCCTACTTCTCCATCTCCCTGGCTTTCCTCTCCAGAGAACTTGTCCTGAGGCCTGCTCCGCCATAGTCCTTCATGGCTCAAGTGGCCTTGGAAGCACTTGATGCTGCTGACCATTGTCCATCCTGGAGCCTCTTGATCATCTGCACTGGCACCGATTTGTGTTTATTATTTCCTTTTTCTGTCTTAATAATTGTAGTTCCCCCCAGAGTTTATTCCTCATCCCTCCTGCCCTTCAGTGATCTCATTCTTCATCACTTACATTCAGAAAAGATCTAAACTTTTATCCCCAGTGCCATCCTCTCTTCCAAGCTTCAGAGTCAGGTTGTTAATAGATATGTTGACATCTCCACCTGGAACACTGGAAGGCACCCAAATGCACATGCTGCATACAGGAAGCTCTGTTTGTCTTCTAAATCTGGTCCTCTTTCTCTTTTCCCTGTCTGGCTAATGCTATCACCCTCCATGCTACCTCTAACATTAGACACCTTGAAGACAAACTTGACATCGTTCCCTTCCTTCCTGCCAGTTTTAGATCAGTCACAAATCCAGCCCAACCTTTCTTAGAAATATCTTTCTAATCTTAAATGTCTTCTAAACCTATCCACACTGCCTGGCTGTGTCATTTCTTTCCTGTCATAGTGCAACATTTTCCTAACTGATCTCCACACGCCTCTACCTTCTTACCTCTCTATCATCTAACACACAAACTTGAGCATGCTGCTGTCTTTCTTATGAAGCTCCTGTTAGAATGAAAATAAAAATGGGGAGAATTTTTAAAAGTGTAATCCTCAGTGCTGATGAGGATGCTGTGAAACAGGTGATCTCGTTTATTGCCATTAGCAATGAATGGAATACATAAGAACTTAAATATAATCAGTCTTTGACTCAATAATTCCATTCCTGAGAAGCTAAGGAAATACCCCATCTATGAAAAAACGTCATGCACGCAGATTTATTACCTCATTATTTACATAACATTGGAAATAACCTAACTATATTACAATAGAAGTAAAATATGATAGTGGGTGGCCTATTATACAATCATTAAAAATGACATTTGCTCATGGAAAAAAGACAAAATGAAGTACACTAAAATGTCAGTAACAATTACTTCTAACTGGTAGGATTATGGATGATTTTAATTTTCTTCTTTATAATTTTCTCTCTTTTCCAAAGTTTCTACCATAAATAACTATTATAATTAGATAAGAAATTTATTTTTAAATAATGCTTAGAATAAGTTTATGATAGCTGGCAAAAAAGCAGCACAAATTGTATATAAAACATAATCTAATACAAACAGAAACAAGAGTGTAAGAAATACAACAAACCATTTATACTGATTGCTTCTAGGTGATAGCACTGCAGGGGATTTTTTGTTGATTTTACCTTCCTGATTTTTCAAGTATAGGAAAGAAGAGCTTGTGTGTGCATGCACTCGAGTGTGTGTATGTGTGTGTGTGTACACACTCCTCTAAGAAACTCTCTATTGCCTACAGAATTTAATACTAAGAGATGTGAGTCCCCAAGCCTGGCCCCTATACCACTGGGACCCCAGATGGCATTTTAAAAGATAAGAGCTATAATGCACATAAAGTTCACATATTAGTTTTAACAACAGTGGTTTCTAGTATATTTGCAAAGTTGTACAACATTCACAATCTGATTCCAGAATATTTTTAGCAACTCACAAAGAAACCTGAGCCAATTAGTAGTCACTCCTCATTTCTCCCTTCTCCCAGCCTCTGTCAACAGTTTCTATGAACTTGCCTCTTCTGGCCATTTCATAAAAATAGAATCATACAATGGGTGTCCTTCTGTGTTTGGTTCTTTTGCTTAGCATAATGTTTCATGGTCTATTCATGTTGTGGTTTGTATCAACACTACATTCTTTTTCACTGCCTACTAATATTTCATTGTATGGATATACCACATTTTGTTTATTCTTTCATCAATTGGTAGACATTTTGGTTGTTTTTGCTATTGGGTTCATGCTGATAGAAAGATTTGTATGTGTCTTTACGTGGGCGTCTATTTCATTTCTCTTGGTGATATGCACATATAGGTGTGGGATTGCTGGGTCACATGCTAACATGCTATGTTTTACTTCCTGAAGAACTGTTTTCCAAAGCAGTCGTACTATTTTGCATTCTCACCAGCAGTGCATGAGGGTCCCAATTTCTCCACATCCTCATAACACTTATTATCTTTTTTATTGTAGTCATCCTAGTGGTCATGAAGGGGCATCTCACTGTGGTTTTGACTTGCATTTTCCCAACAACTAATTATGTCAGGCATTATATATATCTTCTTTGGAGAAATATCTATTTAAATCCTTTGCCCATTTTAAAATGAGGTTGTCTTTTTGTTGAGTTGTAAGTGTTCTTTCCATATTCCAAACAGTAATTCTTTATTAGATATACAATTTGCAAATACTTTCCCCATCCTATAGACTGTCTTTTACTTTCTTGATGGTCTCTTCAGTGTTCTGAAGTTCAGTTTATCTATTTTTTCTTTTGTTGTTTGCACTGCTGATATCAAAGCACATAAACCATGTCTAATCTCTCCAGTTCCAGAGAACCAGATTTATTTGTTCAAGAATTTTTAAAACACCTATTATGTGCCAGGCATTTAATTGGAAGCTGTGAAAAATGTGGTGAACACAAACTGATAGCATCCTTACCCTTTCTGGTGTATACACAGTTGTGGGTGAAATCAACATTAACCAAATCATCATATAAACATGAAAAATATGAGCATCATCAAACCCTCTTACATGCTCTCCATCTCCATTCTGGTCATGTGTTTATTGATAGCTAGACTGCCCGGCTCACTGACTTTCTCTGTACTCCCATGCCTGCCACTATCCATGGTGACTTTAAGGTGCAGGTATAGATGACCATCCACTACCCTGCCTTTCTTGTCTTGATGCCTCACTGTCATGACGCCCCTCCCCACTTTACCTTAGTCATAGTCACACACAGACCTTGTCATCACTGCAGTCCCTCTGAAGTTTCCACTCCAACCCAGTCAAATCACCAGAGATTTACCCACCGCGGTGGCTCTAGGATCCCATTCTGACCTATTAAGATCTTCAGTCCACTGCCCCTCTACCATCTCTTTTTGCTATCTTTTATCCCTCCTGATCCAGGCCTTCTTTCCTTTCCAACCCAGCTCCATGGCCTGGTGTTATAGTTGCCTTGTAACTCCCTCGCTCTGCTGTGTCCACCTACCAAAAATCCCAGTCCTGGTGAAAGCCGGTGGGGCATCTCCTTTGTACCTGCAACTGGCTGTTGGGACATGGCTGGAGAAAACACCCACAACTGCTTGGACACAACTGCTTGTTTGACATTCAAGCCCATGGGCTGCCTCAGCACCGTCCATCTACGCCTCTGAACTGCTAGTCACTCTGCCCCTCTCCCAGGCGGCGATTGGTATCCTTTCTTTTCTCCATTATCCTTCTCCTGTCTGCTTCTCAGCTGATCATCTCGTCTTCCTAATCACTGAGAAAATAGAGGCCTGAGAAAATAGAGGACATCGGGATGCTCAGTACCACTGAACTCGCTGGACTTCTGCATCGATATGTGCTCTCTCTGTTCTCTCTGCTGATGCAAATGGCAAACTGTCCCCGCGCCCACCTAATGCCAGGTTCTCCGCTGGGCTCGCATCCCATTCTCCCTCACCTACTTGAGGACTGACCGCAATGATCTCTCTCGTGAATCACGGATTTCTCCTCTCTCTACTGGAGCATTTCTTTCCCATACAAATGTGCTGTCTTAAAAAGAAAAAATAAGAAACAAACAAAACAGTAACACCCTGCGTAGAGCTCATGTGCTCCCTTGGCTCCTGCCCTATTTCTCTGCTTCTCATTGTAGCAATGTTCCTCAAAAGACTTGTTTAAAGGTCTCCCTGGCACAGGGGTTAAAGTCTCAGCACTCTTAAGCTATCAGCAGTCATGGTAGCATGAGTTCGATACCTGCCCAGGGAGGTGACCCACATGGCACAGCAGACCTCTCCTGGCTTGCCTGCTGCTCCCCTCAGCAGTGTATTTCGGTAGATTTGCTTGTTCTGCTCCCCACTCTGTCTCTGGTAAATCCTTTCACCCTCAGCACCTCTGACCTACACCCCAGTTCTTTTTTTTTTTTAAAGATTGATTTATTTATTTATACAAGCACTGGGTACAGTCAGAAGCGCAGGAGGGTGAGAGAATTCGCCAGAGCCAGAGCAGGGAGCAGAACAGGCAGACTGACGAAATACACTGCTGAGGGGAGCAGCGGGTGAGACAGGAGGGGTCTGTTGCGCCATGTGGGACCCTCACTGGTGGCCGGGGATCGAACCGGCGCTACAGAGGCTGCGGGCAGCTTCACAGCCCAGCGCTCAACTGTTGCGCCACCGGGGGAGGCCCTACACCCCAGTTCTTGTATGCATAAATAAATAAAATAAATTCATAAAAAAAGACTTGTCTACATGTCCACAAACCTGGTTTAGTACTTTCCCAATTTGCTCTCTTAACTTGAGTCATGCTGATTTCTTTGATATTATCAAATTCATTTCTGCCCCAGGGCCTTTGCCCTTGCTTTTCCTTCTAGCTGGAATCATCTTTCTACACCCTTTGCATGGTTTCCTTCCTCATTTCATTGAGGTCTGTGTTTAAATGTCATCTGCTCAGAAAGGCTTTCTCTGCTGCCCTTATCTGAAAGGGTCACCATGCCCCCCACCCCCCGCCTCCAGCTTTATTTTCCTAGACAGCACTTACCACTGCCTGACATTCTATTATACATGTATGTGTTTATTCCCCAGGGGAGGAGAATGGGGTGGATTGAGGATGGACAAGGATGGTCAAAGACTCTGTTTAATCAATGCTAGAAATAAATGTGCCCCCCTCGCCCCCAGGAATACACATGAGGATACTAAAATCGTGTCTTTCCCTGAATCTGCTGGGGAAGTGGGCAGAGGCCTGTTTGGCCTTTCAAATGGACTGGCAGATCTTGCAGAAGTCTTTCCAGAAGTCTCCTGGAAAAAAGCAAGAATAGAGGATGACTTTCTGGGCAATGACTGTGGAGAATGGTCAGAGTGGGGAAGGCAGAGGGAACTCTGGGGACCAGGGAATTTATGGCAGTCAGCCGTCAGAACTGGGGACATCAGTGAGTCATGGTCTTTCCCTTTGGTCTTAGTAATTGGCATCATTTGGCTGGGAAATAAAAGTCTGAGAAGTGATTTTATAACTGCTTCCTAGCAGGGAGAAGGTTTTTCCTTTGGAAGTTGGTCTTGAGCTCTTTTCAAGCCCAACCCTTAAGAGGGGAAAGCAGTTCATATCCAGGGTGGGTGTAGATTTCAAGCACCTTTTAGTTTAACTAGAAGAATTGCCTGGCTCTGAGGGCTCAGGAAGACTCCAGAGTGTGCTGGGGTCTGCATATGAGGCTTTGGAGTTGGGGATCCCATGGGAGGTGTGTTGTCCTGCTCCCCAAAGTCTCCTCCTCCAGGTTCTGGGGTAGCAGTGGGTTGTGCTCCCCCCCCCCAGTACCTGCCCACAGCCCTCAGTGCTCTGGATGGAGCCTCAGCCAGTAAACCCCACCTCTCCACCCAAGAGAACAGGAGAGTACTAGCTCTGCTCCCTTTCTCCTTATGAGGTTATGTCTAGAAATCTCTCAGTGGTTCTGACAGTACTCTAACAATTTTCAGGGGGGTGGGAGGACAGTTGGTACTTTAAGGTCCCTGTGCCCCAAGGCTTTTGCTCTCCACCATTCCATCATTCATATTACACTCACCCAGCATCTGTTCTGTGAAGGTCACTCACCTGGACCCTGGGAGGGAGACAAAAGTGGCCACTTACAGCCTCAGGGGCTGCCTCCATGTGTCAGGAGGCAGTAGGTTCAAGTTTCGTGAGGACTACAGCTTGTACATTTTGAGGGTAACTCTCTTTAAAAAGATAACAGAACAAAAGACCTGTGTCCTGTTGAATTGAGGAAAAGTATTATGGAAGGGAAGTGGGAAGAGACAGTAGTCTTAACTGATTATTCCTGGGCGATTTTACAAAACTGGACACATTTTACAAACACGCACAACCATGTAAACTCCGGGTAGGGCCCCTCTGAGGTGCTGGAAGAGGCTTGTGTAATTGTGTGCGTGTGTGTGTGTGTGTGTGTGTTTTGGGGGTGGGGAGCATCCTGAAGTTTCATTAGCCTAGGGTTAATTCCCTTTGCACTCTGCACATTCATGATTTCATTGAATCTGTACAATGTTCCATGAGATGCTGTTCTTTCTCCATTTCCAGAAGAAAAGACTAAGGCTTGGGAAAGTTGGGGATTGTACAATTAGGGCAGGGGGTTTGAGCCAGGTCATCTGGACTCCAGAGCTTGCCTCTGTGACCACTATTCCCCACTTCCTCCTCTTAGCCTCCTGGAGAATGGCATTTCCCAGAGAAGTCAAGCGCATATAAATAGTCCCCTAACTTCCTCCCAGACTCTGCTTAAATGTCACCTCATCAAAAAGAGGGGGTAAACCAGCGGAGGTTGGGAGGGACAAAGGTTCCAGAGAAAAGGAGCGTGCAATGGTCCTGGGGCTGGAACGAGTGTGGTGAATTCAACAAACAGAGATAATGAGAGGGGGCTGGTGTGTGAACAGGAATCAGGTCTCACTGTCTTCCTGCATAGACTAAGCCACCCCCATTCCCACTGCGGATCCAGTTTCCTCCATTGCACGTTTCATCAATTGACAGACACTCTATTTAGCTCTGTCTCCCTCCCCTCCTGTTAGAACATGAGCTTCGTGAGGGCAAAGACCTCACCTGTTTTAGTCATTGGTGTGTGTCCAGGCTTAGGATGCTGTCTGGCCACGTAAAAGCCTTCAGTGTGTATTTATTGAACCACCCAATTAAGAACCAGACTGTTTTTCGTAAATGCCTGAAGAATGTTAGAGCCAACAGGTGTTTCAGTGGTTAAAAGTCTGAAAAACATTTCAAACCAGGGGATTGTCAGAGAGGGTTCCAAGAGGGGGCTGGCTGGCGAGGGATGGCTAAGCTAATATATGTCTATTTGGGCGGCAAGGGCTGGGAAAGAGATGGGATGGGTAGCGTCCAGCAAGCTGCTTGGCAGGCCTCCCAGCCTCCTCCAGCCTCCTTGGATGTGGGCCTCTGTGCTATATTCACACATCAGCTAAGTGGGTTGTGAAACACAGGCACTAGCTACCGAGGGATGCCATGGTTTCTCTTTCCTTGGAGATCTTTAAAAATAGGAATAAGCAATCGACTGTCCTAAATTCTTTAGGAAAGGAAGCACTCACATTGTTGGCTCCTGTAGTGTAATCAAGCAGTTTATCTTTTGATACAGGCATCTCAAGAACCGGTGAGGCTGAAACTGTTATTATTAGCCCCATTTCACAGATGAGGAAAATGAGGCTCAGGGATGGTAGGTGATTGTCCAAGGTCACGCACCTGCTGTGAGACTGAACTGACAGTAGAGCCCATGGAGCTCTCACTGCCCTCAGAGACCTTCTCCTGTGGCTTGTCTCCGGAGGAGGCCCATATTCCGTATTAAAAGAGCACATGGAGCTTCATAAGCACATATAGTTTCCTCACTTCCTCCCAGTCTCTGTTCAAATGTCGGCTCATCAAAAAGAGGGGGTTAACCAGGTGAGGCAGGGAGGAAAAGAAACAAATCGCTCTCATTATCTCAGTTTGTTGAATTCACCACACTCCTACCAGCCCCAGGGCCTTTGCACATCCCTTTTCTCTGGAACCTTTGTCCCTCCCAACCTCAGCTGGTTTACCCCCTCCTTTAGATGTGGTGACATTTGAGCAGAGTCTGGGAGGAAGTGAGAGGACTATTTATATGTGCTTGACTTCTCTGGGAAATGCCATTCTCCCGGAGGATAAGAGAAGGCAGTGGAGAATAGTGGTTAGAGAGGCAAACTTTGGAGTCGGGATGACCTGGTTCAAATCCTGGTGGCCAGTAGGCTTGTGATCACAGGGATGACACAGGTGACTCCTGTCTCATGATGTAATGATGTTGATTTTAGGGCAGCCTTGCTTTTCTGGTGTGAGTATCTTATTTGTCTTACTAGTGTGGGGAATATGGATTAAATTCATCCCTGAATGACCCATGTGGGTACCCATGGTAGAGATATAATTACTTTCATTCAGGGATGTAGATGATACCTTTATGGTTAGAGACACAGAAGTGAGGATTTTATAGGGAAGAAGCAGATGGCAGGGAAGGAAAAGTCAGGACTTGGAAGTCACATGAGCTCTACCCCTTAGGCATGTCTTTGGGGAAGTGGCATGGGCCTTTGACATCAGACAGTCCTCGCTCTGCCACTAACTAGCTGGGCAGTCTAGGGTGAGTCAGGGAACATTTCTCTGTCTGCCAGTCAGTAGTCTTTAGTTACATGGGGTAGGAGCCAACAGTGGCTGCCATGAGCTGGGGAAGCTCACAGAATGGACAGAAAAGCTTAAACCCTTACCTCAGAGAGGCTGTTGGATGAGCTCCTCAGAGCAACACATCACTGGTCTGAGTTTTACTCCAGGTGGCTGAGGATTACAGGGGACGACTGTGTCCCACACGCTGCTCTGGACACGTGGGCTGGATGCTTTGACTGTTGGTTTCATCACCACTGTGTCAATGGTGGGGGTGCTCCCTGCAGCAGAAGTGGGACAGAAGCATTGGATAGTCACTACTGCCTCTGAGTTTATTCATCTGTGAAATGCGGATAATGATACCTGCCCTGCAGAGGCTTGTTGCAAGGATTCAAGTTAATATATCTAGGCTGGTTTGTACACACACAAAAATCCTTCCCAGTAAACAGTAGTATTGGTATAATATACTGAAATTTTTATTATCTCTTTTGCAAATTGTCCATGATAACTTGTTAATTCTAGCATGTATCTTTAACAGAAGAGGAACATATCCCTGCATAGCTAAAACATCAGTATCACAGTTGACGCAAGAGTAATTTCTTTATAGCATCAAATATGTCCATATTCAGATTTCTTTGGTGACTTTTAAATCTAACCTGATGACTGCTTCGCACAGCAGGTTCTCTGTGGGCTCGTGGAGGATAAGCTCATTGTAATATTCTCCTAAGCCAAACTGAATGGGAAAGGTACATCTGTTACAAGAAAAAAATCATGTACTGTATTTCAAGACTAAATAGAGTTGATCTGGGATTTCCCTCTGTTTTGGTGTATTCAGGTCACCACTCCCCCTCATTAGTACCGACTGTATTTAACACTGCCACAGTTAATGAAAGCTTTAGTAGTTAAACACGTACATGAAATCCCCTATTACTCCAGGGTGCATGTCCAAGTCGTCCAGTGCAATTCAACAAACATTTGTTGAGTGCTTACTAGATGCAAGAGATTTCTCCTTTAACCACTCTTGTAGAGTTCTCCAATCCAAAGTAAGGTGTTTTATTTTCCAGTAAATTTCATACATTAAGAATCAGATTTGGCTGTCCAGAGTGGGAGAGAAGGAGCAGTCACATTACAGAATGGCTTGTCTATGATTTTTAAGATCCACTAAAAGGAACTGTCCCAGTTCCTCTGGGGACAAATATTTCATAAAATAAGTGTTTAAAAAATCAACCATGATTTTATTTTTAAAAATTTGCCTGTTTTTCACCCAGCAATGGTCTCTCCCAACTGAGACCAGAGCAAAACGATTTTCAAAAGCAGGGTTTCCTACCAAATCTAGGAAACCACAGCCTTTGGGGCTTTGTTGAAGCAGGAAAGACAGCAATTCCCAGTTTGGAGTCTTCCCTAAAGACTGCTGTTTCCAGTTCCTTGAGCCAGAACTCGCTGCCTTCAAGACAGCAAAAAGAGAAAGCAAAGTTCTGAGCCAGGGTTAAAAAGGTACGAAATATAGTGCTTTATAAGACCGGATGTGAGCAATGATGTGGGGAAATGGGCCCTCTTAGACGCTGCTGGCAGGAACGTAAGTAGATACAGCCTTTCTGGAGGGCAATTTGGAAATACCATCAAAAGCCTTCAAAATGATCGTGCTCTTGGAATTGATCCCAAGGAAATAAATAGGACTATACTCAAAGATTTATCCATAGGGATAGTCATCGCAATGTTGTTTATAATAGTGTAAAATTGGAAATAATCTAAATGTCCAACCATCGGGGACTGATTTAGGTTGGTTCGATAACTCTTAGGGCGTCCTTCCATGATGGAATATTATTCAGGTTGTAGAACCGGGGCTTTCAGTTAGGGTTCATGGTTGAGGGAATCTCTGAAAGTATATGCAGTAATGTGTGTGGGGGTGTGTGTATGCACGCACGTATTTTGGTGGAGAGTGAAGAGGATGCTTATGGATCCTCAAATAGGTGCATGACCCAAAAGAATTTAAAAAAGAAATCACCATTGTAGAAAGATTTTGACAACATATTATTAGACAAGAGAGTGAAGGATAGGTTAAAAGCAAAAATAGGACCTCCCCTAGTGGCGTAGGTGGTTGAGCGCCACACTGTGAAGCTGTCCGCAGCCTCTGCAGCGTGGGTTCGATCCCGGCTGGCCAGCGAGGGTCCCACATGGCGCTGCAGACCTCTCCTGTCTTGCCCGCTGCTCCCCCAGCAGTGTATTTTGTCAATCTGCCTGTTCCGTTCCCTGCTCTGTTTCTGGTGAATCCTCTCACCCTCCCGCACATCTGGCCTATACTCCGGTTCTTGTATAATAAATAAATAAATCTTTAAAAAAATAAAGCAAAAATAATATAATCTCATTTTTGTAAAAAATGTGTGTGTGTGTGTGCACATAGGAAAAAGATTAAAAAGTTATCTACCAAAATGATAATTATGGTTATCTCAGCATGTTAAAAATATCGGTATGTTTTCTCCTTTGTTGTATTTTCTAAAATTGTTACCATGAATGTATTTACTGTATATTAAAAAGAAACCTTTTTTTGGTAAACCTAAAAGCATGGACCCGGTCAGCTAGAACCACACTACCGGGGTCCTGACTTGCCAGGAGTCCACAGTGAATTTCTTAATTTCTTTAGGTCTTAATTTCCTAATATTTGAAATAGGGATGACAGTAGTTCATATTAATAGCTATAAAACACCAGGTGGGCACAAGGTAAGTATGCAGTGAAGTCTGACTACGGTTAGTAAAACAAAGGCAAGGCAGTGTGCTATGTGCATGAGACTTGGAGACCACACAAGTATACTCTTCCTCAGCTAGTAATCCCTTTGTATAAACCTTACTTTTCCCATCTGTAAAATGGATACAATAAAACCAACTTTGCTAGTAGGGTTGATTTCAGCCATAGAGAAATGAATGTACCTAATGCTTAGTGGGGCTCAGAGAAGTAGAATTGTGTCACTGAAGTAGAATTGTATCCTACAGGAATTGACCATTCATGTTTAGAGAACTAATCCTTTTGCTTTCTCCCCACACACTTAGCACAAATCTCTTTTACTTCAGGCTGAAAGCACTAAAGAGGCTGGTCTAGCTTTGGAAAAATATAATATCCTGCCAGTCTGACTAATATGACATTGTGATGACTAAATAAGTGTTACCTATGGCGTTATTATTACATACTGGTCTGGGAATGAATCATTCTTGATTTACTCTTTTCCTACTCCATTTATCTCTTCTTTCCAGAAATGAGCTGCTGACCACAGAAAACACTGCCTGTAAAAGAGGATTTATCAGAGTTGACTAGAGCTTGACCATCACCTCCTTTTGAGCTCCCTGTCTGTCCCACTCTCTGCCTCCCAAGTTATCTAATTAAGATATTAATTACCTTGTCAAGAACTATCACCTTTTCAGATTTTATGAGATTTTGGTGTTGGCTGGATATCCAATACGTGCTTGGCATCGTGCGATGTCTTTGTCATGCATTGTCTTATCTAAGCTGTAGGATGAATCTTCTCATGCCCTTGTAGTCCACGTCCAATGTGCTGGCAATTTCTGTTGCTTCTTCTTTCAAAATATATCCAGGATCCAACTACCTCTCTCTCCTCCCCACCTCCCACTCTTAATAGCTACCACTCTTATCCAAGCCATAACCATCTCTTACCTGGATTTTTTTTAATGGACTTAATTTTCAGAGCATTTTAATAGCTTCAAGGCAAAATTGAGTGGAAGGTTCTGAGAGTTTCCATGTATCCCTTGTCCACCTCCCTCTCCCCCAACTATCAACATCCCCACATACCCTTAAAGAACAGTATTTTAATTATAACTGATGAATGTACATAGACATACTATTACCATCTCAAATCCATAGTTTTACATCAGGGTTCACTAGTGTGTTTATGTTCTCAGCAGTTGTGACAAACGTATAATGACACAAATCCACCATTGTAGTGTCATGTGGAATTGACTCTTTGCCCTAAAATTTCTCCGTGCTCTGCCTCTTCATCCCTCTCTCTCCTGAAGCCCTGGCTGAAGCCACTGGACATTTTACAGTGTCCATAATTTTGCCTTTTCCAGAATGTTAGACTCATACAGTAGGTAGCCTCCTCAGATTGGTTTCTTTTCATTTAGTCATAGGTATTTAAAGTTCCTCCATATCTTACTAGATAATTTCTTTTTAGTGCTGAATAACATTCCAGTGCCTGAATATATCAGTGACTATTTATCCATTCACCTATTGAAGAGCATCTTTGTTGCTTCCATGCTTTGGCAGTTACGAATAAAGCTGCTCTAAACATCTGTGTGCAGGTATTTGTGTGGACATACATTTTCAATTCCTTTGGGTAAAACCAAGGAGCGTGATTGCTGGATCATATGGTAAGAGTATGTTTAACTTATAGGAAAGCACCAAAAAGTCTTCCAAAATGGCTTTGTCATTTGCATTTCCACCAACAGTGAATGAGAGTTCCTGTTGCTCCACATCCTTGCCAGCATTTAAATGCAATGTAATTATTTTGGAGAGCTTTAAATTTTTTTCTTTTCATAGGAGTCTTGTTTTAGATCTAAGGGGGGAATCCTAATTAGCATGAATTGCAGCTCTAAATAGACAACTCAGAGTGCTGTCGTCTCATTATTGAAAGGATGAATTTTTGTCAGTGGTATAAAAAAAACCAGTGTTCTGAATTTGATCACTGTAATAGGTGTGTATATCATTGTTTTAATTTGACATATGATGTCATAATGACATGACAGCGAGCATCTTTTCATGTGCTTGTTGCCATCTGGATATCTGTTTTGGAGAGGGGTCTTTTAAGATCTTTGGCACACTTTTTAATTGGGCTGTTCATTTTCTTATTGTTGGGTTTTAAAAACTCTTTGTATATTTTGGAAAGCAGCCCTTTATCAGATATGCATTTTGCAAATATTTTCTCCTGGATTGTGGCTTCCCTTCTCTTTCTCTTCAGAGTGTCTTTCTCAGAGCAGAAGTTTTTTATTATAATGAAGACTAACTTGTCAATTATTTCTTTCATGGATCATGGTGTATCTAAAAAGTCATCACAAACCCAAGATTATCCATTCCATGTAACACAATACCAATTCACTTTCAAATAACACACTTCCATTTCATGGGTTGTGCAAGTACTTTATAATAACAACATAATCCTAACTTTCCCCTCATGTCTCTTGTATCATTGATGTCTTTCCTTTCACTTTTACTTAAGCAACAGAGACACATTGAATACATTGTTGCTATTATTATCTAGAACACTCTTATCTTTTAAATCAAGAATAAGAAAAATAAATTAGATAAACAGATATTTTAATAACGAATTTTAGCATTACTTATTCCTTTTTCAATTATACTTCCTGTCTTGATGTAAATCCATGTTTTGGACCTGTATCATTTTTTCTTCTCTTTAAGAACTTCTTTTAACATCCCCTTCAAAGAGAACTTCTTTTAACATCCCCTTACAAAGGCTTGCTAGCAGCAAGCCTTCTCAGTTTTTGTTTGTGAAATTCTTCATTTCTTCCTTACTTTTGAAGGACAATTTCATGGGATATAGAATTCTAGGTTGGTATATTTTTCCCTCAAACAATTTAAATATTTCACTCTACTCTTTTCTTCCTTGCATGATTTCTTAGAAGAAGTTGGGTGTGTGTCTTATCTTTGTTCCTCAACAGCTAAGGTATTTTTTCTTCTGGCTTCTTTTAAGACTTTTTTAAAAAAAAATTTGTTTATGTATACAAGAGCTTGTGTACAGGCCAGAGGTGTGGGGAGTGAGAGGATTCACCAGAGACAGAGCGGGGAACAGAACAGGCAGGTTAACAGAAGTACACTGCTGAGGGGAGCAGTAGGCGAGACAGGAGAGGTCTGCTGCACCATGTGGGTAGCTCCCTGGCCGGCCAGGGGATCGAACTTGTGCTGCAGAGGCTGCAGATTGCTTCATAGGTTGTGTGAGACCTTTTTTGATTTTCTGCATTTTGAATAAAATATTCCTAAGTGTAATTTAGTGGGTGGGTTTTTGTTTGTTTTCATATTTATCCTGCTGGATATTCTCTGAGTTTCCTGAATCTGTGGTTTGGTGTCTGACATTAATTTGGGGAAGTATTTCCTCTCTTCTTTTCTCTTTCTTTCTCCTTTTGGTATTCCCATTACATACATATACGCTATACCTTTTGTAGTTGTACCCCAGTTCTTAGATGTTCTGTTCTGTTGGGTTTTTTTCCCTCTGTCTTTTTTCTCTATACTTTTCAGTTTTGGATGTTTCTATTAAGATATCCTCAAGCTCAGAGATTCTTTCCTCAGCTTTGTGCCATCTATGAATGATCCCATCAAAAAAATTCTTCAATTTTGTTACAGTGCTTTTGACCTCTAGGATTTCTTTTTGATTCATTCTTAGAATTTCCATTTCTCTGCTTTCATTGCCCATCTGTTCTTGCATGCTGTCTACTTCATTTATTAGATTCCTTAGCATATGAATCATACCTGCTCTAAGTTCCTAGTCTGATAATTCTAGCATCACTGCCATCTCTGAGTCTGGTTATCTCTTAGGCCCTTTTTTTTTTTTTTGCCTTTTAGTATGCCTTGTAATTTTTTTCCTGATAACCAGGCAGAATGTACTGGGTAAAGGGAACTATGGTAAATAGGCTTTTGGTAATACTGGGCAAGGTGAGGGGAAAAGAAACACGTCCTATAGTTGTATGATTATCTCCTAGTCTTTTATTGAGTCTCTACCTCAGGAATGTGAATTTCACAAGTGAGTCTCTGTCCCTCCCTAAAATAGGGTGACTAGAGAGGGCTGGCGTTGGGTATTTTCCTTCCTTTATGTTGGTTAGGCTCTGGAAAATCCCCAATAATTTAGGCTCTAGTAAAATAGTTTCTCTTGAAAGTAAGCCTTGTTAAGAAGAACAGACTGCCCTGACATATTTCTAAGTGGTTCCTTTCCTTTATTCGTGCCAGAAACGGGAAGGGTTCTTTCTCTGATATTCACTGTGAGAACCTGGTTGAGCTCTTAGAGGTAAAACCTACACAAAAGTGTGGATGCTTCTCACTGACAGGGTCATTCACTCTCAGACTTGCCCACATCGAGCCTTCAGCAGTTTGTCAATCACTGTTTGGGTTTTCCTACCCCAGAACTGCTTCCCACAGAGATTTTTGCATGGTCTCCACTCTGGTAAGTTGTGATTTTACATATTTTCCTGTCTCCAAATTATGGCAGCCAGGACACCTCACTTCTCTCATGAGTCTAGGAAGGGCTGTTACCTTTTCACTTAGTTCAACTTTTTACTTGTTGTTAGGACAAAATAACAACTTCTCAGCTCCTTACATGCTGGACCAGAGACTAGAAGTCTCACCTGGAGTTTTTCTACTGTCTCCTAACTGGTTTCCTTTTTCTGCCCTTGCGCACAACACAATAGCTCAAAATAGCCTTTAAAATGTGAATTAGGGGCCTCCCTGGTGGCGCAGGGGGTTGGGACACAACTTACGAGGCTGCCTACAACCTCTGAAGCACGAGTTCGATCCCCCTACCAGCCAGGGAGCAGCCCACATGGCTCAGCAAACCTCTCCTGACTCGCCCGCTGCTCCCCTCAGCAGTGTACTTCAGTCAATCTGCCTGTTCTGTTCCCCACTATGACTCTAGTGGATCCTCTCACCCCTCCACACCTCTAGCTTGTACCCCAGCTCTTGTATGCATAAATAAATATTCAGAAAAAAATAAAATAAAATGTGAATTATGTGAATTATGGTACTTTTCTCAAAACCCTCTAGTGGCCGCCTTTCTCACTCAGAGGAAAAGCCATGTACTGGACCCGTTCGGCCTATGTGTCGGTCCCATCGCCAGCGGCTCTCTGAGCTCCATCTTTTCTCCCCCTACAATGTCCTCTCCACCATCCTGGCTGCTTTGTTCCTTAACTTCAGATATGTTCTCATCAGCGGGTCTTTGTCCTTGCTGTCCCCGCGGCCTGAATAGTCTTCCTCCAGACATCTGCACGGCCCAACCCTCCCCTTCTTCCAACTCTTAGTTCCAATGTCATCATCATAGTGAAGCTTCTAACTACCCTATAGATTCTAGTAGCTCTTCTTCAATCACCCCACTGACTACCTACCTTTCCTGCTTTATTTTGTGCAGACTAGGTATCCCTAGCTGATATACCATATATTTTACCTCCCCCCCACCCCTGTTTATTTACTTTCTTCACTTTACTAGAATGTAAAGTCCATGAGGGCAGGAGTTTTGAATCTGTATTGTGTCACCAGTGCCTAAATTAAGATCAGGCACGGAATACATCCTCCATAAATATTTGTGGAATGATGATAGTGTGCAATGATATCCTACTCAGATAGACGAGGCAAGGGATATGCGTCTGGAGTTCAAACTCAGGTCTTCATGACGCCAAGCCTGTGTTCTGAACGACTATGCTACATTGCCACTCAATTTCTGTGTTGAATATTGAATATCTGATGTGTTCTTCCAAATGGCTATTTCCTACACCCTGGCAGTTTTCTATTTCTTGGCTCTCACTGGAGTTGATTTTTCTGAGTTAGTAAGAACTCTCTATGAACTGCATCCTGATATTTCCTCAAGATCATTGCATTGCAAAATAGGCTGAAATAAGACTGCCCACTGCATCACCTGCAGGGCTCACTCTCCTTCATCTCATTTCACTGCAGCCTGTCTGCCAGCTAAGGTCAGAGCCGCACTGCTTCTGCCCAAATGCAATCTCAGGTGAAGTGGTCAATATGATGCCATCTGTAAAATAAATTAAAAAAACCCAAACAGGCCAATAATAGTCCCTCACGTCTGCGTGTTTTACCACCTTCCAAGTACCTTCAAACACATTATCTATTTTGATGATTATCTTGACCTGCTCAGTGGATCACTGAGTACGCCATTGCTTAATGAAGAAACATGATTAGTAGCAGTGTTGGGACTAGAATTTGGGTCTTTTGACCCTAAAAGCCCACTTTCTGCTCAAACCAAGTGTCCTTCAGCTGACTTCAATACTGTTTATCACCAGTTTTAGATAGCATTTTCATCAACATTTCATAGACAGCACCTAGAAGCTTGGTGGTTAAACCGAATTGTGTAAGTGGGGGAGAAACTGGGGATGTTTGGGAGAGGCATAGCTTTTGGGTGGCGATGATCCTGCTCCCATCTTTGGTAATGGCCCCAATTTCAGTTTTGCACAATTAGCTCTGCCCCACTGGTCGCTTTCTTAGACTGTCATTCAAAGTGGCAAAGGAGGGGGCATTGCATTCAAGGTGAGCCAGTCAGATTTGAGGACTTGGGCTCTTAAACAAAATGGCAGAAAGGTAGAATGAGGCTGTGCGAGAAGAGGCATCCTAACAAGATGGTTCATTAGCTCCTTTTCCAGGATGTCTTGGCTGTCATTTTTCCCAGCTCTCCCAGTCTCATTTTCAGCAGTCTCTTGATTTTCTGAACTGGCACTGTCCTGCCAATACATCCTTTTGTTTCAGTTAGCCAGGGTTTATTTCTGTTGCTTGCAACCAAAGAATCCTGCCTGAGTAGGGAAGAATTATGGGAAGGCTGGCCTCTTTTGCAAGACTGAGGTGAGGGAGGGCTTGGGGGTACTGTCCTTGGTCAGTGGATCAGTGTGTTCTGGTTTGCTGCCTTCTTACCTGAGACCTCACAGCCTGTCTTGGATGTGGTACCTGTCTAGGCCCTTATGCAAGTAAGACAAAGGGACAGGTTGAGGAATATGTGAATGGAATGGGCCTTTGTGCTGCTCTTCAAGCACATGGGAGAAGAGAACAGGAGCTCAGGGAGTCCTACGAGAACTGAAGGAATAGTCCAGAGAGGAAGAATGAATCCTGAACTTGGGAAATAACTTGCTTTGCTGACAAACTTTTGTGAAGGCCAAGGATTCAATGTTATCTTCTCCTATTTTAAGCTAAAAGGCAAAATTTTTGGACAGTTAGGATAGAATGAGTGGTGCTGGGGTAATTTGTTGCTGCCACTCCCAGCACAGAGAATAGTCCCTTTTCTCCCAGTCACCACCCCCCTCCTTTTTCCACCCTCCCTGCTGGCTTCCATGCCCCCAACTTTCTCTGCTATAGACAAAGTATGTTAGTTTCCCTTTGCTCATTCTCATGGGTCAGGTTTAAAGCTCCAAATTCTCCTTCCAGGCACTCCTTGCTATTTGTTGGGGGTCAGTGTACTCTGAGAGACCCCAGGGTGCCAGGCATGGCAGTTCACGTTTTCCTGTTGCGTATCTGAGCACATTTAATTCTCACAGCAATTTTGTGAGGTAGAATTTCCTTTCTGAGGTAACATTGGTTCACAATATTGGATATGATTTAGAAGTACGGGAACACCCCCTTCACACCACATCCATCACCAAGGCACCCATAGTCGTCCACATGAGCTAGAGTATTACCACCATTTACAGATGAAGAAGTTGACTTGTGCTTGTATGACTTGTCTGAGCCAGACCACTTAACTTACAAGTGGTAGAGTCTGACCTGGAACCCAGATTTGACCAATTCTAAAGATCTTCAGGAATCCTGGCGTTTATTCCTCACATGACCACTTTCCAGCTGTGGTACAGCTTTTGCAAAGAAATCTCATCGGTCCTGGGGTCATTATCAGTCAACCCATGGAAGAGGTAAGGACATGGAGGTTGGTTTCACATCCTGTGTCAACTCTGGTTAATTGGTTAATGGCTTTCAGGAGGGCTGTGCTGATTTGGAGGCTAAGGTCCTTAGGAAAGAGTTCTGTTGTTACTTGGTCATCTCTGCCATAGGTCACAAGTGAGAAGGTTGGCTTTCATGTCACTTGTTAGCCATTGGGGGTGGTCATGGCCTCCCAGCGTTATGGCCATTGCAATACTATGATTATAATATCATGCAATATTATGATTATAATATTACGCAATATTATGATTCCTTGATTTTAACATCCTGAAATTTTAATAAGCCCACCCTGACTGTTCTTTCCTGTCCTCCTTGTCTTTTTTCTCTGCTTACATCCTCTCTGTCTTCTGTTGCTTATGTTCTTTCCATCTTCTGTAAATGCCCAAAGCTCATCATCATGGATTAATTGACCCAGTGGCTAACAGACCTCCTCCCCTTAGCCTAGGCAGCCTGAGTATATACATTCCCTAATGCCATGTAACCAGCCATGCCAAAGCCTAATGGATTAAGAAAAAAAAAAAACTGATTTATTTCCTCTGATTCAGTGGCCTGGCTGATGTGTTTCTATCCATGTTCAGTGGACGACTTGGCTGGGGCACTTTGGATCTCCACATGTGGCCTTGTGCCTCTCCAGTGGTGGATGTCCCCCTCCAGCAACAGAGCTTGGATTTTTCTTCCCAAATGGCAGTTGTGTTCCAGGAGGGACAATCCAAGAGGAAAAACCCTGATTTGCAAGCTCTTGTCAAGTCTCTGCTTTGGTCACTTGCTGTTCTCCAAGGTTCTGGAAAAGAAGAGAGCCAGTGTGACATTGCAGTGAAGGTATAAATACCTGAAGACTTGATTTACTGGGGGCTGCCATGTAGCAGCCTACCAGATAAGTAATTTCAAACATTCTCAGAACTTCCTACCATACATTTAAGTAGCCATGAAGCACTATTAATGTTGAGATGCTGACTTATAACAGGTGTAAGACAGGACCCCTATCTTTGTGGGGTTTCCAGTTCAGTAGATAATACAGAACATTCTCTGAAAGAATGAAATGATAAATGTGAATGGAAATAAATTCCAACATATGGTTCTATGTTTAAAAATTTTACTATGGATCAATTGTTTGGAATTTTTTTTTTACTTAAACAAAATGGTTGACTCATAAAAAGCTATTTAGCTCATAATATAGATAATTATGGTAGGGTTTGCTAAACTTCACATATTTATGCACCAAGCTCATGATTTTTTCCATTAACAGGATATAGGCCTGTTATTTAATACTTTCCTTTGATTTAACTTAATTTTTAAAACACATTTTTATGTTAAAATAAAATTTTATATCAATGCTATCAAAGCAAAAATAGCATCATTTATCATAATTTTAAGATATGTTATATAAAGTAATACAATTTTAATATAAACAAATTCTGTTAAAATGAAAAATAGTGATAACACCAAATGCTGGTGATGATTTGGAGAAACTGGATCACTTCTATATTTCTGGCACAACTGTAAAACCATGGAGCCACTCTGGAAAATATTTTGGCCTTTCCTTTAAAAAATAAACATGGACTTAACATACATATCAGTAATTATATTCTTGGGCATTTATTCCAGGAAAAAAGGAAGACTTATTTTCACTCAGGAATTTGTGTACAAATATAGATGCTTTGTTTGTAATAGCCAAAACCTTGAAAACTACCCAATGTCATTCAATAGGTGAATAGAACATCCTTGCCAGGGAATACTACTCAGTTGAAAAAATGGATGAATTAATACACACAATGATTTGGATGAACCTGAAGGAAATTCTGCTGAGTGAAAAAAAGCCAATCCCCAAAGGTTATGTACTGTATGATTCCACCGATATGACATTTTTGAAAAGATAAAATTTTAGAAATGGAAAACAGAATTTAGGGACGGGGAACATGTGAGTGACTATAAGAGGGTAACAAAGGAATCTTGAGGTTATGCTACAGTAGAGTATCTTGATTCGGAGGTGGATGCAAGGCTGTATGTATTGCTAGAATTGCATGCAACCACACACACACACACGCGCGCGCACATATGAGTGCATATAAAACTGATGAAATTGAAATTAGTTCCATGGATTATACCAATACCAATTTCTTGGTTTTGATATAGTCCTATTGTTGTGTAAGATGTTAACAATAAAGAAAATTGGGAGTAAGCTGATAGAATTTCTTTGTTCATTTACTTGCAACCTCTTGTGAATCTAAGATTACTACAAAATAAAAAATTAATTCAGGACAGTTAAAATAAAAGATGTTTGTAGACTACCCAAAATACTTAGACTACCTAAAATACTTAAAATCACCTCAAATATCACCAATATTACATACTCCCAAATGGAAGAATCTGTTCTATGGATGTAATAGAACTAATGAGGTTTAAGAAATGAGGGCAGGAATACTACATGGTATTGAAGAGGTAATCACCGCCATCACTTCCATCATCACCACCATCATCATCATCATTATCATCATCATCACCATCATTACCATCATCATCACCATCATCACCTCCATCATCACCATCATCATCATCACCACCATCATCATCATCATCACCACCATCATCATCACCATCATCATCATCACCATCATCATCATCACCACCATCATCATCACCATCATCATCACCATCATCATCATCACATCATCACTTACACAGTGCTTAAACAGTGTAAGCACTGTACATCATTACTTACATAGTGTACCAGCCGCTATTCAAACCCACTGCAAACATTTATTCTTGTAATTTCTGTGTGAAAGTGTTGGGTTCCATGGGAAACAGACATTTGCTTGTTGGAGGTGGGAATGGTCTCAGGAACAACTCCTGTGAAGGGTGAGGGACACCAGATTTTGCAGAAGGAGCTGAACTGGTAAGCAGTTTCAAGACATCTCAGCAGATTCCATGGGCAGGTCTGGAGTTACAATGGACCTTCAGAGTTGTCTCAATTAAAGCAAGGGGCTGCAACTCTTTCACCTACTCCTTAGTGAGCCATTGGATGCAACTGCTTCTAGGGAGAGGGCATAAACTTGGGCAGGTTTCTTTGACTTCTAATGCTTGTAATAACTGTGAGTTATTAGCAACCAAATACTTCTGGAAGTTGGGCGGAAGAGAAAACCAACTCTGCAGGGGGGACGGGGCATGTATGCAGAACACCACAGCATCCACTGTATTCCACCCATGTGCTCTGATCCATATGCTTATGGATCCATATGCTTATGGATCAGTAAGTTTGCCTCATATGAGGCTGCTCCAAGATACTTTTTCTGGGGAACCTTAGAAGGTAGTAGGATAAACAATTGCCCCAACTGTCCAGGTTACTCACTGTCATCTCTGAACTGTCTAGATTCTCTTCATTTTCATGACCTCTGCTTGGTCTCAGCCTGTAGTTGCTGCATTTATCCATTTACTGTCAATATCAGACAGATTTTAAAGAGATGCCCCAGTGGATCATCTACTGTCAAATGTATTTTTCTTTGCTCCTTTCCATAACAGCAGTCTTACCTCCTTCTGATGATGGAGGCCAGTTGTCCTGGCCAGGATGATGTCTCCTTTCCATGCCTGCGAGTCTCTTGGCACAAGAGACATGCTGTCTCCGGACCTAAAAAGGTCCACCAGGATGTAGTAGACAGACTATAGGATGGTCCCCAATGACACCTGCCTACTGACATTTACTCCCTCATGTGCTCTTCTCTCCTAGAGGAGACCATCTCCTTTTAGAGTAGGTCTAGAGTTTGGTCTAGACCTGGTAGCTGCTTCTAATGAATAGAAAATGGCAGATGAGATGGGATAGCACTTCCAAGACTAGGGTACAAAAGACTGGCTCTGTCTTGAAGGACTCTCTCCCTCCTTCTCCACCCTCTTCCTGTAAGATTCTGTCCACCAACTGCTGTGTTGTTTCGATACTCAGGACACATGGGGAGGTAGCAGGTCTTCCAGGAACCACAGCAATGAGCTTGGAAATGAATCTTCTAAAGCCTGTAAAAGCCATAAGAGCAAGCTTGGAAGCTACTGCTCCAGTCTTAGCTGAACCTTGAGATGACTGCAGCCCTGACCAAGACTTTGACTACAGCCTCATGAGTATCTCAGGCTTCCTTCCCATCAGGTCCCTGACCTTGGATTAGCAGATCTGCTGGAGTAGAGAATTCAATCTTCTCTGGAGTCCTGTTCCTCTTATAATTAAGTTCTGGGGCTGATCCTTAGTTTTCTCTGCCTTTTTGTTTAGGAGATGAGAATCTCTTTATATGCTGTCAAAGATACCCTCAAGCAGTACACTTAGCCTTCTATCGGTGATTAATCATTCTGGGCTTTTTCTTGTCTTCCGCCAATGAATCAATCCTTTTGCCATCTCCCAGTCACAGCCTTTCATTCTAGTCTTCACAAACCATACTTACTAGAACCTCTCAAATACTTCACCTCCATGCATTAACCTGAGTCCCATCTCAGTTCACCATGAGAGAAAGTTTTAGCACTTGCACACCCAAAACATGTCAGAGGGACTCAGTGTTCCACCCACCACTAGTTAAGGGTTCCCTAATGCCAGCCAGACAGCCAGTGATACTGCTCCAAAAGTCCATTTCTGAGGCCGCTCTCTTAGACCAACCAACTGTTGTAGGTCAGGTTTCCTGGGAAACAGACCCTGAAGCTGAGAGTGGCATGTAGCTGTTCTTTGGGGAGTGGTTTTGGGAACAACACCTGTGAAGGGAAGGAAAAGAAGCCGGATTGGGAAGACAGAGGAGTGGGGCTCTGATGTGGTCACAACAGGGGTCTCAGTAGATTTTATGGGGAGATCAGAAGCTGAGATGGCCCTTTAGAATGGCCTGAGGCCTGGAGAGCAGGTGTAGGACCTGCTACTTACCCATTACTGGATGTAGACTGCCCGGAGGAGGCATAATCTCGGGCAGTGCAGCTTCCTTTGGTTGACGGCAATTGCTGGAAGGGACGTAGTGTGAGCAGTCAGCAGCCAACACTTCTCAGTCCGGAACGGTTGGGGGTCATCGTGGCACACCAGCACATCCACCCCAGGGGTGCTAGTACTACCCTCCCCCTTTTACAGAGGAGTAAAACGGAGGCGCAGAGAAGTAAGTAGCTTGCCCAGCCAGGAAGTAACAGAGCCAGAGCCCATACTCTTAACCATCATGCTCTAATGCTTCTCTAGAAGGAGGAGGAGGGAATCCTTTCCCCATTCCTGGGATCATGGCCAAGTCAAGGAACGAGTTAGAAATGCAAAGTCGGCTTGTGATTTTCCCCAATCTCCATTTTGGTGCCCTTCTCTCACTTCTGAGAGTCTCTTTCCCAGATCTGGAAGACACGAGGAGAGCATTCCAGGCTTGGGAGCAGAGGAAATGTTGTTGTGTGGGTGGGTGTAAATATGACCATTGTGGGGGCAATGCATTGACTGATTTGGCTGCAAAAAAAAAAAAGTTTGTAAAGACAAGTAGAGAGATAAAGTGGCAGGGCGCGGCTAAGGTCAACTCCAGAGGTCAAACTAGCACTCCAAGGATGAACCAGCAGAAACAGAGACCTGCCACGGGGAAATCTGCTAGTAGACTGTTGCAACAGTCCAAGAGGATAGATGAAGCAGAGATAGTGGGGATGCAAAAAAAGAACGATGGCATACCTGCGCCTTGTGAAGGCAGGGCCTCATGAGTTCACACACATAAAGGTTATCATCTCAGAAGATTTCAGCAAGGACGACAGGCCTTCAAGTGTGCTAAGCAAAGGATCTAAGAGCAAAGCTTCATAAAAATGAAATTTCTCAAAGGCTTTCCATTGAAAAGACCCCTGAAACTCCTTTCCCACCATGGAAGTCCACACACCCACAGGACAGCTAAGACCAGGAGTGCCGGAGGGCGTGTGGGCACACCAGCGTGTATTTGTCAATCCGGGTCAGGATTTTATTTAACAACAGTGATGCCGGACTTGCTGAGTGCTGGGCACTCCTCTCCTTGTAATTATCTACTCAATTACTTATTGTCATATTGAGGTAGGAGCTGTAACTAGCTCCATTTTATAGAGCAGAAAACTGAGGCACAGAGAATTTGAGAAATTTGCCCTGGTCTACCCGGTAAGTGGAGAAATCAGGATTTGGAGCCTGCACGTCCCATGCTAATAACCGCTGCACTGTGCTCATAACATTTTGTGATGAACCAAATAAAAATTTAAATGTGACCAAAAAAGATAATCACCAATGTTTTGATATGTCTAACTATACTTTAAAAATCCCCAGGATTTCTCCTTTTTATTTTAAAGCCATCTGCTTCCCCACTTTTACCCCCGACCTCATTTTACCTTTTTCCTTGAATCTTCCATTCATAAATACCTTTTGGGAAGCCACACCCATTACTGTGCCTCAGGTTAGATAGATCATAAGCCAGGACATCCTGAAATACTCTCATACATCAGCAGTGACCGGAGATGGTGTAGCCTCCTTAGCTTAGTTACAATTGTCATTTATTCTTTAAGTGCCTCATTCATTCATAAAGAATCAACTGCCCAGTACCTAGTCTGGTCAGGTAGGGGCTGCAGGTCAGAACTATGGAGGTGAATAAGGCCTGGCCCCTGCCCTTGAGGGGTTTGAAGTCTTCTACTGCTTTCTTTTTTTAAAGATTTATTTATTTATTTATACAAGCACTGGGTACAGTCAGAAGCGCGGGAGGGTGAGAGAATTCACCAGAGCCAGAGAGGGGAGCAGAGCAGGCAGAAGGACCAAAGTACACTACTGAGGGGAGCAGCGGGTGGCAGGAGAGGCCTGCGCGCCATGTGGGACCCTCCTCCGGTGGCCGGGGAGCAGCCGGGGATCGAACTGGTGCTGCAGAGGCTGCAGGCAGATTCGCAACCCAGCGCTCAACTGCTGCGCCACCGGGGAGGCCCTTCTACTGCTTTCTTGAGGCTCCCCAACCCAGAACTCTAGGAGCAACCAACATCTGGGGATGCAGAAGAAGATCCTGTGGCTGTCGGAAGGAGTTAGGGGTGGGGGCTTGCTGGATGGATATAAGGAGACTGGAGCAGTTACTCCAGAAGGGTGAATAATGCTGCTGATTTAACACCTTATCTTGATATCTTTCTTTTCAACCTCACCCTCAAATGCTTATCAGCTAAGCATTGGAAGAAGCTCAGGAGGCCCTATTTTACTGATATTTTGATATACCAATGAAAGAGTTAGGCAGCTCCATGTGCGTAGACTTCTCTGTCCTTCAATTTCATCAACTTCATTTCTATCTTTAAAAATGTCTGATAGATAAAGGTACATATAGGTATATATCAAAGTATAAAGCATAATAATAAAATGAACATTTATAAACTGCCCAACTTAATAACATCTCCAATTCTGTCAGCTAACTATAAACTCCTCCCGAATCCCAACCCTTGCTTACTCCCCAGAGAGACTGACTGTCTTGAATTTTATGTTGATCGTACCCTTATTGTTTAGGATAGTTTCATCACATGTGTCCCTAAACTCTGTAGTATTTAGCCTTGTTGTTTTTTTCAGCTTTTTAAAAATGGTTTTGTTCAGTATAGAGTCAACTGTGATTTGCTCTGTCCACTCCACATGGTATTTCTAAGATTCATCCAAATTGCTCTATGTTGCTATAGTTCACTTTCACAGCTGTTTATTAATTCATTCAATAAACATTGATTGGACCCCTGTAATATTCTATTAGGTGAATATATCATAATTTACTTGTTTAGCTTCCTATTGATGGATGTTGGGTTGTTTTCCTTTTCTTTTTTTGGCTTTATGAATAATGCTATTGAGAATATGCTTTTACTTGACTCCTGACACACACATGCAGTAATTTCTCAAGAACACTGACTTTTCAACTGGGATTCATAGTCTTTAGTGGACTGTGAAATCAATAAGAGATTCAACCAGGAGTTCTTTAAAAAAAGGAAGCAGAGTAATAACTACCTAGTGCATTTCATGTAGAAATGGTTAAGTATTACTTTGTGAAACTTTCATTTCAGTCATGATCATGTGTCCTGGGCTGTGATGTGAAGAGTTTTTCTTACTGTGGGTTTTAGAGACGTTTGAAAGCCCTTGTTCCTGCATGTGCTTCTTGAACTCTCTGTGGGTGAATTTAAAAAATTTTCCAATCTGTCACAGACTGATACTTTTTGTAAAATATCATAAACATGAATTACTTGGAAAATGACATTTTAAAAAATCCAAGAGACATCCCAAATAAAAAACTTCAATTCTGGGCCTCCCCGGTGGCGCAGCGGTTGAGCGCTAGGCTGCGAAGCTGCCCACAGCCTCTGCAGCGCCAACGGTTCGATCCCCGGCCACCGGAGGAGGGGCCCACATGGCACGCAGACCTCTCCTGCCGCCCGCTGCTCCCCTCAGCAGTGTGCTTCGGTCCTTCTGCCTGCTCTGCTCCCTGCTCTGACTCTGGGGAATTCTCTCACCCTCCTGACTGTACCCAGTGCTTGTATAAATAAATAAATAAAATCTTTAAAAAAACCAAAAAACTTCAATTCTGAACTACTATATTCAACCGACATAAATTATATTTCAATAAACATAGTATGGTAATTACTGACAATAGACAACAGGTAGAAGTAACCCAAGTGTTCGTGGATGAACAAATGGATAAACAAAATGTGGTCTGTATGCTCAATGGAATATTATTTAGCCGTGAAAAGGGAATTCTGCCACATGCTACAACATGGATGAACCTCAAAGGCATTATGCTAAGTGAAATAAACCAGTCACAAGAGGACAAATTCTATGATTCCACTCATATTAGGTACCTAGAGTAGTCAAATTTGTAGATACAGAAAGTAGAATGGTTGCCAGGAGCTGAGGGGGCTGGGGCAATAGTTATTTAATGGAAATGGTGTTTCAGTTTGGGAAGATGAAAAATGTTGTAGTGTGGGATGATGGTGACAATTACACAACAATATGAATGTCCTTAATGCCACTGAACTATATGGTTAAAATGGTCATTTTTTAATGTTATATATCCTTTAGACCATGATAAAAAATGGTCTAAAAAATAATAACTATAGGGTGGCACTATCGAATTGCTGTGAAATTTTCTAAATGCTTGCTTTAAATTGTTGTACTTACACATGGTGGCTTGTAGCAGGTCATTTAGATACAGAGCACTGCAGCTGGCACTTGTCTGTGGACCACACTTTGAGGGGTATTACTCCAGGGTGTAAACGTAAGGACAGATAAGCTGATATTCAGGCTAGGCACATGTGCACCTAATCCCAAATTGTTTTCTAAAGAGGGAAACAATTTACACTCCCACCAGCAGTTTCCTGTGTTCTTCATCCTTGCCAAAATTTAGTATCGCCAGAATCCTTAATGTTTGCCAATCTGGTGGGTGTAAAATAGTATCTCGTTTTGGTCTGAATTTGCATTTTCCTGATGATTAAATAAATCAAGCATCTTTTTATGTGTTTATTGACCAGTGATTTTTTTTTTCTTTTCTTCTTTGAAATGCCTGTTTGAGCCTTCTTTTGCTCACTTTTCAACTGGGTTGTTGGTGTTTTTATTATTGATCGGTAGGAATGTGTTTAGTCGACAAATATTTATTGAGCACCTGTTAGTACCAGGAGCTCTTCTATATGCTTTGTTCACAGCAGTGAACAAAATAGACTACAATTCCTGGTCTCATTTTAGAGTTCCTAGTCTACTGGGGGAGGAGGGGGAAACAGGCAATTGAATTATTTAGTTCCATATATAGTATTTATGGTAATGATAAGTGTTGTGGCTAAAAATGAGGCAGGAAAGGGCAATAGGCAGGGCAAGGAGTGGTGGTGAGCTTGCAATTTTTAAAACAGTGGTCAGAGAAGGTTTTTATTAAAAAATGACATTTGAGACTAGGTTCTGAAAGAGACAAGGAAATGAGCATGCAGACAGTTGTAGGAAAAGTTTCTTGTATAGTCATCTGTCAGTTATGTGCATTCCAGAGAATTCCTCTCCCACTATGTGCTTGCCTTCTCACTTTCTTTAAGATGTATTTTGATGAAAGAAGTTCTTATTTTTATTACAGCTGAATATATTAGCACATTTTATACCTTTTAGAAGAAATCCTCTCTCCTGATAGCATAAAGAGGTTCTATATTTTCATCTAAAAATTTTAAAGTATTGCATTTTGCTTTTAATTCACACAGAAACTGACTTTTGGATAGGGTGTGAGATAGGGATCCATCTTTTCTCAGCCCCCTGTAATAACGAATTCTGGGCACCATTTATTGGATAATCTATCCTTTCTCTGGTGATCTGCTGGGCCATCGCTGTCATAAAGCAGATTTCCATATATTTGTATGGAAATTCTATTCAATTCCATTGGCCAATTTGTCCCTGTATCTACTCTATTATTTAATATGCCATTATATTATATATTATTTAATATACTTGGTTATATATACATATTTATATATAATCATATAAATGATTATATATAAACTATATATATATAAATATATATAAATATATATAAAGTTATTCCACCTTGGTTTTTCTTTGCAGGAATAGCTTGGTTACTCTTATCTTGGTTACTCTTAGGATTCTAAACTATCCTTCCATATAAATTTTTTTAAAGATTTATATTTACTTTTATACAAGAGCTGGGGTTCAGGCCAGAGGTGCAGGAGGGTGAGAGGATTCACCAGAGACAGAGCAGGGAGCAAAACAGGCAGACAGACCAAAGACACTGCTGAGGCGAGAAGCGGCCACGACAGGAGAGGTCTGCCACGCCATGTGGGAATCTCCCTGGCCGGCCTGCAATCGAACCTGCGCTGCAGAGGCTGCGGACAGCTGCACAGCACTGCGCTCAACCTGCTGCGCCACCAGGGAGGCCCTCCTTCCATATGAATTTTTAAATTAACTTTTCAAGTTACTTGAAAATTCCTGTTGAAATAGAGACTTGAGTTGAGATGACTCTATAGATAAATATGAAGAGAATTGACATTATTTCATATTTTGACACTTTATCCACACATATGCTAATATTTTCACTTAAGTCTTATGTAATGTCTTTCCAAAAATCTATTTTTTATAAGTCTTTCATAGCTGATAGCATGTTTATTACTAAGAACTTCAATTTTTATCACTAATGTCTGTTGTTTAATTTTTGTTGGTATTTTTAAATTGTGTCTTTTAAAACTGGGCTTTCTGTTTATTGGAGGAGTATAGAAATGTTATTTAAATTATCCACCAATCTTGTTAAGCTTTTATTTTCTTTTATTTTATATATTTTACATCATTTTTCATTTTTGCACAATGTATGCATTTTCATCTTGGTTATATTCCCCATACAATTCCCACCCGCCTTATTTTGACCCTAATTCCTCCTCCCTTCTCCCCACAGTGGGCTTTCTGTTTATTGGAGGAGTATAGAAATGCAATTTAAATTATCCACCAATCTTGCTAAGCTTTAAAAATTAATTCCAGGGCCTCCCCGGTGGCGCAGCGGTTGAGCGCTGGGTTGCGAGGCTGCTCGCAGTCTATGCAGCGCCAGTTCGATCCCTGGCTGCTCCCCGGCTGCTCCCCGGCCACCGGAGGAGAGTCCCACATGGCGCGCAGACCTCTCCTGCTGCCCGCTGCTCCCCTCAGCGGTGTACTTCGGTCCTTCTGCCTGCTCTGCTCCCCGCTCTGGCTCTGGTGAATTCTCTCACCCCCCAGCGTTTCTAACTGTACCCAGTGCTTATATAAATAAATAAATCTTAAAAAAAAATTAATTCCAGCAATTTATCCACAATATATTTTGTGTTTTCTAAGTAAACAATTCTTTTATCTATAATGATGTCAGTCTTGTTTCATCCTTTCTCAAACTTCTACATTTTATTTCTTTTCTTATTGCACTGGATATAACATCAAGTCCAATGCTGAATAGGTTGATGTGGACATTTTTGTCTTGTTCCTGACTTTAAAATGGATGTTTCTAGTATTTCACTTTGAAGAATGATATTTGCTGTAATTTCATAATAAAAACTCTATCAGATGGAAAGTTTCTTTATGAATTGTTGGTAAATTTTAGTAAATGCCATATTCAACAATTATTTGGATACTCAAATTTGTTATTATCTTGATAAAGAGTTTCTCCTTTGCCTTTTAATATGGTGGATTATATTAATAGTTTTCCTAATGTTAAATCACTCCTATATTCTTAGGACAACCCAATTGGAGCATGAAGTGGCATCTTTTTTATACATTGCTGAATTCAATTGCTATAAGTTTTGTATCCATGAGAATGGATGAGACTGGCCTCTAATTTTCTCAATTTCTTTACCTTCCTTCAAGAGACGTGTCACTATGGCGAAGCACAGATTATCTCCAATTTAGAAGACTGTTTTTGCCACCAAATGGCCTTTCCATTCTGCCTTTACCTCCTAAATTCGTGTCGCTAAAGCCTGCATACCAGCCGCCATAGATGCCAAACACAGCCCCTGCAGCTAATAGTCAGACTAAGAAGCTGAGTGCCTGGGGTCTCACTGACAGTCACTGCACATTCCTTTTCTCTCACTCTAAACTCACTTTGTCAAAGCAGCTCTTCTTGATTACCAGCCTGTGATCTACCTGTGGGCAACTCCAGCTTTACATCTCTCTATCCCCAGGGTCTAACATAAAGCCTGCACAGAATAGTTACTCATACATTTCGTGGAACAGAGTTTATCTAATGCAATTTTTATTTTATTAATTTTAAAACCTTTTATTGAAATAACAGTGATTTAAACATTGTGTAGTTTTCAGGTGTGTAGCGTTATAGATGCTATGTATTTATGTATTTATGTATGTATTTATGTATTTATTGAAATAACAGTGATTTAAACATTGTGTAGTTTTCAGGTGTGTAGCGTTACAGATGCTATGTCCAGCATCTGTAAGTTCATCACTGAAGGTCTAATTTCTATCTTTCACCATATAATTGAGCCCATAGCCCAAATTACCCACCCTATCCCTCCTCTCCATCCGATAACCACTGTTTTATTCTTATAGTAAAAGAGTTTGTTTTTGTTTTGTTTTGCCTGCTCATTAGTTTTGTTTGTTGGTCTTTCACATAGGAGTGAAATTGTATGGTGTTTGTTTTTCTCTGTCTGACTTACCTCACTTAGCATAATCCCCTCCAGTTCCATCCATGTTGTTGCAATGGCAGGATTTCATCTTTTTAAAAAATATATAGCTGTGGGCCTCCTTGGTGGCGCAGGCAGTTGAGTGCTGCACTGTGAGGCTGTCCACGGCCTCTGCAGCGTGGGTTCTATCCCCGCCAGCCGGCGAGAATCCCACATGGTGCGGCAGACCTCTCATGTCTCGCCCGCTGCTCCCCTCAGCAGTGTGTTTTGTCAGTCTGCCTGTTCTTCTCCCTGCTCTGTCTCTGGTGAATCCTCTCACCCTCCCGCGCATCTAGCCTGTACCCAGTCCTTGTATAAATAAATAAATCTTTAAAAAAATATATAGCTGAATAGTATTCCATTGTGTATATGTACCACATCTTTAGCTGGTCAACTGATGATGGGCACTTAGGTGGTTCCTACTCATGGCTATTGTGAATAACGCTGTAATGAACACGGAGGAGTCTATTTTGCTTTGAATTCGTGTTTTTGTATTCTTCTGGTTGACACCCTGAGGCTACCCAATCCAAGTCTGAGCACTTCTTGGCTCAGTTGATGCTGATTTTTAAAATTGTTTCTTCAAAATGGTCTCGAGTTCTTTTTTTGCGTGCTTGACATACATCTGCTCTATCACACGAGACAGATAGTGATTGCCCTGCTGAGAATTGTGTCTACTGAGGAGTTTCTCTTGACTTTCAGTGTCAGAAGAAACCATAGTCATCAGCTCATAGTCCCTTTGGAGACTTGTGCTGCTGAGTTTTCATCCATACCCCTCCGCCCACAGTGAACACTCTAGGTGGTCCCTGCTCCTTCGTTTGCCACACCTTTGCTCTTGCTGCGGCCTTCTCCAGGCAAGCCCTGGCTCCAGCCCCTCTCTCAGCCATGAACCCCTCTCTTTCCTACCTTGTCCTCAAACTTCAAATCCTTGGCAAAGCCTCTTTCTTCCTTCCCTTTTCGCCCCTCAAAGTCAGTCTAAACCCTCTGTGCTCTACAGGTGTCATATACATTTCCTTCTAAAAGAAAAAAAGGACAACCTTTTTTAAACCCTGAAATACTTCACTGCATATTTCCTAAGACTAGAACATTCCCGTACAGAGCTATAGTACAGTTGTCAAAATCAGGATGTTTAACATGGAAACAAATACATTTTCTAATCCACAATTCATTGAAAGATCTTCATCCATCATCCCTTTCTTTTACATAATTGTAACAATTGTCATGTTGTATTGATAACTTTTCATGCATTGCTGCTTTCTGTGCTCACATGTACATGATAATCCTGAGTCTGGGCTTATATCTTCTATTCCCAGTTCCAGTAAGGTGTCTTGTAAGTTTTGTCGTGTGTGTGTGTGTGTGTGTGTGTGTCTGTGATTTTGTGTGTTTAATTAGTTAACGAAGCTCTATGACTTGTCTTGGGTTCCACTAATCTTGCTTGCACTGCCTTCCCCTCCTCACGGATTATGCACCCTAGTCGGTAGATCCAGGCTCTCTTACCCCTCTCTCTACCCTTACTCTAACCTCACTTCTGAGTATTCATTTATGCTAATTAGTAAATGACCTCTGGTGGCTTGCTATGTCCTTCCCAGGGGTAGATACAGAGGAATAGGGGGAAAAAAAAAAAAAAGAATACTACACTATACCCTTTCTGCCCATAAGGTTCCATTTCTAGTGTCTACCTTCTTGTTTCTCCCCCAAAGGCCAGCACTGGGCCCTGCCCCCACTCTATGCTTGATGACTATTGGTTTGGTGAATGAATGCAAGCATGGCGAGGTGCAGGCATGGCAAGGTGGCCCCTGAAATGAAGATCCAGGGGTTCATCCACTCTCTGGCAGGACCTCTTGCCCCACATAGTCAATGGTTGCCCGCAATGTTCCAAACCAAGGGTACTGTGTCCCTTCCCTTTATTTAAAGCAAACAGCCCACTGAGAAGCATGTCAGACTCCAAACTTGGACTGCCTATTTTATGAAGCAAAAAGAAAAATCACTAAGAGACGGAGGAGAGCAATAGAAAAAGAACTGAAACACACCTCACGGGGATTGTCACTATTTCAAAATATTTGACTTCTTAGCTGGTGTCATTTATCCCTTAAATACCTGTAGCTCTATGGGGAGAAAATTCCATGACATTTGTAGACCGATTCCCTGCCCTCAATAAGCTTCTAGTTTGTGCCATGCACTTGGCTTGCTTGCTGGGACCTCCCCTATCTGCTGAGCTTTCTGCTCTTCCCTATTCCTCTGTTGATTTCATTGCCCTGTCAAGACAAACCTTTGCCGGGCACCAGGCACCAATCGTATGCATAACAATGTATGAAACTTGGAATGAGGTCCCCCAGGGCTTATAACACAAGCTCCACTAGGTTTTTTATGTTTTTCTATCTCTCTGTTGCTTTTGTTCCCCACCTTGGGCGTGTGGTGCAGAAGGGGCTTCCATTCACCCACCTCCTTCAAACCCCTTTCTAAATCCTAGGCCCTTCCTAAACCCATTGTTGAACCTTTGACCTCTCTTCCCACCTGTCCCCTTTTCCTGCAGGAGGTAGGTCAGGATAGGAGCCCATTCTGCACAGGTTGGGCCAAATGGTTTGCTCCCAGTTGAAAGCGGACAGAAACCCGCCTTTCTCAGCCTCTTCTGCGCCACAGGGCCCAGGGCACTCCTGAGGCATTTTCAGGGGTTTCTAAAACACCAGGCACAGGCAGAAGAGGACTCCAGGGGGGCTGAAAGGCCAAAAACCCTGCCAAATCCCCCCTTCCTCCACCTGCAGTGCTGGGGAAGCCCTCGCGTGCCGGGAGTTAATCCTGTGACAGCTGGTTTTGGATAAATAAGCTTGGGTCACCCGATCCCCCGCGGGGCTCCAGGGAAAGGTTGTGAGGGGCTGCTGTGTCCCCAAGATCCTTCTGCCGTGGGACCGGCTTCTGGGGGATAATTAGTGCTCCTCCGCCGCGGCCCTGAATCAAACCCAGCCGGGCTTGTGTTATGACACCTTGTGATATTTGTTGACACGGTTTTCCGCCTCGAATTGCCATCCTGTCTTCCTGGGGGGAAGGGGAGGCGGAGAGAGAGGTGTGGAAGCAGCGAGAGGAGGCGGGGAGAAGACGCAGGTCACGTCTCGCTCTCGTGGGCCCAGAGCCGGGCTGCTCCCTTTTCTGACGTGGGATGCAACTGGGGGTGGGATGCAACCCCACCCCCGGGGGTTCTGGCCGCTGCTCCCCGGGAAGTGATTTTTCACCGTGAGTCCGCTTGTCCCTGACTTTCAGCTTTGAGCACTCTCTTAATTCCAGCCATTGTTTCACTTTTAAATGCACATTAATAGCCCATCTTTCTCCTTGATTCCTTTCACCTTGCTGGTGTTTGTAGATGGAGTGATCGTCCTTGATTTATGAGTTAGCCAAGCTGTGCGTAATTATTTCTTCATCTTTACTCACGGAGCCTTCCCTCCCTTAATCACTCTTGTTTTTCCCTAAACTGTCACTTTCTCTACATTTGTCTGGTAATGAGGCAGCCTCTGCTGTGTCCAGTTCCTGTCCTGGGGACAGAGAGCCTCAGAGGGTAGTTAATGTGTTCGGGACCCGCCCCTGCCCCGTCGCATTGTGAATCAGCTTGTCCCTGGTCGTTCGCCACTTAACACTTTCATAATTTCAGCCATCGTGTTTATTGAAAGTGCATCCACCATGGAATAGCGTGGTGTTCTGTCTCTCTCTCTCTCTCTCTCTCTCTCTCTCTCTCTCTCTCTCTCTCTCTCTCTCTCTGATAGAAGGGTTTCTTTTTATGCTTATTGAGATTAAATTGATTTACAACACTGTCTGTTTTAGAGGTATAGGATCACACCTCTACAGATGTAGGTTACCACCCCACCCCCATGCCACCCCCAATGCCCGGATAATCCTCCACCACTGAACCTCCCACTCTTTGCTCCCCCTTCTCCCCAGCACTCCTGGTAGCCAAGGGTGGGCAGATTTCAGGGGTTTGTTTTGGTTTTGGTTTTGTCTGTTCCTTTGCTTGGATTTTTATGGAAGGGTTGGTTGTTCTTTCTCTATCATTTCGCGGTGGCTTCTGAGTTAGAATACACTTATTTCAATTTTAGATACTTTTTCTGAATCTCCCATTGTGTGTAGGGATTCAGGACTAGGTATTGTAGGGTAGAGAAGGGGGCTCTGGGTAACAGCCTGGGTTCAGAGCCCAGCCTTTCTCTTCGGCCTTTCCGACTGAAGGGCCTTGGGCAAGTCGCTGAGCCTCTAGATGTCCTCTTGCCCCCTGTGTGTCCTGGAGAGAATGAGCAGAGGGGGAGCAAATAGCCAGTTCATAGACATTTCTTCCAGCTTCTGCACTTGGCTCCTTTTCTAGGTGATTCGCAGACCTTTTGGCGTTTGCAAACTAGGAAAATCACAAACTCCACTTTGATGAGTTCAAATCTGCCAACTTTTCATTTTGCCAAGTAAGAACATCACATAAAACCAAACCAAACATTATTGACCTCCATTTTTATTTTCACTCAATTTCATTAAGGAATATTTGAAAACCAAAAATTAGGAGTGTGTCATTTTAGAGTTAAAAATGGAATACGTTTACTTTTAGAGAAGCCTCTCCAGATAGTCCTTATTTATCTTATCTCACTAGGGATGGGTGAAAATTTGCTTCACAGATCAGCATTTGGGAACTGTAGGCTCATTGACAACTCAGATGGGCTTTCCGATTAGCCTTTCCTCTGTAGACACCTCGCCCCCAGGTGGGGAGGGGAGGCCAGGAGCATGAAGAGCTGTGCATTTTTCAGTGTTAAGTTTAAAGAACAGCTGGGACCTTGGGCTGATTAGAGATGAGAGCAGGGGTGAGAAGTCAGTGTGCACCATATAAAGTATGTGAAGAGAGCAGAGGCAGAACAGGTCTCAGGCTGAGTTCACAAATAATGGCTGTATTCGCATTTTGACTTTTTGAAAAAAGACAACAGGCAAACAGGCCTCATCTGTAACCCAAGTGTGTCCAGATTCATGTTGATTTCACTTGGACCCTGATCAGAGTCACTAGTGGTTCTGCAGACATATACACCCACAAATCTACTTTGGGGCTGAAACAGTCCCTATCTCATCGAAGGAGAGCAGCGAATTGTTTTTGAGAAGTTAACGCTGCTCAGTGGGCTTTGCTAAGGTGAGTGTGGAAAAAATTGTTCCATGTTAGAAGAAAATGTACAAACAGGTACACACCCCAGCTGGGGGTTCTTTTAAAGTTGGGTATGGGGTAAGGTATATATAGGTCGCTACCCTAGACCTGGGTAGAGGTTGGCCAGGTGGGAAATCTGGGGGGACAAACTTTGAACTGCAGTGACTGGTCTGATGTCTGGGAGCAAGCACAGTCAGCCTGCTTGTCTCTGTCCACCTGGGGGCACACTGCCTGCGCTGCTGCACCCAGGGCCGGGGGCTGTTCCTGAACCCCAAGCACTGCTGACTTTGCAGAATAAAACTTACAGCCACTCACCATGTGCTGGGTACTCTGCGAAGCACCTCACTGTTATTGTCCTGTTTAATCCTCATATAACTCTTTGAGCTAAGCACTATTAGAAGGCCCGTTTTACAGATGAGGAAACTGGGGCTTACAGAACTTTAGGCAAAATTGTCCAAAGTTGTACCAGAGCTCTGTGGGAACTGGGCTGTCGCTGCTGGTGGTGCCAGGACGTTGGCACTCACCCTTAGCGAGGTAATTTCAGGGCAGTCAACGATTATAAATTGCCTTGATGTAAACATCTGCCCACTGGCCCGGGCAGTGAGGCACACCACTTTTTGGGAGGGTGTTCTTTTATTTTTTCTAATTTTAAATATATTTTATATCATTCTTGTACAATGTATGCCTTCTCCTCTCAGGGGTAGTCCCCGTGAAATTCCCACCATCGATTCACCTGTGTCCATCACCATAGACCCTTGTGCTCTTCCCACCCCTGTCCTGATCCCTTTCCCTCCTCCTCCCCTGCAGAACGTCTCTGATTTACAGTTTAAGCACCCCATTTTTTGCCAAATTCCATCAGGGAATGTTCCGTGTGGGTCTCATCTAACCTGTTATAGTCCTTTCCCGCACCTCAGCAAGCAGACATGTCACAAGGCACCCCCAGTCTCAGGGCTGCTGGATACAGCAGACCCACCCATTGTATCTGCAACCTGCATTCTCTCCAAGCCCAGACCCTGTGCTGGGCTGATTCAGCCTGGGGGATCCCTTCTCCCCTCCAGCAGTGAGTTGAGGATGTAGAGGGGCATGAATCAAAATCAGAATTAGAATCTCTAGTGGGAGGGGAGAGAGGATGGAAAGGGCCCTGCTTTCTTCCCTAAGAACACCTGCCTCCGGGAAGTGCATTCCTCCCTGCACACTTTCTCCCTGGGGTTGTTTTTTTGCAATCTGGATCCAGTTTTGTTGTTCTCTTTTAATCAACTTTCTTAAGGTCTCATCGACATACAATAAGACAGACCCATTTTAAGTACATAGCTTGAAGAGTTGACAAATGTATAAATCCATGAAATCACTAACCACATTCAAGATATAGAACTTTTTTGTCACCCCAGAAAATGTCCCTTGAGCCCCTTTGTGGCTGGTCTTTCCCACTGTGGCTGGTCTTTCCCACTGGGTCTTTCCCCACCATAGGCAGTGGTTAATTTTCTACCCCTATATATTAGTTTTACCTGTTCTAGTATTTCATATAAACAAAATCCTTGAATGCACTCTGTGAGTATGGCTTCTTTCACTCAGCATATTTTTGAAATGCTTCTCTATATTAATAGTTCATTTCTTTTCATTGCTGAGCAGTATTTCATTGTCTGAATAGACCACAATTCACCTGTTAATGGGCATTTGGATTGTTCTAGTTTGGGGCTATTATAAATAAAACTGCTGTGAACACTCAATACTAGGGTTTTGGTGAACATGCTTTTATTTCTCCAGAATTGTCAGTCCCAGGTGGAAAGTGTATATTGAATTTTATAGAAAGATCCTAACAGTTTTCTAAGGCTGATAAGACATGGGGAATTTTGGTCTAAATCCTTTCACTAGTCTTGTCTAAGTTCTAGCTTCTGCCCTTTTAAAACTCATATGAGGGCCTCCCCTGGTGGTGCTGCGGTTGAGCACTGGGCTGCGAAGCTGCCCGCAGACTCTGCAGCACCGCCGGTTCGATCCCCGGCCTCCGGCGACGGTCCTATATGGCGCTACAGACCTCGCCTGCTGCGCCCGCTGCTCCCCTCAGCAGTGCATTTCAGTACATCTGCCTGTTCTGTTCCCCACTCTGGCTCTGGTGAATTCTCTCACCCTCCTGTGATTCTGACTGTACCCAGTGCTTGTATAAATAAATAAATAAATAAATAAATAATCTTAAAATAAATAAATAAAACTCATATGAAATCATCAAATAATTAAACCCATTTATATATTCTCAAGGATATTCTCTATACTGTTTTTGGAAATAGTGGGGGGATGCTCCAAGTATCAAAACTAGTAGACTGCTAATTCTGGGACTAGGACTGGAAATACACAAGGAAAGCCTATAACATCTTGTAGTGCCAGAAAGCAAGGAAGTACTCAAAGCACACAAACACAAGACTGAACAATCATGGGCCTGTGTCGAAGAGACACAGAAGCCACAGAAAGTGCTCCCAATGGCTCAATGTGGAACAACTTGAAGAACAAAGTAGTATTGGATGAAAATGCAAAGTATAAAATACATATCCATGAGTCCACACTGATGTGTGTTTGAAGAAATAAATAAATGGAGAAGAGACAAATCTCCCACACAGAAGAATTTCAAAAATGTAGATAGATACTCTACCCTCCAGGAGGAGGAACATAACCCCCCACTGCAGAAGTGTGGGTTTCATGTAATGAATGACTTCCAAAGACTACAGCATGGAAAAGGGGCAGAGGATTAACTTTACAATGGAGAAAATGACAAGTACTCTCCCCAGTCAGGGGCTCAAGGTCAACATCAATAGTGATAAGTCATGTTGATAGTAGGTACCCTTGATATGATGGGATAAAAAGGCAGTTTACACCTGTGGTTTTCCACCCTCCAAACATATAACCGCAGTCTAATCATAAGAAGAGCATCAGACAAGTTCCATTTGAGAGGCATTCTACAAAATATCAGACTGGTGCTCCTCAAAGCTGCAAAGGTCATCAAGATCAAGGAAGGTCTGAGAAGCTATCTGTCAAGAGGTCCCAAACGTGGAAATGATGGCTAAGTGTGATGAGGTGTCCTGGATAGAATCTTGAACAGAAAAAGGACATTAGGTAAAAGGCAAAGAAATGAGAATAAAATATCAACCTTAGTGAATAATGATGTACCAATATAAGTTCATTAGATATAACAAATGTGCCATCTCAATGTAAGATGTTAGTAAGAAGGAAGGGTCTCCCTGGTGGCACAGGGGTTAAGTCTCAGTGCTCTCAAGCTATCACGCTATTGCCAGTCACTGCAGCATGAGTTCTATCCCTGGCCAGGGAGCTGACTCACATGGTGCAGCAGACCTCGCTTGTCTGGGCTGCTGCTCCCCTCAGCAGTGTATTTCAGTACATCTGCCTGTTCTGCTCCCCACTCTGGTGAATCCTCTCACACCCCGCACCTCTGGCTTAGACCCCAATTCTTGTATGTATAAATAAATAAAAATAAATAAATCTTTAAAAAGAAATTAATCTTTAAAAACATATAAATAGGGCCTCCCTAGTGGCGCAGCGGTTGAGCGCTGGATTGCAAAGCTGCCCGCAGCCTCTGCGGTGCTGGTTCGATCCCCGGCTGCTCCCCGGCCACCAGAGGAGGGTCCCACATGGCGCGCAGACCTCTCCTGCCGCCTGCTGCTCCCCTCAGCAGTGTGCTTCGGTCCTTCTGCCTGCTCTGCTCCCCGCTCTGGCTCTGGTGAATTCTCTCACCCTCCCGTGCTTCTGAGCCCAGTGCTTGTATAAACAAACAAACAAATAAATAAATAAATCTTTAAAAAAATAAAAATAAAAATATATAAATATATAAAAATTAGGAACCCTAAGGATTATGCTAGCTCACAGTCTTCACTAGACTATGAGTATGATCCCTCTTTTCCCCCCAAAAAATTAGAAGGGAATATTAGAGGTATATGGGAACTCTCTGTACTGTAGTCCCAATTTTTCTATAAATCTAAAACTGCACAAAAATAAAAAAGTTTATGTAAACTACCCCCTCCAAATAGTAGCTTTATAAAATAGAAGACACTGGGGACTCCCTGGTGGCACAAGGGGTTAAGACGCAACCTGTGAAGCTCGCTGCAGACACTGCAGCATGAGTTTGATCCCCCAGCTGGCCAGGGAGCAACCCACATGGAGCAGCAGACCTCTCCTGACTCACACATTGCTCTCCTCAGCAGTATATTTCTGTTGATCTGCCTGTTCTGATCCCCACTCTGTCTCTGGTGAATCCTCTCACCTCCCCACAACTCTGGCCTGTACCCCAGTTCTTGTATATATAAATAAAAAAATCTTTAAAAAAAGTAGAATACACTGTAGCTTTTGAAGTGGATGCAATAGATATTTGTGTGTTACTGTAGAGAGTTATTTTCAAAACAGTTTTAAGTGAAAAAAAAGGTAGCAGAATAGTATGTTGCAATCTCACTTGAAAAATATATATTCAGGCCTCCCCGGTGGCGCAGCGGTTGAGCGCTGGGTTGCGAAGCTGCCCGCAGCCTCTGCGGTGCTGGTTCAATACCCGGCTACTCCCCGGCCACCGGAGGAGGATCCCACATGGCGCGCAGACCTCTCCTGCCGCCCACTGCTTCCCTCAGCAGTGTACTTCGGTCCTTCTGCCTGCTCTGCTCCTCGCTCTGGCTCTGATGAATTCTCTCACCCTCCCGCGCTTCTGACTGTACCCAGTGCTTGTATAAACAAAACAAACAAACAAATAGATAAATAAAAGCATGCCTCTATAAAAAAAAAAGTTATAAAAAAAAAGAAAAATATATATTCATATGGGAACAGCAATAAAGTTCAGAGAGGTTATCTGTAGGTGGTAGTGTTTGCAATTATTTAATTTATTTTTCTTTTTGCTCACCTGTATTTTCTAATTTATCTATGGTGACCCAGTGTAATACATACGGTATGACAGGCAGAATGCTAAATGACTCCAGTGACCTTGGTCCAGTCCCTCCCCTGAGTGTGGGTGGCACGCATGGATAGGAGGGCTTCTTTAATAGGTTATATTATATGGCAAAGGTGAGATTTTTGAAGATGTAGTACAAGTTCCTAATCAGTTGACTTGGAGTTAATCAAATGGAAGAGGATCCTAGGTAGGCCTGGCCTAAGCAGGTAAGCCCTTTAAAAGTGAGTTTAGACCTTCACTGTAAGAAGCAAGTTGCAAGGAAGTGGATTCCGTCAATACCCAAACAATTCTGGAAGATGATCTTGAGCTAGAGATGAGACTGCAGCCTTGGCTCTGCCTACTTACAGCCCGTGAGACCCTGCACCAGGGACTGAACTAAGCTGTGCCCAGATTTGTGACCCACAGAAACTGAGATCTTATATGAATGGGCATTGTTTAAGCCACTAAGTTTGAGTAATTTGTCATACCTCAATAGAAAAATAATAGAAATGATAAAAAACAATAATAGACGAAGGAAAGGCAACATAGGAAAGATAGAAGGAGATCGTTTCATTTCTAAACAAACACAAAATGCCATTTTTATCCAGCTTTGGGGACCTATTTGCTGGGCTTTTGTCCCTCCTGATATTCATGGCTCCTGACACCAGTCTTCCCAGCCATGTAGGTAAAGTTGTTTCTATTTTATGCCAATGAATTAATCATACCAAATGCAATGGATTTAAAAAAAAAAAAAACACAACAAAACAACTCTCTGTAGCAAATAGGAACTAACTGAGCTGTAAAGAATGAAGGCAGAGAAAGCATTTAGAAAGTCTGTTCATTTTTTCCTTCCCAAATAGATAAATTTCTATTTTTTATAACATATGATCTTTATTTTAAAAAATCTAACAATACAAAATGAGATTTTTGTCTTCTAGGAAATTCAGTCTTAGAAAGAGATCATTTTGGGGGGAGTTGTGTGAGGAGAAACTATTTTATGTGAAGGGGGGGAGAAAACCCTGTACAGGTGTTACACACGCTGTTTCCCGCGGTAGCACTGCCGTCGTTATTAAACACATGCCTTTTATGTCCCCAAGGTCCTCCTGTTAAGCTCCTGTACAGCAGAGATGGGAGTTTGAGAGGAATGAAGGGAGAAGCCAATGGTCCCAGAGGTGACTGTGCCTGCAGCCAGGCTTACAGCAACTGGGCTTCTCTGCTCTGTGACCTGGGCAGGTGTGAGGCTAGTCCAGATGGGGAGGGAAAACCCCCCCACACCCCCCCCACAGGAGTCATCAAAGTATGGGAGTGTCCTTTTGACTTTAGAAGGAGTAAAAAAGGGAACTGCCTCCAAGGTGTGATTTGGAAGTTGGAAATAAAAGTCTGAGCCCAAAAATATTTCAATGATTACACTGGTGGTGAAGTCCAGGTACTGAGCAAGCCGTGGCCACTTGGAATAAGCTTTTGAAGAGGTCGTTTTCAGATGTAGGATGTGAAATGAGTTGGGGATCCAGGATTCAGAGTTTTGATAATATAATCCACCACCTGAATGGTGTTTGTGATACAATATCATCTTATTTAATCCTCATAAGACCCAGTGAATGCGCCCATTAAACAGATAGGTAAGCAAAGGCACAACTAGTGCATGGGAACAGGATCTCCATTTGATCTTCTATCACTGAGCTCATATTCTTTCTACCACCCCCACCAAGCCTGGCTCAGGTCTAGCTGTCACACATCTATCTGAGGGCGGTATTAGTAGAATAATCGTGCAAAAGTAAATACCTCTGCAATATAACTCCATCCCCCATTACTTATCTCTGAGACAACCTGAGTGGACTCATCATCAGTAATCCCCACATTCCTGAATTCCATGAACATTAAAACCCAACACTTCTTGAATAGATGTTTTGTTTTAAGAATGCAAACCATTCCAAAGAATCCAGAGTAAAAGTAAGCCTTTTTCATCTATTCTCAGAAACCCTACACCACTTTCTTTTTTTTTTTTTAAACACTTTTTTTTAAAAAAAAGATTTGTTTTTATTTATTTATACAAGCACTGGGTACAGTCAGAAGCGCGGGAGGGTGAGAGAATTCACCAGAGCCAGAGCGGGGAACAGAACAGGCAGACTGACAAAATACACTGCTGAGGGGAGCAGCAGGCGGCAGGAGAGGTCTGCGTGCCATGTGGGACCCTCCTCCGGTGGCCGGGGAGCAGCTGGGGATTGAACCGGTGCTGCAGAGGCTGCGGGCAGCTTCGCAACCCAGCGCTCAACCGCTGCGCCACCACCACTTTCAAGGTTAATCATTGTTAACAATTTGCTAGCTATCCTTCCAGATAGTTTTATATGCATTTATATCTATATAAATTTAAATATGCAAATATACAGCTTTATATATATCATCTGCAACTTACCTTTTCATTTCATCATGTCTTGGGGAGCTTTCCATTTAAGTGTAGATAAACTTAAATTATTTTTTAAAACTGCTGCCCAATATTCAATAGTACGAACCATTGTTTTCTTTCTACCAAAGGACATTTATGGTAGCAGTTTTTCAGTTTTACAAACTGCTGCTGTGAACAGTATTGTAATCACAACCTCTTGCACATGGGTATTTCCCTAGCATAGATCCCTAGAAGAGAAATTGCTGGGTTAAAGGGTGTATGGAGTTTATATTTTGATAGATGCTGCCAAGACAACCCAAAAACTTAGTTCCATTACATTTCCACCAACACGGTGTGACAGCAACCCTTCCCCCTCTCTTTGCCCACACTAAATATTATTAATCTCAACAATCTTTACCATCTGGTGATGGAACAGTGATATCTTATTGTTTAAATTTGTATTTCCCTGATTATTAGTGAGATTGAGCAGTAGGTATTTAGAAAAATTCTTCATCTCACGCTCAACAATTGTTGATACACTCCCTAAAATTGTCCCTTTCTTTGGCTTCCGTGACAACTCACTCCACTGGCCACCACTCTCTCTCAGACCGTGTTCTCAACTCCTTCTCCATCTGGCTTTAAATATCAATGTTCCTTAAGGCTTGGTCTTAGTCTCCTCTCCCCAAAACACACAGATCTCTCACTCAACATAACGTGTCCAGATAGTCTCATTCAGGTCCACTCAAGCTTCAAATATTGTCTATACACAAATGACTGCAAAATTTTATCTCCCTCCTACCCTCTCCTCTTGCTCCAGACCTGTCTATTCGGCACATCTATTTGGATGTCTCAAAAGTATCTAAAAACTCACCTTCCAAGACCGAACCCAAAAGTCTATTCCCCCAAACTAGTTTTGTTTATGGTTCCCAACTCAATGACTGTCTCGCCAACCTCTGACTTGGGGTCTAGGAGTCCTTCTTGATGGTTTTCTGGTCATAATTCTGGTACCCAATCCATTACAAGCCCTGTTGACTCTGTGTCCTAAATAGCTCAGGAAAGTGTCTATTTCTTTTTATCTGCATAAGCCCTGTCTTCTCAGAACTTTTGCAATGGCTTTTGAAGTCATGCATGCCCCTGGCCACCCTCTACAATATGAACAAAGTGATTTTCAAAAAGCAAATCTGATCATGTCACTCTCCTACACAAAGATATAGCAACAAACTTGTTAAACACAAAATTGTTTGTAATTATTGAAAGATTTAAGAAAGGGAGAGAAAAAAAGAGAGAGAAAGGATCAACAATAACAGATTGGTTGAACACATTTATATCATCCACTTGATGGGACAACATGTAGTTATTAAGAAAACAGTGTAATGCTAGCAAACATGAAGGATCAGATAATTTCTATTATTTCAAAATTTAGAGTAGTGTTATCTGATAGAAATCGAATATGAGCCTCATGTATTTAAAAATATTCTAGTAACAAGAAGAAAGGAAAAGGAAACTGGCAAAATTAATTTTAATAATGTATTTTATTTAATCCAATATAACCAAAATATCAATGTAATCAATATAAAGATTATTAATAGGATATTTTACATTTTTCACACCACTTTCAAACTCCAGTGTGTCTTTTACATGTACAGCACATCTCAATTTAGACACTAAATTTTCATCAGAAATCTATTTGCTTTTTGAAAATCACTTTGTTTATATTGTAAATTGTAACTGTAAAATATGCAGTTGAAAAATAGGTGCACTTATTGACATTGCTCAAACATGCTTAAAAGTTTCCCAGTGACTGAATTGAGGGTCAGTTTTGAAATTTAAATGTAAGTTAATTTAAATTAAATTAAATTAGAAATTTACATCCTCAGTTGCAGTAACCACATTTTAAGTGCTCAGTTACTGCATGAAGCTAGTGGCTACTGTATTGAATAACATGGTTCTAGGGTAAGGTAAAGATTGTAGTTTCCCTGATTCATTTATAAACGTTGCAAACTTTATTATGGAAATCTTTCAAAGGATAAAAATATTATATCACAACCTCTCTTGGGAATAAATGCTAAATAAAATAATCAAAAATTGAATCAAGTGATATTTTAAAAGAATCATAACTAAATAGGGCATATTTAAGGAATGCAAGAAAGGTCCTTCTTTAACTTTCCTTTGGTATAAAAGATCCCAGTCACAACTGGCTTGAAAAGTAAAATGCTTACAAATAAACTGAGCAAAAATAAGGATTTATGAAGAAACAATAAAACCTGTCTAAAGGACATAAAAGACATCTTGAAAAATGGAGGGAGATACTCAATGATTCTGGAAGGAAAAACTAAACATTGGTAAAGATGTGACATCTTCTAAAATTTATCTATAATTTTAATATAATGCCAACCCAAATGCCAAGAGAGAACGTCAGCTGGAGGAAGAAAGGGGAGGTTAGTTCAATTAATTCTAAATTTTATACAGAAGCATAAACAAATGGAAAATAATAATAAAAAAGAATAACTTGTTCTATGTGATATAAAAATGACATAGAGATTAAAACATTGTGGTGTAGGAAGTCAGCTAATGGGATAGCCCCATGAATATAGGTGAATATTTTTTTTTAATAGAGGCATGTTTTTATTTATTTATTTGTTTGTTTGTTTGTTTTGTTTATACATGCACTGGGTACAGTCAGAAGCGCGGGAGGGTGAGAGAATTCACCAGAGCCAGAGCGGGGAGCAGAGCAGGCAGAAGGACCGAAGTACACTGCTGAGGGGAGCAGCGGGCAGCAGGAGAGGTCTGCGCGCCATGTGGGACCCTCCTCTGGTGGCTGGGGAGCAGCCGGGGATCGAACCGGGATTGAACCGGCACCGCAGAGGCTGCGGGCTTCTTTGCAACCCAGTGCTCAACTGCTGTGCCAACAGGGAGGCCCAAATATAGGTGAATTTGGTATGTAATAAGGACAGTATTCCAACTTGATGAGGGAAAGTTTGATTATATAATAAAAGCTATTGTATCACTAAATAACCTTAGGGAAAAAAGTAAAGTTATCACAAACCATAACACTAAGAAAATAAAGATCTGGAAATTAACAAAAAGAAACTAGCAAAAAACTTCAAAGTTCAAGAAGATAATACTAGAATATATTTTAAAAGAATTTGGGTGTGTGTGTGAAGGTTCTTTGGTAAGATGATACTAAACCCCAAATTGTAAAGGACATAATTGCCATATTTGCCTATTTTGGCAGTCACTATTGGTTTCCAATGAGATGTAAATGAAAATCTCTGGGAACTACTGGGAAAGATATTCCTTCCTGATAATATAATAAATCTGATAAATGAGAAACAATGTTTGTCCTCATCCTTTTCCTTCCTTTGGAATATGAGGTGTAGTATCTGGAGTTGTAGCAGTGCTCTCATCTTACAAGGGGAGACACTGTGAACACATTATAGATGGCAAATCTAAAAGAAGTAAGGAGACTGAGCCACCATCTCTGAACCACCTAACCAATTCTAGGACCACCTCTGGATTTCAGGTTAATTAACAGTTAATATTTTATGGCTTAAGCCCCTGTCACTTGACTTTCTCTTATCTAGGAGAGATACAAATATATAGGGAAAAAATACTTTCTATGGCAAAAGACATAATGAACTATGTGAGACATAATTTCAAGATAGATGTCACAGCTAGTAGCCTTAATATATAAAGGTCTTTTACTAACCAATAAGGAAAGAAGAATAAAGAGTTGATTAGGCAAAGAACATAAAAAAATAATTCATAAATTAACTTCAACTGACGTAGATATAAAAGCAAGCGCAATCTCACCAATAATCAAAAACGTACAGACTCAAAGACTTACAATGAAATATCATTTTTCAGTCATCATACTGACAAAGATAAAAAAAAGAGTGATAGTGGCCAATGCTGCATATGATGTGAAGAATCATCTTATCTCATGCATGTCGGTGAAATGTAAATTGGGACTATTTTCTAGAGAATCATTTATTAATATGAATCAAATTTTAAAAGATGTATCTTGTTATTTCTCAACAATTCTCCTTTTAGGAATTTTTTTCAAAGAGAATAATCAGACATATGACAAGGACGTATATTTAATGGTTAGTGCAGCATCACTATAATAGTCAAAAAATCACTAATAATAGTAAAAAAATTGGAACTAACTCAAATATTCCCAACAACAGGTCATTAAATAAATTATGCTATGTTAATTCAATGGAATGAAATCTGTGTAGTTATTAAGAAGGATGGTGCATTATATATATCAACATGGAAAGATATCCCTGATCTAGTGATGAGTAGGGAACACGTCGTAAAACACCATGTTATGATTCTGGGTTTATGTAAATGTATATTTATATAGACATAACAACTTGCAGGATTTAAAAATAATAGTGGTTATCTTGCGTAAGTGGGATTATGAGGGAACTTTTACTTCTCTGTTTTGGTTGACTATTTTATACATCAGAAAAACAAAGTTGATTCCAGTTTGGGAACTAAAATGTTTCCAGAATAATTTTCAATGATGTGAAAAGATACATGCAATATATTGCTAAATTAAAAAAAAAAAAAGGAATCGAGTCAACAATACAGTACAGTTATTTTCAGAGTGGAACTAATTTTATTGAAATTTACCTGAAAAGTTGTACACTACAAATGTTAACAGCAATTATCTCTTCAGGGAAGGGGTTGCATGGGAATTTGAATGATTTTTATTACTGTGCTGTTTAAAAATTTAAAAAATGTTTTTGTATCACATTGTAGAATAATGTCACTCTTAAAAAAATAAAGAAAGCAAGAATGTAAGCAAGAAGAAAGAGGAAAAAAGAAGGAAGGAAGGAGAGACAAATCAAGCTCACTTGGACCAACCCTATTGGAGGATAGCTAGGATCCTGTAAAATCCAAAAGATGTAGGTTGATCTAATGACATTATATACAAACCCTGGTATCTATTTACTTTTTTTTTTTTTGATCTTTTGTCCTGCCACAAAGAAGTTGAGGCAACTCAAAAGAAAAGAGATGACAAGACAGAAAGCTACAAATAAAAAGAAGCTATGAGGATCACAAGGAACACAACATGTACTGGAAAGCCAAGCTTGGGGTAAAGGCCAGTCATCGGCAGCTCTGAAGCTGAACAGCAAGGTGAGCTCCCCCAGGATCCCACAGTCCCTGGCCCTCTGCTCTCCCAACTGGAGACTTGCAATATCCTGGCATCTGCACAGGGTGAGCTGAAAGAAGAGGACATCTTAGAAGATACCCTGGGGTCTTTGGGTCTATCCAACTCAAACCAACCCTTCTTCTCCTGCCTCCCAAAGGGGGCTCGTGTATAACTGTCAGCTGTGCCTGCCGGAATCTCTGGCCCAAGTGGAGCCCAGCAGTTTCTCCCACAGATATTCTGGACTGGACCTAAGAGCAGGTCAGCATGTGGGTGGCCATTGGGGTGGCTCCACAGTTCAGAGAGCCCTCTTTCTTGGGACCTGAGAACCCACTTCTCTTTGGTGAGTCTCCTGGTGCATTAAGAAATAAAGAAACAAAGTTTATAAAAAAAAAAGATGGTATGTTTTTAATGTTTATATTGAACAAATTAATGCTTTTAACACTAAAAAATATAGTGCCACAAAAATGTTCTGTACACAAGATAATTACAGGATTTATTAAAAATATTAATTCATGGTGCACTACAGGCGGTGTGGTCCAGAGCCAAGAGGGCCTGTGCCAACCTCCTGCTCCCCTCCTGCCACGTGCCCCCAGGCTGTGAACTAGGGCTGAACTTCCAGGACTGAATTCAAATGCAATTCTGGCTGCAGCAGACCTGGGAAGGGGATTTCATGGGGCTCTTGGCTCTCCCCCCTTCCCAGGGTTGGGGGCCGGGTCCTGCTGAGGCCCACTGACCCGGCCTCAGACTATACCCTGATGTCCTACCGCAGGATTCTTCATTCACTCACTGCTCTTGGCATCCAGAAGAACTTCTACCAGAACTTGCAGACATCCCAGATTCTTTATTTCTCCAGAAGTGTGTTTTCTCACTTGCGACCAATTCCCCTCCTAGGGAGAAAGGGAATTTTCAGCGTCCCTAGCCCGAGTCAGCTGTGAGTTCATGCGTGCGTGTTCTCCCAAGGTGGGGGAGGATTGTTTAAAAGATGCTGAGTGGCAGGGAGAAGAATGTCACCTCAACATCCCTCCGCCAAGCCTGGCGAGGTTTGGCTGTGTCTCAAGGACACAGGTTCAGACAAGGGCAGGCGGTGCTGCCTTCCTGCCAGCCAGAGTTGGGCCCTGGTGCTGGGGGATGTTGGGGAGCCTTGAGGTCCTGCCTCAAGGCCTCACCGCCAGTGGGTTGTTCTTAAAACTGGTTTCTGAGGTGGGGTTGGGGATGGGGAAAGGGGAGGAGGCTACCTGTCTTCTTAGGTTTCCTGGCTGACTGCATGGTGGAAAAATAGAACCGTAGTAGCTGGTTACACTAAGCAATCTTATTTCTCTGCTGTTCCCATGGTGCCTAGCAGTGAGCCTTAAATGAAGCAGACAGGCAGGCTGTCTGGCCCCCAGTGCACGGTAATACACAGCCTTTGACCTCTGCTCTTGGCCCTGGCAGCTCCAGGAAAATGTTCGGGGACTGTCCTTCTCTTCCCTGCAATGCTAACGTCATCCATTCACTTAACCAGCAAAGATTTCCTGAGCACCTACTTTGTGCTAGTCCCCTTCTAGGTCCTGGGAACCCAGGGGTGATGGGCAAGAGGTGGATCTTTCTGGGAACTTACACCTTTCCATACCATCTTTCACACCCCCTCCCCAAATAGTCATAAAATAAAAACACAAAAACAAGACAGAATCATGCCTTATTTCTTTTACTTCATCAAAGAATACCAAGCATGGAGAGAGAGAGAGAGAGAGAGAGAGAGAGAGAGAGAGAGAGTCACTGGAGAGAAAACTCCCAGTTTTGTGGTAGTTTCCCAGAACAAGGGACCCATTTTTGTCATCCCTTGTTCAAAAATCCCATGTCCCCCACTCAATGCACACACACATACATATGTTACTTGCACAGTTTACATTCATAACATGTACAGCTGGAGAGCAGCAAAGTCTGCCTCCCACATTATACAGAACGGATTGGCAGCTGGGACTGAAGGCGATAGAAATAAGCTATTGATCAAGGGTTATAAAAGTACCGCCACTGGGATCCTGTGATGCTTGCAAGCTGAGGGCAGCAGTAAAGTGCTACACAAATGCAATAACATTTATAACCTGAGGGCAAGTGCTTTTTACATGAAAATAAAAAGCTGATCCTCTGTTTAATTCTTTCCCCCTCCTTGGGCTGGGCTGGCCTTTTGAGAGGGCAGGACAGGAGAGCCACTGTGTCTGTTGGGGCTGGTCTCTTACTCTTTGGGCAAGGGACAGGGTTTCTTTCCCCCTGCCGGTGCCTTCTGGCGGTGTGTGGGGTATCCTACACTTTGGAGGCTGCTGTGGGAGGAAGGGGGATGCAGCCATGTCCTGCCACCCCAAAAGGCCCAAGAATGCCTTGGCCCTGTGGGCCTTCCTTGGTTTGCTTTGTGGATGTTCCTTCATCCTGTCGGGAGCTGAACTTTTCACTTGAGTGGATGCTGAAAATTGCTCTTTAGAGCTTCGTTCTGTGACATTTGTAAAAAGGAGAAGCCCTGTTTGGGGGAGAAATTAATGGAGAAGAGAGATGCTTTGGAGTTACTACAAAATGCATTGTGACGACCGAGTGGAGGAACCCAGATTTTTTTCCCCAAAAGTCACCAGTCCAGTGCCTGTTCCTAGGAACACCAGTCCTGTGAGATGCTTCATTCAAAAAAAAAAAAAAAAAAAAAAAAAAAAAAAGAAAGAAAGAAAGAAAAGAAAAAAGGAGTCTAGAGTCTCAAATAAATTGGAGATTCCTATGTATCTTGGCATTTTAAACACCACAGAAAAGTCCTGCAGTAAGGAAACGGTTTAACTTTGCTTAATAGCATCTCCCAGACTTATTTGACCACCAACCATATCCTCACTTAAAATTTTTTCATCTTTTTTATTACCAAGTGTCTACTGACAGCACACTTTGGGAAACGCTGCCAAGGCTCCTCCATATTTTTGCCTGCCATGTGTTGTATGCCTGCCCTGCTGGACACATTTTGCCTGGCTTATTTCTCCACCAAAACAATCCTGCAAGTATTACTATCGCTATTTCACAGAGGAGAAAAAGGGGGCTAAGAGCAGATAAAGAACCCTTCGAGGGCCCTCAGCAAAATGGTGACTTGGCCCAGATTCCCACCAGGCCTTTCTGATCCCAGACGCTACTGTTTCCTCTGTACGTCGTGGCTCCCTACTTGGGATAGAGACTTCCTTCATTTTTTGCCAAAGAGAAGGTGAGTTGCTCTTCTCGGAGACCCTTTTCTCGGAGTCCATTCATTCTTCTTAAAGCCTCGCCTGATTCATCTCTTAGCCTGGCACTGCCCCACATCTCCTTCCTTGTGGCTCATGGGAATTCCCATTAGAAAGCAGAACCTGAATCTAAGTGGCCGTGGGCAGGAATCCCAGTTTTGCCATTTACTATTTATGTGACTTTAGGCAATTTACTTAACCCCTCTGTATCTCAGTTTTCTTATCTATAAAATTTTAAGTATGTACAAAACATCTGGCCCAGAATGCTTAGTAAATGGCAGCTGTTATTTTCAATGTTAATAATTAACAGTACATCTTCATGGGGGGGAAATGCATTGGGAAAATTTTAGGAATCCCTGTTTTAAATCCCTTGACTATCCTGGTATGAGAAGATACAGATATTTTTGTGTTGAAGATGAGAAAACTGAAGTCTGTTAAACCAGTGATTTTTCAGGTATACCACTAGCAAATAGCAGAACAGGGACCTGGATTCCCAGTTCACAGAAATTTAAGACACCCTGATGTGTCAAAAAGCTAAATGCAACTGAGGAAGGCGGCGAAATTTAGATTTAAAGCTTTGGGAGCTATTTCCAATAGACATACAATCAGCAATGAGGATAAAATTTCTCTGAAATTATATTTGGTTAAAAAAATGAGAAACTTTAATTTAAAAAATTAGATCTAAAATTAGATTGGAAGCAGGGCCCATTTGTATGACCTATTGTTTGCTTGCTTACCTGCCTTTTCTAGTTATTCACAATTACTCAGGTCAAAACATTTTTCCTTAAAATAACATTTTTTGTAAATTGACTTAGGCTCCAATAACAGATGAACATAAAATCTCTGCGTTAATGTTGTCATACTCTCAGTTGGTTTTGCTCTGTGATCTTTTTGGTTTGGCCTAGGCTGCTGAGGCGAGGACACTCTAGGATGAAATGAGCTGTGTTTAGGCACAGTTAGTCACAAAGCTTAGGCTGGAGCATTTCAGTTTGGAATGGGTCTGTTCCCATCAACCCACTGACGTTTATCAAAAGAAATGTAATATTCATCCAGACTGGAATTGGAATGAGTTTTTCTTTTCTATTAGATGAACAGCGACAACACAAATGTACTTGGAAAAATAGTAAGTTTGTGCTTATGCTAATTGAGGAAGTAGTATTAAAATAAAGTGTTTGTGGCTCTGAGACTCATAACCCCTGCACCTTTGGGGAGTCAAAAGTCCCCAAGTGGCTACTGAAAAACGCTCTTGTTTTTAAATTCTCACTCTCAATAAGTTAGGAGAACATAATGTAGTTTCAGATCCTTGCCTCTCTGTTATCTCCATATCCACCAATGTAATTCTTTGCCTCAAGTCCCTCATCCACTACCATGCCACTACTAAACGAAGTTTCCCTCACCAACCCAGATGGTGAGATGGTGGAAACAGTGTTAAGTTAAAATTTACATGTAAAAAAAAATTACATGTAATGAATTTCTCTTTCTTTCACTTACGGCACGTGTTTTCAATGAACTCAACCTTCTCACAACTTCTATTTCTCATCAGTCCTCTGCAGACAAAGAGACAGAAACGGGTGGTATGGTGTGTCCATTTTACAGATTATATCCAAATGTGGTAAGAGACCTCACTCCCACCTTGTGAATATAATAGTGCAGGCAAGATTTGGTTTATTTATATAATGCAGCGTCAAACACAAATGATCGACCTCTCTTTGCACTGGGGAGTAATAAGATTTTCATCAAAGAGGGCTGTGGCTATAGAAATAATGCTTGAGGGCCTCCCCGGTGGCGCAGCAGTTGAGCGCTGGGTTGCGAAGCTGCCCGCAGCCTCTGCAGCGCCGGTTCGATCCCCGCTGCTCCCCAGCCACTGGAGGAGGGTCCCACATGGCGTGCAGACCTCTCCTGCCGCCCGCTGCTCCCCTCAGCAGTGTACTTCGGTCCTTCTGCCTGCTCTGCTCCCCGCTCTGGCTCTGGTGAATTCTCTCACCCTCCTGCGCTTCTGACTGTACCCAGTGCTTGTATAAATAAATAAATAAATCTTTAAAAAAAAAAAAGAAATAATGCTTGAGTCAAAGTTTTTGGGCGATGAGACCCTTGAAAACATTTATTAATTTGCTAGTTCTAACGTTGCCACCGATGGAAAAATAACATTCCATTTTAGAGATGAAGTCGAGAAAGCTAAAGAAAAAAGTAGATTGGCTGGATTTAAAAGGAGGGAATAAAATCTAGGCTTTCTGCCTTTTCCCTCCCACCTCGTTGGGGTGTGGTTCTCCACGTGTTCTAGCCGGGCTGCAATGACTGATTAGTTTAACACTAAAGGGTGTCGGGTTCATCTAGAGAGCATGACCTCAGTATGTAAATTATTCAGCAATGAGGCTGATGTGACTATTTATAGGTCATAAATCAGTTATAAACTCAGAAATATGAGAACAGGTCCCTAAAAAGAAAGGCAATTGTTACCTATGCAGGCTTAATTTAAGTATGTAGGGTTGCACTCAGTCAAATTTCACATCTGAGTCCCTTAACAGTGAACTTTTGGAGAAGTGGATAGGACAGGTGCATTAATTATAGCAAGGGATGAGGAGCAAGCTCAGGTCTAACAAAATGGATTTCTACCACGCACAAGTTCCAAACAGTTGGTCACGGCCGCCCTATGCACTGTGTCTGAGGTCAAGTTCAGCTTCCGGGAAATTCACAGGTTACAGATGTGCCATCCTGGTTTGGTTATGTCATCTGCTTTATCCATCAGCGACAGATGTTTCATGAAAGTGAATTCACTGGTTCACATGTCTTCAAAATTGTCCTGCTGAATCTCACACACTGATACATCTCCTGCAACCGATCAAGGAAAAAGAAACCAAAATTGCCTCCTTTCCAAGATTCTCAGAGCAATGATAAGTCATTTACAAGACTGAGATGATGAAGAAGAAATAAGAATACCCTGAAGTCCAGCTGTGACAAATCAGGTTGTTGACTGGATTTGGGGTAACTCCTGTGGCTCTCCTCTAGAGGGGGGAGTTCTCTGCTATGTCTAGGTTCTGAGACTCAGTCTGTACCCGTTCTTTTTTCTTTCGTAGTATCTCTTTCACTCAGGATCCAGATGATTCAAGTGCATGTCTTATTTCACATCTTTCAGTGTGAAGAAATAACGGGTCTGAAGATATCCATTTGAGGTCATTTCTAAGTAATATGGTGGCCCAGTTCCTAGGTCTTTGGATAAAGCCCTAAACGAGTCCCCTTCCTTCAGGGCACAGCCCTTTCAAGGCTCTGACCGCTGCGATTATGAATCCTGCCGCTGTTTCTTCTCTCGTTCCTCTCTCTACATCCACATCAAACAAACAATCACTCCTAGACCTTCCTCTGGTCTCTGAAAAATCAGGTCATGTCCAGTTTGGATGCCAGGCACACCCCCATGGCTCTCTGTTCAGAACTGCACTCTCTTTACAGCTCCTTGGTTCATCATCCTACCTGCCACCTCCAGGTACACTCCCTTCAGGCTTCATTCTCTAGCTAGTACCATAAACAGCCCTCCCACTCTTCTGGCTGGTCCTGGGAGCACAGACAGCGCCCCCCTTAGGTATTCTGATCCAGCTCAGAGGGCACCATTTCCTTTTTTTTTTTTTTTTTTTTTTTGGTGGGACCCTCACAGGAGGCCGGGGATTGAACTGGCGCTGCAGAGGCTCAACTGCTGCGCCACCAGGGGAGGCCCACCATTTCCCTTTTTTCTAAAAGAATTCTTGCAGTCTCCATGGTGTCTTTCCTCTTGCCCTTGGGTCTCATCTAAATGAGCGATAATTTACGTTTACTGAGAATTCATGTGCTAGAACCCATCCAAACCCCTACAAGTGTTATTGCATTAAATCCGAATCACAATTACCTTACTATCCCCATTTTACAGATGGGAAGATTGAGGCACTCCGAGTAATTGTCCAAAACCAGGTGGCAGATGGTGATTTGATTTTGGCAATCAGATTGTAATTTGTCATTTGATAAGTCAAAACCACATTTGCACAGCAAAAGCAGTTGCTATCTTGTCTGGGAAGTCTCCATTATTTACTTTCAAGTGCATGACAACCTTTTTTAATCCCCCTAATGATAAAAAAAAATGTTGATTACAGAATTCTCTTTAAAAACAGCCTATGATTGCAGAGCGTGTTTGCTTTGTGAAAACTGACATGTACACCTGTGATGTGTGCACTTCTCTGTGTGAATGTTGCACTTTAAAAGTTTATGTAAGAGAAACCCCCAAGCCCCTTATTCGTATTTTAACTGAGAAAACACACCCCTGCATTACAATTTCCCAAGACTTTTGGGGGACATTAAATTTTGCAACAGTACCTGGTCAGATTTAAATGTTGGGGACTAGACATATATTGTGCTAGCCAGGCATGCTGTGCTTGACCCCGTGTGCTTTATGTGATACAGAGGTTGTAAAAAAACTTATTAGAACATTATTTCAATAAGGGGAGGAGAAGTTTATGTTATTGCAACCAACCTGCACCCTAACCGATTTAACTTGGAAGGTAGCGGGTTGCATACTACAGTTTAATGTTATTTTCATTGGGCTGGAATCCGAGATGTAATATGTTTATAACAAGGTTTCACTCATATAGGTATACTAATTAGTTCTTCAGATTCCCAGTTTTCAAAGGTCACAGAAAAGAATAATAAAATGATATGTATTTGTCCAATGTAATGCAATTTACTAAAGGCCAGTACTAACATTTATCCAGCATGTATGACATACATGATCTCATTTAACCTCCATGACAATTCTATGAAGTCATATGATCATTTCTGCACTTTGCACATCAGGAAGCTGTGGCTTACAATAGTGCATCTTTTGTCCAAGGTCAACCCAGGACTCCATGACCCGTGTTCCTGATTTCTCAAGAATAAGCCCCGCTACCTCTCATTAACAGCTTGGGCCCTGTAACAATCCAGTGGATTAAGCGTTAACTGTTTTCCCCATTTTGAAGAAGGAAATAGGCCCAGAGAGATAAAGTGATTAGCTAGACATTTGCAGAGCCCAGACCCAAGCTCAGGTTCTCAGACTCCAAATCTGTATTGCCTTCCACTAGATAACAGCATTGCTTGGGCCCACAGTACAATTTATTTATGTTGATAATAGATAAACTAAAGGTGGAAATAACAAGATGATAAAATTCTTTCAACATCCCCAGTCTTGGAGGATCTCCCTGTGATAATTTTAGCAACTCAGCAGCCTGAAGGCAGACATTTCTAGGGCTCTAATTGTAACCAACTTAGTTTTTAACAACGGGGCCAGCCTGGCAGCCCCCCATCTAAGCCAGTTACTTTTGGGAAAGGAATTAGCATCTGCTCCTGTGGTCTGTGGTGCACAGAGTCACACACAAGCAAATACACGCCTAAATCTAGCCACGGTGTTCGGTCGAGTCCAGCGGTTCTGAAAATTCTGAAACCCTCCCTCCATCCGTCACGCCATTTTACTTTCCTGCTCCCTGCCCCCACCTCGCGGAAGATATTTTGGCAATGTTTGGAGATATTTTTGGTTGTCACACTGTGGAGATGATGCCATTGTGGGCAGAGGCCAGCGACGCTGCTAACCAACATCCTGCATGCACTCCTTCCACCCCCAGCCCCTGCAACAAAAAGTCACCTGGTCCAAAATGTCGACGGTGCCAAGGTTGAGAAGCTTACGTCTAGTTAATTCTATTAAACACACACACCTGAAGTTGTTTAGGATTAAACTGACCTTGGAGATTATGGCCAAGCAATGAAACCTAACGTATACTCCAGAGAGTCAGCAGCTAATTCACAGTATTTATCTATTTGGAAGCTATACCGGACCCATTTCCAATGATGATTTTGGCTTACCATTAATGCACACACAAGACAGTGAAAGTGAAGAATTTTAAGAGATCAGTAACTATTGAGACAGTGGGGAGAAAGAACGTACATTCAACTTCCGCTAGTCACTGGGGATTTTCGGTCATAATTCTTTAAAAATCACATTGATTTGGGGCCTCCCCGGTGGCGCAGCGGTTGAGCGCTGGGTTGCGAAGCTGCCCGCAGCCTCTGCGGCGCCGGTTCGATCCCCGGCTGCTCCCCGGCCACCTGAGGAGGGTCCCACATGGCGCGCAGACCTCTCCTGCCGCCCGCTGCTCCCCTCAGCAGTGTACTTCGGTCCTTCTGCCTGTTCTGCTCCCCGCCCTGGCTCTGGTGAATTCTCTCACCCTCCCGTGCTTCTGACTGTACCCAGCGCTTGTATAAATAAATAAATAAATAAATCTTTTAAAAAAAAAAAATGCAGACTTTAAAAAAAAAAAATCACATTGATTTGTCCCCTCTACTCATTTAAACACTGTTTTGGTACAAGCCAGGTTTTCATTTATTCCAGACCAACAAGAATTGGAACAGAAGACTTGAGAAACTCCAGTGGTGACCTCCCTGCCTTCATGGAGAGGTAGGACCCTCAGGTTTTCAGAGTTCAAACCTTCTTAAGGTTGACCTTTTAAGAGACAAAGAGATTCCTTTTCAGTCTGAAGTAGGAAAAACATAGCGCGATTGAGCAAAGGAAGGGTGAGGGGGACTGAATAAGAAAGTTGCTCAATTAGTCCTTTGAGGGGAGGTGTTTCATTACTTTGTTTGAAATACTGCCCGATTCCAGAGCTTCATTCATAATCCTATACAAATGCAAGTGCAAAAATCCCTTGACACCCATGGATGTGGTGTGTGCCATGCTACCACAAAACTGTCAAATAAGAAAACTCAGAAGAAACATTTTTATGTAGTCTCTACTATAATATATAATACCTCCATATAATACTACATTATGTAATAGCTCTATGATAAATTTCCCATATTCACAGTATCTGCACACTGCTCACAGGGAGCTAGATGATTTTTTCTCATTTTTTTTTTTTAAAATTGAGATATAATTGATGTATTTAATATTAGTTTCAGATGTACAACATGATTTGACCGTTTTGTCATTTTGAATGACTTTGTACATTATCCAATAGACCGTCAACGTTAATTGAATATCTAGACTCCAACCTCTCATCTTACACCAAAATAAAAACTATAGATGGTCCACTAGGTAAAGGTAAAACATAGAAACCGCAAAAATACAAGAAGAAAATTGTAGGTCTATTTCTGATCTTGGTCTTCTTAAAGCACGGGAGGCAGGGATACATAGGAAAACACTGATAGGTGTGACTACTTTTATAAAATTTCTCTCTCCAATAGAATCTGACTTTCCCCTTTGCTTGACAGGGTTTTGATGGCTGTTGAATGTGGTTTTTGTTTGTTTGTTTTTTTATAGCTAGGTAGTAGGGGAGAAAATTCTAAGCTATTATGTACCTGCTATTATCAGTGTGTAATTTATGTCCAAAAGTTGAAGATTTACTTCGAAAGCACTTCTGATGGTAAACTTCCAATTCTTCGACTTATTTCTGGGATTTTCACTAATTCATAATTTTTTTTTTTCTTTAGCACTTATGCCACTTAGCCTTTTCAACAATCACACCACGTATTTTCTGTATGTGTGAGAAAAACACCAGGGTTCAGAAAGCCCAAGTGCCTTGTCCAAGGCCACACAATTAGTGTCTGTGGACACGGGACATCGATGTGTACAGCTTGAGAAAGACCCATCAAAATATATCACCTATCAGCCCCCACAACCTTGAATTACCCAGCGACATCTTGGATCCTATATTTTACATCTGCATGGACAAGATGCTAGGACCCCAAGTATTTCCTTTTTTCAGAGTTTCCTCAGAAAATGAGTTTGCGGGTTATAAGACTCCCTTTACTCGGTCCATGTGCCAGGCACCGGGACAAAGGCTTTGCAGGAATTCTCTCCGTCTTCTCAACTGCCCTACAAAGTAGGTATTAACACCTACTCTCGCAAAATAGGAAACTGAGGTTCTGAGAGATTATGAAACCGAGGCCCAAGGTGCCTCAGTTGAAAAGGTGTGACGTTTCTTAGGTGTCAGACTCCAGGTGGGTTTGGCTCTACCCCTCTCCACGGTTTGAGAGAGCGGAGGAGGCCAGAAGTGGAAACGTGGCCTATCAGTGAATCATAAGCTAGAGTGCTCTTCGTAATGTTTGATGGCTACGGATGGATATGAGACGATTCATTTGGTTAAAGTATTTTAATTTTACATAAATATCAAAAACATGATTTTGAATGTCGCCGATTTTGATTTATAAACATTTTAACAACCGAGCACCTCCTGGCACAAGAAGTTCAGTGACTCCTCAGCTTTGGGCTTCTAAAAGCTGGGGTCAGCAAATGACAGCCCAGTGTCCAATCCTGTCCACCTCCTGGTTCTGGGAGGCCTATGAGCTAAGCCTGTTTTCCCATTTTTCTAATGGTGGAATAAAAATCAAAAGGATATTTTTGTGACACATGAAAAGTACATGGAATTCAAATGTCAAGGCCCATACATAACAGCCGTATGAGAACACAGCCAGGCTCATTTATTTACATATTGTCTGTGACTGCTTTTGTGCTATAGCTGCATAGCTGAGAAGTGGTGACAGAGAACTGTAGGGTCTACAAGGCTAAGATATTTAACTATCTGGGCTTCCCTAGGAAAAAGTTTGCTGACCCCTCTTCTATAGCATTGACACATTCAGGCACCATCTAAGCTGCTAAATTTTTTTCCTACAAAATTCTGGAAAAATTTTTACTCCCCGCCCCCAGATAGAACACAAAAAGAAAAAGAAAAAATAAATATATATATATATTGCTCTGGGGGGAAAAAAAAAATTTAACAGGCTGGGCACAACCGCAATGGTTGCAGCGCCTAGTCAGTCGGGCTTGAAATGCTGCCTTCCCCACTCATCTTTTTAAATACATTAGAGTTATCTCTCAGATGGTTAAAGCTGGGTCTTGCTACCCAAGTTGTCCTTCCCTTATTCATCTTGACTGCGTTATGGGTTTAGTTTCACAACATTATGAGTTCATCCAGGCTTCTTGAATCATTTATAGGGATTTTCATTTCGCTCTCAAAACTCTTACACACTTTCTCCGCCGTGAATTTTTTTTTTTTTAACATAAAGCTCAGAGCACTAAATGGCCTACACATGTAAAACAAAGCCCATACTTTAAAAATTTTTTAAAGCTACTAGAAACCAGAATTTCTAAAAATTGGTTCTTCTTGAGAAACGCAACTTAATTTTGCAGGTCGCAGAAGTAAGAAAACCCCTTCATGGCTAATGATCTCAAAGCACCTCTGGTGGAAATACATAACAAGGTAAAAAAGAACGTCTATTTATATTTTTTAAATATCGTTTGTTTCTTGTCGGAAACACTATTTAATGGAAAAGATGTGACTAGTAACAAATAAAAGAGTCCAAGGCTATTTCTGGTTCTGCCAATGACTCACTTTGACTTTGGGCAAATCATCTCACCACTGTTGCTTTTTATCTGCAAAAACTGGACTTCATGCCTATGGGAGTTGCATGGCTAATCAATGCCTGAAAAATGCGTAGTGGCAGATGCTACAAAAGTGCTGAGCCTTAAAAACAAGACCACCCCCACCCCCCATTTGTATTCAGTCGAGGTTGGGGTTTATTGTTATTTAACATTCGAAGGCCGACACGACGTTAAGTCCAGCGGGCTGCACAGAACAGATAATATCACTGTCCAGTAGGGATTGAAAAAGGGAAAAATTTAGGATTTTGGACTTTTCTTTATTGTGGCTGGGGGGTTATTTGACAGCCCACTAGGACCTCCGTACAAAAACATGAGCCTTTAAGTTGAAAACTACAAGAATTAAAAAAAAAAAAATCTAAATAATCCCCCTCCCCCCCCCAATTAAATAAATAAATAAAAGAGAGGCCCTCCCCCGCCCCGCTAAGAAATGTCTCCAAACAAGAATTCTTCTGATGTTTTTTTTTTTTTTTTTTTTCCTCTCTCTCCCTCCCTCTTTCCTCTCTGCAGTTCTCCATGTTCCAGTCCTCGGAGGTAGAATAGGCATAAAATACTTTCACTAATAAAATATGACAAACCGCCGGCTTCTACGTGGCCGATTCCCAGCGCCTGCCCTGCTACACAAAGCAGAAAAGTAAATGCCATCATCCCCCTTAGAACAAAAGAATTTAGGAATAAAAAACATGGAGAGGGGGGCGAGAAAGCGGCAATAAATAAAAGGTGAGCGAAGGACCCGGCCCCCCGCCCCTCCCCGGCGCGAGTGAGGGACTCAGTGCGGCTAATAAAGTGGTTCCAGGGTAGTTATTTGGCAGGGGGCGGGGTGCGGGGCGCGGGGGGCGGCGCGAGCGCGGGGCCGGGATTGCATGTTGCACCCGACTTGAGGCTGCATCCTGCTCCCGTTGCCTGGACCACGCTCCCCCATTGCAGTGCTGCCCGCGGCCGCTCTCCGCTCGCGCCCGCCCGCCCGCCCGCCCGCCCGCGCGGCTCCGCTCGGCCCCTGCGAACTGCTGTGGCACCGGAGGGAGTTGGGGCCGCTCCGGAGCCCCCCGCGCGGCGCCCGCCGGCGGGAGGGGGCCGCGGGCGCGGGCCGCGGAGTTGGCGTGGGGGGGGCCGGGGGGGCCCCCGCCGCGGCCCCGGCCTCGCCTCGGCCGCGGCCCCCGGGGCGCCGAGCTGCGGCGCGGCCCGGGCCCGTCACTGCGGCGGCCCCGGAGTTCGGCGGCCGCCGCAGCCGCCGCCGCTCCGGGCTCGGCCCCGTCCCCGCGCCGCCGCGGCCGCGGCGCTGGAGTTTGGCTGGCGCTGCCCTACTTCACTCTAGTTTAGTTTCACTCACTTTACATCCGGGTTTTTTCCCTAGGCAATGGGCGCCGCAGCACACCCCGTTCCTTAGGCAAAGTGAAATAAATTCGCCGCACCGACACGTCAAGTAGTCCGCCCGCCCGAGCGCCGCCGCGGGCCCCCGCCGCCCCCCCCCGCCGCCGCCCCGCCGCCCCCGGGGGGGCCCCCCGGGCGCCCCGCGAGGCGCGGGAGGCGGCGCGGGGGCCCGGGCCGGCCGCCGTACAACTCCGCCCGGCGGGCCCCCCCCACCTCCTCTCCTCTCCCCTCCCCTCCCCGCCGAGCCCCTCTACCCCGGCGCCTCCCCGCTCCCCTCCCGCGTCCCCGCTTCCCCAGCCCCAGTCCCCCTCGCCCGGCTCGCGGGAGCGGCGGGGGCGCGCACGGCGGCGGCGGCGGCGGGCCGGCGGGGCCGCGCGGCGGGCTCCCGCGCGGGCGAGTGTGTCTGGGCCTGGGCGGAGGGATCCCCGGGCTGAGGCGGCGGAGGTGCTGCGGCCCGGGGCCGGGTGGTGAATGGGCTGGCGGTGCTCGCTGCTGCTGCCGAGAGGAGGAGGAGGAGGAGGATGAAGAGTTGGGCTTGTTTGTCTCCCACAGTTTCTCTCCTGCTGCTCTGAGCCGCCCCCCCCGCTCCGGCCCGGGGCCTGTGTGTGTCTCTCCCGGAGGAGGAGGAGGACCCGGGCCTCCCCCCACCCCTCCTCCCCGCCCCCCCTTGCCTGGGGAAGAGGAGGAAAGAAACAGCCCAGAGAGAGAGAGTGAGTGAGAGAGAGAGAGAGAGAGAGAGAGAGAGAGAGGAGAGGAGAGAGCGCGAGGGAGCGGGAGACGCGGGGGAGCGCGAGGAGGAGGAGGAGGAGGGAGAGGGACAACCTACCATCTTAACACACTAATATCTAAAAAGTGCGAGAGGCCCAGAGCAGCAGCAGAAGCAGCAGCAGCAGCTCCAGCGCCTTCCCTCCCTCCCCATGAAGAAGAGTTCCCTCCTCCTCCTCCTCCTGCTTCTCCTGCTCAGAGTTCCTGCCTCCAGCTGCCAGGGGGGACAGCCAGCCAGCAGCAGGAGGGTGCAGTATCCCAGCTTTTCCGTTCTCTCTTCTCACTCTCTCTCTCCCTCTCTCTCTTTTTCTGGAGTAGCTCCCTCTCCCCTCCCTCCCTCCCTCTGTCTTGTCTCTGGTGTTTGTCTCGGGGAGGACCCGGGGCTGCCTGCTCGGAGTTTGTTGTGGGGGGAGGTAGGGGGAGGGGAGGGGTGTGTGGGAGGGAGGAGGGACCGGGGGGTGCTCTTGTCAGGACCCCGCAGTCAACTTGAGATTTGAGCAATAACTTCCCCTTCGGGGCGCCCCCCTGCGTGCCCTTCCTCGGCCTCCCCCCCTGAGAAAAAGACAATGGAGAAAGCTCGTCTCCCCCCTTCCGCCCCTCTGCCCTCGCCCCTCCCCGCGGTAAATTGGAAGTAAGTTTAGGAGCAGCCCCGGGAGCCTGGACGCGGCGCGCGGCCCGCGGGTGACAGGGCGGCGCGCCGGGGGCGGCGGGAGGGGGCGGCGCAGCGGCCCGGCGGGGGGCCGGGGCCGGGCGGGGGCGGGGGCCGCGGCCCGGCCGCCCCCCCCACCCCGCGGCCCCCCTCGGCCCGGGCGCGGCGCCGGGGCTGCTGCCCCCCTCCCCCCGGGATGCTGTCGGGGGGAAGTTTTCATTATGATTATTTATTAATTTTTTTTTTTTTTTTTGGAAAACCATCTTGTTTGGTGACTGAGGGATCTGGTTAAAAAAAAAAAAAAAAAAAAAGCTGCGGCTGCTGACGCTGCCGGGCCGAGCGAGCGAGCGTGTGTGTGTGTGTGTGTGTGTGTGTGTGTGTGTGTGTGTGTTGGTGCATTTGTCTTGGGTGGCCAGAGCGGCGTTGGGGAAATTCCGCTTATTCTTCTTCTTCTGCAACTTGTTATTCCGGAGAGTCAGCCTGCACCCCTCACCCCGGGGCCGGCCCTCCCGCGCCCGCCCCCGCCGCCGCCGGCCGGCCGGGGGGCGCCCCCGGGACCCCGCGCGGGCCGGGCCGGCCAGGCCGCTCCGAGGGGGCCGCCGCCCCTCCCCCGCCCGCGCCCCCGCCGGGGAGGGGGAGGGGCGCGCGGAGTGGGACTCTTTCCGTTTGGTCCAGCCCCGCCGTGCACGCAGTTCCCAACACTTCTCGTCATCCCCTCCCGGCTCTTTATTCTGCCGAGCGCCGCTGTTAGGATTTCTTTTTTCCCCCTGACCACGTTCGCGATGGTGGGTAGCGGCGAGGTGGCCCCGGCAGGGGAGGGGTGGAGACCGAGATGGGGCCCCCGGGGGCAGCCTGTCTCCTTTCAACTTTGTCTGTGGCTTGCACCCCCACCCCACCCCCCCGGAGAAGGCCACACGCCGGTTGTGGGGTGCAGATGTGCCGGGAGTGATTTCTAAGTAGTTGAGTTGTGAAGATGAGGGCAGCGGCTCGGGGGAGGCAGGTTTTGTTTTCATTGGTGAATCTGGTGTCATCATATTCCGGTCATATGTTGAAATATTCTTTGTTTAGGTCTTGAAGTAGAGGATCTCACTCTGCACGTCCACATTGTGTTGTTTTTAAATGATGTCTCTGCAAGTATGGCTTTCTAGAATTCCTAATGGGAGTTAAGGTCCGGGCGAGTGTGGGCCTCAGCACTGGCCTTGACAGTGAACTTTGTGGCTGTGTTTTGGGTTTCAAAGATTTGCCCCATAGCGAGGTGGTTGGGGGGCGGGGGGAGGCGGGTCGAGCTGTGCATTTTTGTTAGTACGAGGTGTCAGGAGTGTAGATGCTGGAGCTGGGCATGTTAGAGAGGGAAGAACATTTATATATAAATAACTGATAGCTGAATATTAGAACCAGATTAATTTGGGCTGGTGAAAGTTTTTTTTTTTTTAAAGCAGTTTTTTTTTTTTTTTAAAGCAGCACTCTAGGAAGAAAGCCTTTTCCTTTTCGTAACACTTTATAGGGGTTCTTTAGGGCTGGGAGCTGGACTTTCCTTTTGGAGAGAGGGTGCTCATCAACATCTGTAGCTTCATTGAGGGCTTGATTTGGGGACTGAAATTGGGGTTAAGGCATCTGAGCGTGCTTTTCAGTGTTTGTGTTGTTTGTTTTCATCTGGTGTTCACTTACTTTTGGGGCAGTAGAAAGAAATAGGTCAACTTTTCTTTTGAATTTTGAAGACTAGCCCCTTCCCCTTTTTTTTTTTAAGTTTCACAATTTACTTGGTTTCACAGCATTGTAGGAAACTGTTAACTACATTTTTACTGGAAATACTGTTACTCATTTTGATTTTGGTAAGTTCCATTCTCTTTTTTTCAGTCTTCGCTTGCATATGGAATCTACATTGTTGACTTAAAAGGAGCTTATTTGGGGTCATTTAAAATGTCTGAAGAATGCACTTTAAAATCTCAGGACATGTCTTTTGAGGGCAAAGTAGTAATTTTTGTGTGCAATCACATTCATGTTTATGAATTTTTTTTTCTGTACTTAAAATTCTGTAGATGCATAATTATCTAAAGTGGAGAGCATAGTAATAGTGCAGAAAATTCTCAAAGCAAACTTCTGCAGAAAGTGTTAAAAAATATTCCAGATACTTTTTCTGTCAGACTTTTGCTTTTGTTAACATAATAGTGTTTGCAATATGACTGACATGGCTTGGATGGAAAAATATTTTGCTTGAATGCGTTTGAGGGCTTTTTAATTTAGCTTTTAGATAATTTTGCAAGCTTTACACACACTGCACTTTAGACTAAGGCAGGTCTTTATGGAACTGGAGGAGTAAGAGATTAAAAAGACTTCTACCTATGCCAGATTTTTATTTTTAAGAGGCACAAGTGATGGATGGGGCTCTATTTCTTTTAGCTTTGAAGGGTCAGTCCTTTTTTTCTATTCAATCATCTGGAAGGAGCTGCCTCAGAAATACTCTTCTTCTGCTTACATGAAGAGCTCTAAATGCTATCCAGCAGGAGGTGCTACAACTAGATAAAGCAAATCTCTGAATTTTGAGGGTTGTTTGTTACAGCTCTACTTAGCTTCAGCTAAGCAACAGGATTAACAACTTAAAAGTTCCAGAAAGATTTTCAGTAAGTCCATTTAAAAATTCCATTAATGAATTGCTTTGCTGTTTGAAATCTTTGACTGCTATACAAAGTAGATTTGTTATGTGGATAGCTTTTCAGAATGCTATGCTAAGGTATAGAGGGTTGTTACTTTATTTTTAAGGGGAGTTAGTCTAGTATTGGTAAATGGGGTATTAAACATTTTTAAAAATTATGTTTAATGACTATAAACAAGAGTAGTTTGTATGGTTTGGGACTTTAGATTTTGTGATCATTCCCATAACATTAATACAAATAGTATATAGAGTACTTGAGATTTTGGAAAGGGAGCTATTGTATGGAAAACATTTGACTTTTTTTTTTTTTTCCTTGAGTCTGTGGACAATAATCCTAATGGATAAATTCTTAGGCACTCGGCTTTATAAATACGTACATGACCTCCTGCAAGACTAGGATTCTTGAACTATGGAGTAAAGTTATATCTGTGGTTACAGGTCATTGCTGATCTATCCATTAGTAATACTTAACAATAACTGCATAAAGATGAAAGTAGTTTCATGGCATTTACAGCACATGGTCCTTTGAAACTCTGTTAGTGTTAGGTGAATTGATTTATTTCTGGAAATACGCTACTGTGGTGGCTTGTAAAGATTTATATCAAAGTTTTAAAACATAGGATTGAGTAGAAATTATGGTGAATCTGCTATGAGTTTTCTCAGCAAAATACTGTACTTTTTTCTCTATTAAGATCAAATGAGATAATACATATTCTTTGTAAATTGTCAAGCCATGCAAATGTCAAGTTGTTGCGCTAAGTATCTAATTAATACATGGACAGAAGCTTCTATCTCTAAAAATTTAACTTTCTTCATGTGATTTGCTAAATGGATGCTCTAAGTGTTTACCCTGAAATATCTTTTTTAGTATAGATATGTCTGTGGTTACCAAAAGCTTTGTTACAGTTGTAAAGCTTTGTTAAAAAAAATGCTGCCTAGGCAGTTTCTCATAATTAAAAAAAGTATATCATTTTTCCTTTTATAGATCCTGTGAAATGTGTACCCTTTATTAAAGTTTTTGTATAATTCCGTGAATGTGATAGTGGTTGAATTTAGTGAATATTTAGCTTCTCAGATACTTCTGTACATTCTTATTAACATACAGAGTAAGAGATGTCACAGTTAAGGTTTTGATTGAGCCTGCTAACTTTCTGAAAAATTCTAACTGACTGAAGCTTTCAAACTTGTTTCAGAGTGAAAAAGATGTATATCTGTATGCATTAATGTTAGGTGTGCGTGTATATCATTTTGTTCTGTTTTAGAGAGATGCACAAGGAAATGACTACTCAAATCTAGAGGAGTAGACTGAAATATTTTTGTGTAAAAATAACCCCAAAGTTTAAAACTTGTGGCCTTCTTAATAGACTTTACTCACAAATTTGGACTAGAAAACTTAAAAAAAAAAAAAAAAAAGAATGGGAGACCTTACGTTCATGAACATGTCGGAAGATGTAGTATCTTGAATTTGATTGTTGTTTGTGATATAGCCCCAATTAGAAATTAAATATAGGAACTTTGTTCTGTGAAGAGTGAGAACATTTTAACTGTTCAGATAAAAAACGAAACGAAACCTCTCAGGGCAATACAAACTTTTTTCATCCCATAGACACAGCTTTTTTTTTTTTTTTTTTTTTTTTTTTTGGAGGAAATATTGAAGTTAAGGTTGTTTGAGTGTGCTTTTAGATTTTGTATCCTTTATTATTGTATTGCTTAAGACTTGTTTTTAATTACTATTCAAAGGGAGAAAGGAAGGGATTAATGTTTTGAGTCTTTAACCTTTGACAGAATTCTTTTATATCTATGGTCAGAGCTGATTTCTTGAAACATGTTTGAATTTTCATATTAAAATTTGTGCTGGGAAATATTACTCACTTATATTGACTTCTCATGAACTTTTGTACATGGACTTTTTTGTAGGCCCTAAGAATTCTTTGGGACCATAGCAGTTTGTTTTGATCACTCTTAACTACCAGATGTGTATTATTGCTGTTTTGAGATTATGTTAAAAGTGGTAATATGTTACACTACATGAAATTCATTGTAGATGTTATCTTCTTTGTATGTTTGTATATATGATGGCACGATTTTGAAGGCTTTCTTGTAATTCTTGTGTGTTAAATTTTGAACAGTCACCTTTTTTGAGAAAGTTGAAATAGACTTCTAAAAATAACTTGTCGATTACTTGTCATTCAGGTCAGTCTTAAACTGTGGCGGTGGTGAACTTTGACCTTTTACAGATAATATATGTGGTTCACTCATCCTTTGGGCCTTTTTCTAAAGCAACTTTCTGTACTTGTTTGGCAGTTTGAATACACCCTCCACTCCACTGCAAAACTACCCTTTTTTCAAAAATAAAAAATAGTTTGCAGGTTCTTGGTTAAAGGAAACTATTCTTTCCTATATTTTAGAATCATGTATGGAAATGTTTTTCTGCTTTTTAAGTAGACAAAAAAGCGAACTGATGATTGGAGAGAGGAAGGGGATGGGGCCTAACAGGTTGGTGATCTAGGCTTTATTTTGACTCTCTGGGCCTAGGGGAGAAAAATAACTTAAACACAGAAGCCAAAAAAGATGGGTTTTGTTTTATTGTTTTGGCTGCATTGAGAATACAAACTGTCAGTACTTGAGGAGAAGGAGCAGCAGAAAGGAATTGATTTTTCTGCTGCAGATCCAAGTATTGTTAACCATGTGCATCTCTAAAGCAGCATGCTTACAAATCTAACAGTACTTGATTCTTTTCACTCAATTAACAGTCAGGACCCTAACCTGTGTTTTTTTTTTTTTTTTTTTTTTTTTTTAATATTAAGTACCAAAAACTTCAGAGTAATGACAATAATTTCCTGATAAAAGTGGGTGATAGTAACCATGGCAACTGCTATCTCTGGCCTTATGGACAGAATGTTGTATTGATGAAGCTTCAGATTCTGTAGTAGCCTGTCACTTTTATGGTGAAATGTAGTAGCATGTGTTGCAGGTGATTTTTAGCTGGATTGTGTTAAATTTGTATGCCAGCTTATCTTTCCTTGTTAGGAATTTCTTGGACTGTATTCCATAGCATCTTTGTGAAGGTGCTGTTGCCTGAAAATAACCCACCACCTGTGTTAGGCCTCCTGATGCAGATTGCACTTAGTTCTTTCCCAGTCTCCTTCCTCAGTCTTGCAGAAAATAGGGGTGTGTGTGGAAACTGCATATGCATAAATTAAATCTCAAAGTTAACTATTTGGGTTTGGATGTTATTGATGGCTTTTAAAAATATCTCTTAAGTTTTTAGAAGAGGTTAGTGGATGAGAAAAATGGGTCTTTATTTGGAATATTTTCCCCCCCCCAGTGTTCATCCCAGAACTGTGTGTGTGAAATGAGGGATGAGAAATGCAGGGCTTAAATATTGAGTGAAGACTTAAGTATTACTGTTTTGTTTTGTTTTTCTTTTTTTGTTGTGATGATCTGTTATGTGTCTGTAAAACTACAAGAATATATTTCCTAGTTGGCAGTATTAAAATGTGGTATATGTTTTCTTAGGAGAATTTTCTTTGAGAAAAAATATAAAATACAACTTGCAAGACTGGTAAATGAATAACTACTTTTTTTTTTTTGGTGGCGGGGGGAATAGAGTTTTGAAACTGAGTCAGCCAACCTTAAAAGATTATTTTAAGAATGATGGTTATAAGTATAATTTTAAAATGTGCCAAATATTTTTGCTTTTAAGCACTTTTTAAAATGCTTATCCTGTATGAGTATTTCCTAATGTGAAATGCTACTCTAAATTTTAATTGATATTTTTCCAATATGTGCTAAAGAAACTATTCCAGGACAGAGAACACAACAAATTAGATCTGAATTTGATTAGGCTCTGATAATAATTCATACTGTGTTAGATAGTTCAGACTTTTTGAAACTTAACTGTGATAGGGTGAAGTGGTTTACTTACTACAAGTCCCAGAATGCATTGTGGTTTTTGCTTAACTTCAGATTAGAATGTTGCATGCTGGGACCTGTAGTTGATTTAAACAGTACAGGGAACCCTTCCCTCTTGTCTACTCCATTTTATACACAGCTTCCCAACCTCTAAGAACTTTCTGCTAAGTAAAGTTTGATTACTAATATCATGATTTTTATACTGCTGATATTCTGAAGTGTGTCTTCAGACACAACCTGGAGTTTTAGTTTACCTTAGATTAGTTTATTGCTTTTTTTATCAGCTGCTATAAAATTTACATGTAAAGAAACACATATGTATATATGTGTGTATGTATATATGTAAATATATATTCAGAGCTTGACTTTCCAATTGTAAATTATTTTTGTCTATGGTAATATTGTCTCTTTATAACTACAGCATCATTAGTTGTTGGTATTGGCATTTAGAAGCCTGTTAGCAAAGGTCTGATGTATATGTGCATTCTCTTTTGTGATTGGGGACAACTAACTCAGTAGTTAAAGTTAAATAGAAAGTTTCTCGGTGCTGGTATTTGAGTTCAGAGTTCTTTGATTCTTTGTAATAATTTCTAAAGTCTTGAATCTTAGTATTTTTTTTTTTAAATGGAATACAGAGTCCAGAAAGTAAATGGGGTTTTAGTGTAAGTTGAATCCTCAAAGATGTAGTTTGAAAGCTAGAGAAAAAGGTAGGTTTTTTTTTTTTTAATACTTTCTTCATGGTTTCATTTGTAAAATTTAAATTTCTGTTACTTTAGGGTCCCATACTTTTACTTTATTAACTAATGTCAGAGTGTTGTTGCAAGGATTAATGTTAAAATCTGTGAGTGTGCTTAGCACTGTTCCTGGCATGTAATAAAGGCTCAGTAAATGTTTAGAATTAGTAGCAGCAGCAGTAGTGGCTATTGTTATTTTTAAAAAAAAACAGCATACTTACATTTTTCCCTCTTTTTTCATTGTTATTTGGTCAGGAACCCAGGCTGTTCTAACAAGATCTTGAGATTTTTTAGCCGATGGTAATGATGTGGCAATTCCTTAGAATTTTTTCCTGCATGTAAAATGCCTTTATACCTAGTTTCTTCCTAAGTGATATATTCCTGAAGTCAGAAAGCCAGCTGATGGTGGAATTTTAGCCAGGATCCAGCCTTACCTACCCAGTACTCTTCTCCATTGTATCATAGCCTTTGGTTGATTTTGGAAAGCTCAAAAGATAATGAAAATTTTCTTCGTTTAGAATGTTTACACTGGTAGACTATCCCACCTAGTTAATTAATGAAAATAAGATGCTGCAAAAATGTACCTTGTGTCTCAGTGTATGTAACCTTGGAAAAATTCTTTTATGTTTAGAAGTGTGAACTAGTCCATGACTACAGTTCACAGTGTTACAAGATTGATGTACTGGAGGCCAGTCAGCAACTTGGGGGTGGGGGGGTGGCGGCGAGGAAGCTGCTTCGGGTTCTGGGTTGGGTTTAAAATGTTAGGCTCAAAAGACATTGTAAGTTTTACACTCTTTTTTTTCTTTAGGACACTTGTAGCATATTATTACCTGTGTGACTGGTCCCTTTTTTGGTTTTTGTGAAGGGAAAGGAACACATGGGAATATTGAAAAATTTAAGCCTAAATTGCATTGTACACATGTAACATGACTTACGTTATGTGCAGATTTAGCGAAGTGTCTTTCTTACCTGCTTGGCCAATTTTCAACTTTTTCCCTTGTGTAGATTTCCTGGAATATTATTGCTGTGGGCTGCTGTGTTTATTTAAGCAAACGCTGTCTTTAGTAGTAATTATTTAAGTACTTGTTTATACAACAAACCCACTATAATACTAATCTTTATTTTCTCCTCATAAATGTAAACTACAATTTGTTAATGTTTGTTTATTAGACATTAGATAATTTAGATACATCAGAAATGTATGGAATCTGATCTGATAAGCTTTCACATTCTGAATGGTTTCATTTATTTTATATGAACTTATCTTTTCAAAAACTAACATTTGTGTGTGTGTGTGTGTGTTTCACAATTGAGGAAACATCGGTTTATAACACTGTTTATCTATTAGGAGTAAAGGTTCACATTTCTTCAAATGTACATTACCACACCATACCCATTACCAGAGTACAGGTAACCCCCTACCATAGCCACTGGACCCCCTCCAACCTTTGCTCCTCTGCCCAGTAAGCCCAGTTCTGTAGTCAGATTCCAGAGGTTGTTTTGGCTTAATCTTCTCTGTTCCTTTGCTTTTGTTTCTTTGTATTCCACATATGAGTACTTTCACCCAGTATTTGTCTTCCATTTTCTGACGTATTTTGCTTAGCATTAATCCTCTCCAGTTCCATTCATGTTGTTGCAAATGGCAAGGTTTCATTTTTTATAATAGTTGAGTAATACTCCAATCCATATAGATATATACCACATCGTCTTTATCCAGACACCCATCCTTGGTCACTTAGATTGTTTCATGTCTTAGTTATTATAAACAGTGCTGCAGTGAACATATGAGTGCATATTATCTTTTTGAACAAGAGGGATTGCTGGATCATATGGCAGTTGTATTTTTAATATTTTGAGAAGCCTCCATACTGTTTTCCTTAGAGATTGGACCAGTTACATTCCCAACAACAATGTACAACAAGAGGGTACCTTTTTTTTAACCACACCCGTACCAGCACTTTTTTGGTTATTGATCTTTTTCATATAAGCCGTTGCTACAGATGTGAGGTAACATTTCATTGTGGTTTTGATTTGCAGTTCCCAGATAATAAATGATGTTGCACATTTTTTTCATGTGCCTGTTGACTGTATGTCTTTGGAGAAGTGTCTGTTCAGATCTTCTGCCCATTTTGATTGGGTTGTTAGTATTTTTATTATTGAGTTGCATGAGTTGTTTATAAATCTTGGCTGTTCACCCAACTTGTTGCATGTATGATATGCAAATATTTTTCCCACTCACTAGGATGTCTTTTCATTTTAATGATAGTTTCTTCCTCTGTGTAGAAGTTTTTTAGTTTGATATCATCCCATTTGTTAAATTTTGCTTTTGTTTCCCTTACTGTTTTAGTTGAGCCCTTGAGACATCACTGAGGCCTGTGTCCTAGAGCATCTGGCCTATGTTTTCTTCTATGTATTTTATGGTTGCACTTCCACATCCAAGTCTTTAATCCATTTTGAATTAATTTTTATGAATGATGTGAGATACTGGTCAAGATACACTATTAAAACGAAATACTCATTGGTTACCTAGAAGTTAATACAAAGGGCTAAATATAAGGGGGAGGGGAGAGGAATGGTTTCTGGTATTAATTGACCAGTGCAGGAAATACCCAGCTTGGTATCATCCTTATCTACGTTATATAGTTATACTCACTTAATTCCTGAAACACTAACTTTTGGAGTAAGGGGAGGAAATAGGAAGAGTTAATAAATGGGCAGCTGTGTGTCGTTTCCTATAGAGTCCTCTGACATCCCTAAATTATTGAACACAGCTTTCTTTTTTCTTATGTCTCAGACCAAGGTAGCAATAGTGTTAGTAACCTGACTTTAAAGCCAGTCCTGGCACTAGTGCATTTTGGGAAATTCAACCTTGCTGGTCTACAGACTTGTAGAAGTCTGTTTCACTGTTCTCTTAAAAAGATTAGATGAGATGATACTCATAAATGTCTTTTATAGACTACATCTTGAAGTTTTTCTTTTTTTATTGTGCTAAAAGTCATACTATTTAACATCTTAACCATTTTAAAATGTGTATTCTTATAGTCACAGTGTTGTGTAGCCATTACCTCCATTCATCCTCATAACTTCTCCATCCTGTAAATCAGAGATTTTATGCTTGTTAAACAACTTCCCATTCTCCTTTCCCTGCCTTGCCACCACCATTATTTATTTTGTCTTTATGGTTTAGGCTATTCTAAGTACCTCATATGAGTGGAATCATGTGGCATTTGTCTTTTGTCAGTGAGGTTCATCCTTGCTGTAGTTTGTACCAGAATTTCTTTACTTTTTAACACTGAACAATACTCCAGTTATGAATATACCATGTTCTGATTATTCATTCATCAGTTGGTAGACCCTTGGGTTTCTTTCATGTTTTATTGATTGTAAATAATACTGCTATGAACATGGGTACATAATGACCTGGTCACAACTTTGCTTTCAGTTCTTTTGGGTGTATACCCAGAAGTAGAATTGTGTCATATAATTCTATTTTAATTTTTTGATGAACCCCGATACTGTTTTCTACAGCAGCTGTACCATTTTACATTTCTAGTACCTGTGCATGAGGTTTTCAGTTTATCTAGATCCAGCACATTGTTTTCTTTTTTTAATGTTGTTTTCTTTTATCCTTGATAATAGCCATTAAATTGAATTACTAACTTTTTAATCACTAATATATGCTTGGATTTTAAGTTATTTGTTTATGTTGTGTTAATGCTGTTGTGTTTGCAGCATAGTTCTTGACAGTATATATTGTTGCATCTGTGGGGTGTGTTATATAATTTACATATTATCTATATCACAAATGTACTGTTGTGTTGTCATGGTAATTAAAAGTTTAATTGTGGGCTTTTATGTAGAAAATATTTTTGTGTTAATATACAAAGTTAAATATGTATGTGTGTATGTTTATATATATGTATACTTTTGTATGCATATTTGTATTTATAGAGAAATGGTGTAGATCTAAGACTTTAAATCTTTGGCAAGTTATGAGTAGATTTTGTACCTTAGGGTTGTCTGTTGCTGTAATATTACTGATACTGTTATTTCTATTGTTAGCAATATGTGTTGTTTATATTGTTATTAACATAGTTTTTATTATGAATATTGCTAAGCCTTTTATATATAGGAGCTCATTTAATTTTAAACTGCACAGCAATATTCTGAGGATTTCCTATTATCCTACCCCTATATTAAACATGAGGTAAAGAGGACTTTCTTAGTCACATAGGTAGCAAAGGATACAACCTGAATTCAAGCCCAGTTTGATCCCTGAGTTCCTCTTCTTAAGGGATCATAATAATGTACTAAAGCATGTAATTTTCATGGAAACCTAGAAAATGAGTTACTAGAGAAGTATTCTGTTTGTTCAAATGTCTTTAGCTATGATGTATCATTTTGAGAATGTTGAATGTTGATTTTAGTTGGATTAGCTTGAATATTTGAAGTAGTAAGCACTATGCAATGGAAATGAGGGCATTTGGGTTGGTGCTTGTGCTGTTTATCATTGCATGCCCATTGCCAAGCATGGAGTTCTGAGTGGAGTGGAGTCTAATACCTATTTCTTAAAGTTGAAAGTTGGGCTCTTTAGCATGCTGGGTTATTTTATATATAAGCAGGTGCAGATAGTTTAGATGTGCTGTTTAAATTAGTTCTAGAGTTTGATGATGTGTCCTTTCTTTTAAGAAATATTACAAAGGTAGTGCCTCTGAGTTGTAAAAGTAATTCCAGCAATATATATGTATAAAATAGAATTAAAGTGCTCTCCTCCTTATTTCTACTTGAAGATTTTTTGTGCATTTGAATATGTGTTTTTAAATTTATTTATAAAATTTTAAAAATAGAATTATACCATACTACTCTATTAAAGTTTAATTATTTTTTTTAGATAGGTATTTAAAAAACTTTCCTTTCTTGAAAATAAGTCTCAGATGGGAAGTGAGACTGGTTGGAAGGAGAGAGGTAGGTAAGATTTATACATTAAGTTTATAAACCTAATGCCCTAGGCTCATTATTCCTACCAGGCAAAAAGCATTTTAAATTCTTTTTGCTGGTACCTGATGCCTTGGATAGAATAATGGTCACCGTTACTTTTAAAACTTTAAAAAATATGAACCAATTAAAAATAACAGCTTTGTTTTCTGTCCTGCACGAATAATTTAGGAGGCATCATTACAGAATTAAGTTCAACTAGTTCATTCTGGTAAATACTTACAAAAGGATCAGTTGTGACTTCAGATCACTTTTTAAAATACTGATGATCTCTTCTTGGTTTTTAGAAGGCATTCAGTCAACATTTATAAGGTAAATGGGGTTTTAAAACCAAGAAATACTTGTACTATTTTAATTAATAGAAAATCAAACCAATACTGCTTAAGTGACATAGAGATAACCTGCATAGGAGTTAGTCCTGGTTATTTACATCTTCTTTGTGAGTGATGTGGATTGACCTCACTCCCATTCCTGTTCTACTCAACAACCACTAAATGCTGTACTAGTAACTCAGCTTTTTTTTAAGTACTAAAAATAGGAAAAAAGGTATGTTTGAGAGTCATTTGTTTTTTGGCATTATATTAAAAAGAGATAATCAAGGCCTTATTTACATTAAATACAATTTTTTGATTCTGGCTTTGAGAGTTTTAACTTAGGATTGTTAGTCAGAATTCACTGTGGTGATTTTTAAATTTTTATTTTGTAGGTAGTAAGTTTTTTTATTACAGGAGTGTCCTTTTTTTTTCCCCCCAGTCTTTCCATTCTTGGAATGCACTTGTTGCATTTAAGGTACTTTATGATTCTTTAGACCTGCATTTAAAGTGCTGAAGCCTGGCCTTAAAATTTGAAGAATTGGATGTGATAGGGCTAGATAGCCTATTTACCCTGTAGTAATAGTCGGTGTTTTAACGAGCAAGTTAAGAGAAATCCTCATTGGTAGCATTCATGTGTACTTTTCATTTTGTATGATTCAGACTGTGCCCTAGAAGTATTGTATTATTACACATAATGGTCTTATAAGTGTACAAAGGCTCAGAACTTGTTGTGGATGTTAAAACTGAGGCAGAGGCAAAAATTTGAGTAAGTTAATGCAAGAACCTAATTTTTTTGGCTCATTGTAATTTTGGGCTTTTGAACCTGTATTCTCTACCAATAAATGTGTATATATATTTAAAATATATATATGTAATTTTATGAACCTAGTATTTTTTTTTAAAGATTTATTTATTTATACAAGAATGGGGTACAGGCCAGATGCGCGGGAGGGTGAGAGGATTCACCAGAGACAGTGGGGAAGAGAACAGGCAGACTGACTGAAATACACTGCTTAGGGGAGCAGCGGGCACTACAAGAGAGGTCTGGCTGCGCCACGCGGGACCCTCTCCGGCTGGCTGGGATCGAACCTATGCTGCAGAGGCTGTGGACAGCTTCACAGCACGGCACTCAACCGCCTGCGCCACCAGGGGAGGCCCTGAACCTAGTATTTTATGTATGTCATAAAATGTACTGGGAAGTTGAAATTTTAAAAAGGTTGAGATTTAAAAATACAAGTTGCAATGATTTTTCCCTTGGCCCCCTTCCTTGCCCAGGGTGGGGGGGCATCCATTTGGACACAAATGCTCTAGGTAGGCCATTCTTCTGCAGAAGAGGCAGCCTGGGGACACCTGGAGGACAGTTGGTACAAGGTGTGGGGCTTTTAAGTTGGAGTGATCTTTTGCAGCTCTTTAATTTTAAAGAAACATCCTTCTTTCCTGTGAAAGGCTGAAAGAGTGAAGGCCTTGAAGGAGGTGAGCTTAAAAGAGACAGAAAATAAAAGCCTTATTTGTTTCCTTCATAGTTGACCATAGGGAAAAGGCTGCCTACCCTGACAGCTCCTACTCCCACTATGGAGATGGCAGTGCCTTTTTCTGTTGTTGTTAGGCAGTTTATAGAACGCAGGATAGCTTGATAAGCGTCTTCTCTGTGCCTGATATGACGTAACATTGTGGAGTATGCAGCATGCATGTTAAGTACAAGTGGTTGTATTTGGCTTGTTGCTGCAGCATTTTTGAGGCTGTCTTTTTAAAAAGCAATTATTACTCCATAGAGTTGGATATGTGCAAATTACTGAAATCATCATTTCATGGAGACCAAACTTTGTAACTTGCATTATTCTATTTAGTATTTGTTTACTCACCTTCCCCCTCATGCCCACCCCCACCTCAATACCTCAGAGCAGAATTCCCTTTTTGAAAGAAACAGATGCTGTTAAGTTATCAGGACCTGATACTAAAAAGCCTACAAAAATCTTTGTTCTGCTTATTTTCTTTATTTAATCTATATGCAAAGCATATTGTAATTATTGCTGTTAGAGGGTTTTAAGTTGATGGTTTCTCCCTACCCTTTTTTGTGCTCAGGGGAGATGGATTAGAATGCTAAATTGACAACTTGGTATAAAGAAATAATGACCATTGAAATAAAACAGGAGTTCAAACAAAAAGCAAACCAGATACAAATGTAGAATGAAAATATCTTTTAGTAAAATGTTAGCATGCTGTACTTGGAACAGATGCCACATTAATTCAAAAGAGAGCCCAGAAAATGTGGCAACTTTACGATGTCAATGGAGGGAGCTGCATTAGTTCCTGTTTTCATTGTGTCAAGTTTTCTCAGTACCTCCAGGTCCCGTCCTAGTCTTCTGAATCTGTATATATTTCAGGTTAATATACAAGAATTAAATCCATGCTTAATATTTTATGTAATTAAGTACATTGTCATACTAGTGGATATTAGGATTAAAAGCCCAATAACTTGAAATGCAGAAGTAGTGAGTCTTCTTTTAAGTGTGTTTATCAGGATGTGTGAATCAGAGGCAAAAAATTTGACTTTTCTCTGTACCCTTCAATGCACATTTATGAGTCTTTCAAAGAGGCCAAGTGCTTTTGAATGTAGAATTTGGATAAGTTACAAAACTATGAGAATTTTGCATTTTTTTCTCATTTAAATTTATAGTTATCATTGGACATTTGTTATGATTTTTAAGTAGCTTAGATTCATTCATTCCTTTTGCACTGTTTTTATGGTGTTTTGGAAGAAAGGGTGATGGAAAGGTATGCCACACACTTGGATATTTCCAGAGTGACATTCGTTTTATGGAATATTGCATGGGGACATCTCAGAATTGTTTCTTGCAGTGCATGGTTCATGTGGGTCTGAGTGTGGAGAGAGATGGGGGCTCTTAATCAGATTTACAGTGTGCCACTTCCTGAGCAGCGTAATATCTAATTGTCAGGGGCATATGCCTGTAAAGTAGTCTGGTGCACATGCTTAGAAAAACACTACTAGTTTTCTTGTTGAAGCATGAAGTCTTGAATTCAGTAATTCTGTTGAAAAGGGTAAAAGTTTTGTCTTACGCAGTTCAGATGAAGAGATATTTTCAGTATATGGCAAGAGAGCACAGGGATTACGATTATTGGCATAGGAGATGGGGCCCGTTTGTATTGGTCAAATCCTGGCTTTACCTTGAATTAGCTTTGTGATCATAGTCAGTCCTTTCACTTTCTAGGCCTCTGCCTCAGTTGCTTTCTCTGTCAACTATGAATAACTAATGGTATCCATCTTCTGAGAATGTTTCAAGGATTAAATGAATGAAAGTGTAAATTATGTGCCTGGCATATAATAAGCACTAACTAAATGGTAGCTTATTATTACACATTATTACTTAACCTGAATTCTTAACTCCTTTCTTCTGAAGGCCTGAAACAAATGTTGCATAGTGGAAAAAGAGCCTAAACGTTGGGGTCTGACCCTTGGATTGGAATATCTCAATACAACTCTTCAAGTTGAGTGAGTGACCTTGGAGTAATTATTTAAGCTTCCTTCAGCAAAGATCCATCCCATATTTGATGTACACCAACCGCTATCCTGCTCATTTGGGCTTCAGAAATTCAGTTGATCATACCAACTACCTAGAGATGATCATACCAACTACCTAGGATAGATGTGAAGATAAGGAGAAAACTTTAAGCCACTTGATACTCGATGGCCACTATTATCATAGTTACTGATATTGTTACAGTACCACTAGAAGTTTATGGGAAGAGAGTAAATATGGAACAGCTTAACTGGAATGGAGGGGTTTTGTCTGAAATGTCATAGTGACAAAAGTTTTTAATGTGGAAAGTGTATCTAATGAGTTCTTGTTTGTGAATACCTCTGGGAGAAATGGAAAGTAGATGTGAATATGTCAGATTTAACGGAGACTTATAAAAATATATCAGGATACTTTGTATTTATTAATATCCTTAGTGATAAAAACTTTCTAATACCAAGATATTGCTGGTCATTTAGCAGCAAATAAACAGTAGACTAGGCATTATAACTAAATAGTACAAAATATTAATAAGCTGGTCAGTCCTTTGGGTCTGTTGCTCAGGACAGTGTACTTAACCCTTGAGAACACACACACGGGTATAACAACTAATGAAGACAATTACAGAACCCCAGAGATGTAAAAGTAGCACACAAGTGCTTTCCAGTAATGATAGGCACAGTTTTTTTGCCCTCTGGTTTTGGACATTTTGTCTTTGTGAAATTTCTCTTTATCTTGTGTCTGAGCTTTTTTTATGATAATTATTAAATTAGCTCTATATTTAATAGTAATATATTACCTCTATAGTAAGCCTTGAAACCGGCCTGAGAACAAGTTGTGAGAAAAACCATCCTAAGTCTCTCCCTTACAGATATCTCAAAATTAAAGTGGGTTTTTTGGGGTAAAGAAATTGAATGTTTAATAAATGTATCCATTCACAATGAATATAGATAGGTGAATATAGATAGATAAGTAGATAAATTATCTATTTTCATACATTAAGTTGAAGTTGAACTTTGTTCTTCACTGTCAGTTTGGATCTGAAACTTTTGATCTTTGTAATTTTTTTCCCTGGGATTCAATAAATATATTTGCAATAGCTTACTAAAGCATTCTGAACCGCATATATGGTATCACTAGTGGCATTTGCATTAAAGTAGAATAATAACTTTTCCTAACTTTTTGTTCTCATTTACCCAGCTGCACCTTTTTGGCTGTTAAGTAGATAGAAATATTTACTACTTACTGCATTTTATTTTGTCCATGTTCCTAAAGCACTGTTTCTGTTTTCTGAGGAGAAATTCCAACAGGTTTGTTTTGAAAAATTGCTGTACTTTTTGCACAACAAATATTATAAATTAAGCAGTTTTATAGCAGACTATCAATTTTTTTCCCCAATTAAAAATTGTAATGTTACTTTATGGTAGCTAAGGTGGCCAGTAAGTAAAGCTTTGCAGTTTTAGAATTAGCATAGCATAAGTACAGTATTAAGTTTTCTTTACTTCAGTCTAGTGTAGGGCCTGTACCAGTTACTTCTCTTAAGTTGAATGGAATTGTAAAAAGTTCAGAAGTATATTTCATTTTAATAAATACAGAAGTAAGCAATAGATCCAGCAGCGTTTTGGGTTTGATTTAAAGAATTATACAGTTTTGAAATTAGTTTCTCCCTGATTTGTGGGGACATTTGTGACAAGGGTGAGCTCCTATTAACTGGGTAGGAACCTATCAGGTTGAGGGGGCTTTAGCTGCTTTGTGGGAAGGGACTAACATTGATCCTTCACACCTCCTCCATTGCTTGTCTCTCCCCCATCTTCTTTATTGTCTCTTCTCTGAGAAGCTGTCTCGTCTCTCTGCTGTCATCACTCCCTCCAAAACTACCACCATCTTACTCTATTTCTCTTAAAAACAAAACATCATTGTAATTATTAGTTTTTAAACAGAGAGAGCTGCTATCAAGACCTTAACACTTGAGCAGTTTGTGGACCTCCCCATTTTGGGCCCTCAGCCAGGAGTTGGGTAGCTTACAATCACTGAAGAAGTTAAGAGAAGACTGTGAAACATTGTATATCTTGATTAAGGGAGAGAATAGAAAAAAGACCTTTTACTTCAGAAATTGCTTTATTTTCTGGTTGGGGCTGAGTTGAGAGCAGTCGGGGAGGGTGGCCTTGTTACTTAGATAAGGGAAATAGGAAACATTAATTTATTAGATTGCCTTCTGTTGTCCCGTGGATCTAATTGGAGAAGAAAATGGAAATATTGGTGTTGCTGATTTTGAAAGTATTTTGATTTAGTAACTAGAGAAGGCTAGTAGGATTTCTTTGTAAAATGCCAAATATGGGTATGATGCTTTGTTATTACGTGTCGAACATTTACATTTCACTAGTTGGTAGATGCAAAACAGCAGATCTTTTCCTTTCTGAACTTTTCCTAGTGGCTTTGAACTGTTAACTGAATTGTTTTGGTAAGAAAAGTAAAACTTGGAAATTAGCTGAGTTACATGCTAAGTTGATGGCTATGTTAAATTTAAATTCAGTAGCTTCTAAGGTCTATACCAGGCATTTAATCCATTTTTAACTACACATACAGAAAAAACATATTTGAGACAAAAACCTTAACTTTATAGAGTTTTTAATAACTTCTCATAGAAATTGAAATGCTTAAGTTGAATGAAAAATAGTAATGAACCCCATTTTACCTGTTACCCAACTTCAATGCTTATCAGTATTTTGTGGATCTTCAAGGTGAAACATATCAGGAAAGTAATTTTTCAAAACATGCAGTACAAATAGATATGTTGGTATACCCAAAGGAACAACGTGTGCAAGAATGAGAAGAGTATATTTCATACATTATAAATTTAAAACTTGTAATAGCTTCTTATAATATTGCGTTCATTTATCTTTTAACTTATTGAAGATGTCTGAGCCTCTGAGCCACCACTAATTTTGGAGAACCACATTTGCTGAAAAGAGTTTAGTTTCCTGATTCTGTGTGTCTTTAGAAATTCAAGATTAAGTTTTGAGTTTACTGTCCTATCAGTTGCTTTTTATTTTATGTACATCTTCCAACCTGCAACTTTTATGTGGGCCACTAATAGAATGGTCATTTTCAGAATATGTAGGAGAGTGAGCAACTTAAACTTGCAAAAACTATTTAACCTTGCTCTGCACTTTTTTCCTTCTGCATTTTATTCCCATTTTACTCTAGTGTATATATTGGTCGACTTGATTGACAAGTAATATTTGTTATAGCTTGTAAAATAGTTTGTTGAGGAGGGAATTTTGACTTCCTTCTGTATCTGGAACTAGTAGCAGTGATTAGGAATGTACGATATTTTCTCTTTGTTCGCTCTTCTTTGACTAAGCAGTAAGTTGTACGTGAGCCTGTGGTTGTGGGGCATATTCATTACTACTTACTACAAGGTGATGGTAGTCTTATTTCTGAATTTCCTTGCTTTTATTAGTTTAAATTAGACTGATAGAGGTAATTATTCCACCCCAGTGTATGGGGAAGGATAGTCATTGGGAGTTCTGTATCTAAACCCCTCTGCCGTGCACTGAGAAGTTACCTTTAACCTTATGATGCTGTTTGTTGTATTTCGTTTAGTGCTAGGAATGTACTTTTTTAACAGTACCCTTAATAAGCTCCCTCTACACCAAAAGATATATTTTTAAAAATTATACTTAAGACAGCTTTGTAGTATTCCCCAGTAGAGTTCATCTAGAGCAGTAAAACCTTTCTAAAATAAAACTTATTCCTTTAACCGGTATTCATTTAAGTGGGTTCCTCTGTACTTGGTTTCCATGGAAATAGCGAATAGCTAACGTTATTTATAAGGTGGAAGTAAAATAGGGTGCCTAATGGGACCCCATGCTGCTCTGATGAAGAGACTTAGGAAAAAAAAATACATGCTCATGGGATTTTTTTTTTTTAACAAGGTTAATGGAAGCCCTGATTTCAGTCTTCTGAAACAGAACATATTTTTGGTTTTAAAGGCTAGCGTTAGTATCAAGCAAACTTCGTTTTTGGTCTGTATTGCTTTCACTTTCAAGTTTTAGGAGCACTTACTTATCAGCACGATTGAGGCTTTTGCTTCAGACTGTCTTTGTGGTTTCTGTTTCAAAAGTTAAAATCCCTGTCATATTGTAGCTGTTACAAATTCTCATTGACATATCAAAGTACAGATGAAAAGCTAAATGTTCATTAATGATAACAGTGATGATAAAGAATCAATATATTGCAGTATACAGATTTTTGAAAAAAATACACGAATGTTAAAGAACCATTTTTAGTGTTCAGGCTTAAGTCAGGATTCTTTTTTACTTGTGTTGTGGAGCTAACCTAAACGTGTATTTGGAAAGCAAAGATTCTAATTTTCTTTTGGTGATGCAAATGGGCGAACTCTCCATTTCTTCACTCTTTTCTTTTTTTAAAAAATGGATTGTTACCAAAGCCTTATAATTGAAGTATATGTTTATCCTTTAGTCTTTGAATGTGGACTTGGGGTAAACCTTGCTTTTTCCTTACTTCTTCAGTAAGGCCTACTCTTGGTTTTCTAGGCCTACAACAAAGCCTTGCCTTTCTTAAGCCCCTTTAAGTGAAAGAGTATCATTTCCTTTGTGTTTGTGGGGGGTGTGTGTGTGTGTGTGTGTGTGACTAATTTTTCTATAGCCTGAAAGGCACCTGCTCATTTTCCAGCCTGGTGAGTACAGCAGTGCTATATTGAGAAGTGAGGCAGTATGGAACACAATAAGGCGCTATAATTTTTATTTAGTTAGTTTTGGTCGTCTTTGGCAGCTTGTGATCATTATCCGTTTGTCTTTAAGCGCTCTGTGATTATTCCTGGCTATCAATACAGCAGGAGTTTGCTTCTGTGTTTTTAAAAGCAAGAATTGTAGTGTACTTAGGGCTCCATTGGGGAGGAGTTTTTGTTGTGTGTGTGTGTATTTGGACAAGCTGCTGACTGTAGTTGGGTTTACTGTGCTCTAATTTTTAAAAATTTGGTTGTTTTAATCAGCTTGATTATATTTTTGTCTAAGGCATTGTATTTCTAGTAATTCACTAGCTTATTCTGTACATATCGGTGCTATTTTATAAAATTTCCTTAGTGTGTTAATTGTTCTTTTAGTTTCAACTTTTTCTTTTATATTTTTTAATCAGGTGTTTACAAGTGACCTTCCTTAGTGACTTTTATTTGAATTATCTTTGTGCATTAGAGACATAGGAATTTGGGTCTATTATCCCATTTCTGAGAGAAGAACTCCCAGTAGTTGCAGTTAGCACACTAGAAAGGGTTTTCTCAGATGCAGTGTTGGGCATTGATCCTCCTCCTCGGTGCTTATGGTTTACGCCCAGAACTCCCATTAGTGTTAATAGGAGGCACTTGCTTAAATCCCTGTACACCAAGATCAACCCAAACTCTTTTGTAATGCCTTGTGGATACCTGAGTTGTTTTTTTGTTGTTGATGGCAAGAGTTTTGGTCTTGAGGTTAACTGATTATTAAGATAAGAGTTATCTTGGGATATGGGGTGATTTAACTAAGTCTGATCTGTAATTAAGAAGTTTATGTTATGATGATTAGACTCAGCTTTGTGAGCTTTGGAAGCTTGTGAATAAGTATTTTTGTACTTCCAGCATCACGAAGCAAGATTTCTTCTTACTGTTTATTTCTTCTAATACTCCTCAACTGCAAAGTAAATGATTTTACAAGTTTTTGTGCATATTGTAAGAAGACTTAATAAAAATATTTTTTTATTTGTAAGTCTTACCACAGTTACACTCTGGCCTCTCAGTCCTTTATCAGCTAGTGTTGATTACATTTTTCAACCTTATGGAAGCTAATTGTGTGCACTGTTGTAGAATTTGGACATTACAATCACTGGTCAAGTATCAGATAATCACAGTTTACTTACTTACACCTGTGTGCAAATTGGGGGATTTTACTACCTTCATTTCTTTATTCATAGTCTAATGAAAGAATTCCTGGATCAAAAGCAGTAAATCTGGGTTTTATGTTGAGTGTTGCCTCTTTTTATCCTTGTAGTTTTTGGCTGTTCATCCAGACTTCTTGGGCCACTGTTCCCCTGCGAAATGACAGTATGGATGAAGTGCTTTGGGGTATCCATGCTACCTTTACATTATTTGAAGGCCTACTTTCCTGGGTACTAAAGGAAACTACTCTAAGGCCCATGGTTCCTAATCCTGGCTACCCATTGGGATCATCTGGGAGATCTGTCTTCAAATCAGACATAATGAATCAGAATCTTTAAGGGTGGGGCCTGTGAATGAAAACACACACACACACACACACACACTCTCTTCAAATATTTTGAAGTTTTAGAAGTTATCTTGTTCTAGGTTTGAGAACTACTTGTACAAGGCATTGTTTTTAATCGTGTGTGTGCGTGTGTGTGTGTGTGTGTGTGTAGTCAGGAAGATAAGATGTAAAAGCTACAATGTGAGACAGTGTATAGTTGAATTCTAAGATGAACAAGATGATAAACATTCCAAAAATTCAAAAAAAGGGAGAAGTTGGGATACTTAGGAGAAGTCTCCATTAGTCATTGAGTGTTTATTTGGACCCTGATGCCTGGCCTGGGTAAGACTTGGATAGGCAGAGAGAAGGGAAATAGGTACTTTTATTTTTAAGATTTATTTTTTTATTTATGCATACAAGAGGTGGGTGTAGGTCAGAGATGTGGGGGGTGAGAGGAATCACCAGAGACAGAATGGGGAGCAGAAAAGGTCAATCTACTGACATGCACTGCTGAGGGGAACAGCGGATGAGATAGGAGAGGTCTGCTGCGCCATGTGGGTCACACCTCCCTGACCAGGGATCGAACTTCTGCTGCAGTGGCTGCAGATAGCTTCATAGTGCTGAGACTTAAATCCTTGCGCCACCAGGGAGGCCTGAAACAGGTATTCTTTTTTTTTTTTTTTTTAAGATTTATTCATTTTTGTACAAGAATTGGGGTATAGCCATAGATGGGGGGGGGGGTGAGAGGATTCACCAGAGACAGAGCGGGGAACAGAACAGGCAGACAGACCGAAGTACACTGCTGAGGGGAGCAGCAGGTGAGACAGGAGAGGTCTGTCCCGCCATGTGGGTTTTTCTCCCTGGTGGGCTAGGAATTGAACTCGTGCTGCGGTGGCTGCGGATTGCTTCATAGGTTGCAGCTTAACTCCTGTGCCACCAGGGAGGCCCAACAGGTATTCTTGATACAAGAAAGCATGAGTGAAAGCTGAGACTGAAGAATAGTTCTGATGACAGTTTCAGTCTTTATTTTAGTAACCTACTCTTGTAACTGCTCAAAATTTCCTAAATGTTTTGGGGGAGTGAGCCATGAAGATAATGGAAGATAGAATTCCAGCCAGAGGGAAAAGAAAGCAGAAGATCACTGAGAAAGGAACTTGTTTGGAATCTGAAGAACAGAAAAGAGGCCATTGTGACTGGGAGCAAAGTGAGCTGTGGGGCGAGGGGAGTGTTACAGGGCAGGGAGGGGGCAGCCCAAACCCCGCAAACCTGCCTATTCTAAATGGGTTCTGCCATCCGCCACATCAACACAAAACATATGAGACTTTAATGGGAAAGAACTTTAATAAAACTAGGAAACAATACAGGAAAGGTAAAGAGTCTAGTTTCTAAATGAAGCACCCAAAGTTACCCGTCCCCTCGTGGGTAAAAGTCCATCCAAATGGGATTGGCCCAGAACAAGGCCCCAAAGCCTGCCCCAAGTCTAAAGCATCTTCCAGTGGGGACCCACAGAAAAGGGTCAGAAACAACCAGACAAGCCCGGAAGGAAAAGAGCAAAATCAAAATCAAGATAAAAGCTGCCATTGTCACCTCCCCTTGGGTCTCTCACCCACATCTGTGTCACCCCGTCCACGACCAAAAGACAAGCGCAGTTTCTTCACGTGTCTGTAGGCTCCATGCGCCTCCTCCAGGTCTTCTTTTGGCTCCATCCTGCTTCCTTCCTTCCTCAGTCTCCTCTGCAGTCTCTTCTCTCCCTGCTTAGCTCCACCCTCCCTTGGGTGGGGCAGGGAACCTGGATCCTCCCCCTTTCCGGGGGACCACCCTGTTACAGGAGGAGAAGAGGTCTGAGGATAACAGGCTCAAGACACTTAGAGCCTTGATGGCCATTGTAAAGAACTTCTTTTTTTTCCCCCTCTGGATATGATGGGAAGCCATTGGAGAATTTTGAGCACAGGAGTGACAAGATCTGTCTTGGATTTTGTAGTGGCCATTCTTTTTTTTTTTTTTTAAAGATTTTATTTTTATTTATTTATACAAGCACTGGGTACAGTCAGAAGCGTGGGAGGGTGAGAGAATTCACCAGAGCCAGAGCAGGGAACAGAAGAGGCAGACTGACGAAATACACTGCTGAGGGGAGCAGTGGGCGCGGCAGGAGAGGTCTGTCGCGCCCGGTGGCCCGGGATCTAACCGGCGCTGCAGAGGCTGCTGGCAGCTTCTCAGCCCAGTGCTCAACCGTGCGCCACCTGGGGAAGTCTGAAGCGGCCATTCTTGCTGCTGAGAGAGCAGACTTTATCAGGACAAGGGTAGAAGCAAAGAGGCCATTAGGAGCTACTGCAGTAATATAGGTGAAAGATGATGGTGACTTGGACCAAGGAGGTAGTGGTCAGAGTATTTTGAAGGTAGATAGGATCTGGTTACTATTGAATTGGATGGAGGGTGTAGGGGGGAAAGAGTCAATGACTTTAAGGTTTGGCCTGAAAGGATGGCATAGACATTTATTGAGATGGAGATGAGTGAGGAGGAGGTTGGGGGAGGGGAGGAAGGTAGTTGAGTTTTGGACTTGAGCTTGAGATACCTATTTGACAGGATTTTTTTTTTTTTTATTGACAGTGTTGAGTGGGCATTGGGTATATGAGTTTGGAATTCAGGGGAAAGGTCTGGGCTGAAGATAAAAATTTGGGAGTCACCAGTGTACAGATCCTTTTATAGCCACAAGGCTGGTGAGATTACTTTATTGGAAGAGTTCCAATAACAGCCCTGGGGCTGTTCAGCATTTTGAGGCCTTGAGAGATGAGGAAGAACCAGCAGAAGAAATCTAGAAGAGTGGCTAGAGTGATTAGGAGGAAAATCAAGGGCAGGTGGTATCCTGGAAGTTGAGAAGAAAGGGTGTTAAGAAGGAAGGAATGATCAACTGGGTGAAGTAATTCTGATTGAACGAGGAAATGAGGGCTGAGACTTCACTACTGGATTTAGCAACAGGGAGGTCATTGGTGATCTTAACGTGGAAGCCGGCAAAACCCCTAATTGAGTGGATTCTGTAAAGAATAAGAGGAGGGGAACTAGAGGCAGTGAGTGGTTAACTCTTTCAGGCAGTTTGCCGTATCTGAAGCAAGACATGGTGCAGTAACTAATGGAATCAAAGAGGGCTTCTGTTTTTTTTTTCCCCCACGTTTTATTATTTTGCCAGTCATTTACATAATTATAATGCTTTTTCAAGATAGAGAATGACCCAGCAATGTGGAAAGAATTAATGCTGCTTGAGAGTGAGGGAAGAGATGCTAAAGGGATGTAGGGTAAGGATAGGGCCACCTAGATGATTATGCTATTGGGGCCTAAAGAACTAAATCTTGTTAAGCAGGATTCTTCTTTTTCTTCTAAGCCCTGATTTGCGTTTATTTCAAACTTACTGTGCTTTTTGTTGAAAGTTAGGAAGGAAGGAGAGATAAAAAGCAGTAAACCTTACTGTATATAAGATTAGTGTATCAGCTTCCTGTAGTAGAAGAGATTGAATCTTCTGCGTAAGGTGACATTTTAAAGTGTCTTTGAATGACAATTATCTGTGCTATTCTAGTCCCTTATCAGAATTTATGATTGAGCACAGACTATAAACTTAATCGCTTGAAATTTGTAGTGGGATGAATTTTAGCCTAATTTAAAACATGATCTAATGTTGAATTTTTTCACTGAAATTTGTTTATTGTTCAATATATTTTTCATATGCAAAGGTTTTAGATATTTTATAAAAGGTACTTAGGAAGTAGCTATTAATCATCTTTGATTTATTGATAGTATTTTAAACTTTACAACCACATCAGAAATCTGAATGATTTGTTCTTTACGAGATCTAACTAAAGCAGTTAGAACTACCTGTGAAGTTCTAGAGAGGGGAACAATCTTCAGTTTTCAAGAAATTGAAGTTATGTTAGCAAGATAATGTTTATCATTAAAAGCAAAAATTATTTACTACGACGTGTGTGTTGAGTTTATTTTTCAAGAAAAAAACCTTTATTTTTTTAAAATTTAAGCAGATATGATTAAAATGTTGAACTACCTTAGTAATAAGTGTAAAAATTTATGTGAGAAAAAAATTAAGTGTACTTTCAATAGGCTTAATGTTAGGAAATTTGCATACTTAAATGTGTTTTGCATATGGGTAATGTGAAACATATACGTATACATTTATATATAAGTATTTTTTGCAGCTTACTTGGTATCATTAAATTATAGAAATATTTTTTATATATAAGTATTTGCTTATCTTTCTTTACCAGTTTTCATATGGTGGTCTGTTATCAGTTATTTATCAGTCTTCAGAAGAAATACTTTGGTTGTTCTGATGCGCAGTATTTAAGAATCACTGTTCTAAAAATAATTTACTCTTTCTGAGTATCTGAATCTCTTTGGTAATCTTATTAAAACTGTGGATCCTCGTCCTGTAATTTTTGTACATACAGAATTTAGCCTATAGTATCATGGAATTGGCAAACCTCTCTGCAGCCTATTCATGGGATCTCTTGACATAAAGAATCTCAAGTTTTAAAACCTGCCTTAGATAGCTTGCTTATATGATTTTTCTTTAAAACTTTATATGTAGACTTTTCCCAAAAATATTTGCCACGTATTTATTGTAGTTTGTTTCTTGAAGAGTAACTACTGCAACTGATTAAGAGAAAGTGAGGTTCAGTGGAAAGGCCAGCTCAGTTAGAGGAACCTCAGTAAGCTCTTCCAGCTTCACCTCCAATGAACTGTTTGACCTTCCGGGGAGTCACTTAACCTCTCAGGCTTTGATTTCCTATGTAATTTCTGTAGTTGCTGTAATTGGTTTGTGAGCAGTTTTATGATATCACAGTTTTAGGATATCATGGTAAAATTCTTTATCAATTTGGAATTGACTCACTGATTTTTTGAGAAAATGCGCTGGAAATAAGGTGTGTAATCCATTGTATTCCCTTTTTACTGATGATGACTTTTTAGAAGATTTTATGTGACTATACTTTTTTAAAATGCTGTATAAGTAAAAGTTAAAATCCCAATCCTATTCTGATCACTTTGAGTTTCGATTTATTTTATATATATTCTGAGTATCTACCATTGTTGAATCTGTTGCATTCACCATCTCCAGTTCTGTGGCTTGCTTTTCCATCCTTTTATTTATTAATACTTTTTGATGGGGCCTCCTTGGTGGTGCAGCGGTTGAGCACTGGGTTGCGAAGCTGCACAGAGCCTCTGCAGCCCCAGTTTGATCCCCGGCTGCCGGGCAAGGGTCGCACATGGCACGCAGACCTCTGCTGCCGCCCGCTGCTCCCCTCAGCAGTGTATTTTGTCAGTCTGCCTGTTCTGCTCTCCGCTCTGGCTCTGGTGAATTCTCTCGCCCTCCCGCGCTTCTGACTGTACCCAGTGCTTGTATAAATAAATAAATAATACTTTTTGATGGACATAAGTTCTTAATTTTAGTTTAGTCCAATTTGTCTTTTCATTATATCTTAAAAATGGTAACATTTTAATTCCTAGTCAGCTGTTTCTAACCAAAGTCATTCTTTTAGCAAATAATGCTATGAGAGATTGATGCATAAGGAATTACCCCAGCCTGAAAGAACTACTAAGAAATACCTAATAGGGAAAATAAACCAGCAATAGGGTTTCAGTGTCACTCAGTTAATTCATTCATTTAACATTTATTGAACATTTACTTTGTGCCTGGTACTGGTTTAAGTGGTACAAAGTCCAGTAGCCCAGTAGGTATCTGTAATATTAAGAATCCATCTTTTTAAAATTGAGCTATTGATATATAAAACTATCCTTTTTAGGTGTACAACATTATGATTTGATATATGTATATATTATGAAGAGTACCACAATAAGTTTGGTTAGCACCCATTATCACATGTAGTTTTATCATTTTTTTCTTTGTGAGAATCCACTTTTGCATAGCCACATGATTCTGCAACTTTTTGCATGATTTTTCTTTCAGTTGGGAGTTATTCTAACCTTGGCAACAATTAAAATTGTCATTTATATAGGCTTGAGAGTTTTAAGTATTGCTACTAAAGGCAAGGCAGGATAAAACAGCAAATTAAATTTCTTTTTGAAAATAAATGTTAACTGCATAAATTGGTCCCTTTTAAAATTATTTTACTATATGTTTGATGTAACTGTACATGATTAAATAAAAATTTATAATATGAATGACATGAAGATTTTTAAAAATATCCCCTGAGAAAATGAGAACACATATTGGAGTAACATCAATCAAGGCATAGGGAAGAATTTATAGTTTTAGACCATGGTATATAGAGTTTAAATAATTTAATACTAAAATATTAGGGGAAAAGTTTTTGTTTATGAATTATTTTAATTTAAAAAGTTTGGGTCTGGAAGGAGTTACAAATCAACTGTATAGCCTGACTTTTCAGACATTGAAGTCAACTTAAAGAAACACAATTGGTAAAAGCATTATTGACCATTGGATTGGAATACCAAAGCCTTTTTCTTTGTGACTCTATCACACTAAATATGTATGTGATACAAGACAGGTCACTTCTGTGTTATGTAACTTATAAAAGTGGGGCAACTTTAAGAATATGAGTGAAAACTGTGACTATGCATTATGAAATGCTAAGAATTTCAAACCTTCTATAAGAAAGTCTATTCCAAAATTAATTTAAAAAAGGCCTTTTTATGTTGATCAAACTAAGGGTCAATGATGTTACCTTAGTTTGTTGATATAACAATAAACAGTGGCGTGGAGGTCATTTGTTGGGAATAAGAGTGTATTTCTGTTATGTAGATGAGGTGCAATTCTCTGCGTCTCTTAGGAAAGGGTAACAATCAACTACTTTACTTTACCTTGTCTTGAACATTCTGTGGAAAATTAGGGATTTAAACTGCCCTTGAATTCTTTACTTGGTGTAAAAACTACCTGTCTCTTCCTTTTTTTCCCTTTTGGATAGTAAAGCTTTATAGACTTTTGTGTGTTTTAGTTTTTCCTTAAAATCAGATGGAAAAGTTTTCCACTTTTTATGATTTGTCATAAATCTATGTTTGTTGTCTAATTCTTTGTTCCCCTTCTTTTGTTTCAGAGAGCAAGAGAACTGAAGGAGAGCCAGTTCCCCCAAAATTGGTAAGTACCTTTGCTGGGTAGGCATCGTGTTAGATGACTCAAATTATTCAGTGTTGTGTTTTGGTTTTTTTTATTCCCCTCAAAAAAAATCTTTCTCCCAAAAATGAGGCTTTGCTCTTTGCACTGAGTAAAAGTGAATTTTTGTCTGATTTCACATAGCCATATTTCAGATGCATTTGTGTTTCTAATAAATACTGCTAGACTTGCATGTTCCTGCATTTGATAACCTGTTAAAATGTAAAGGTCCCCTTTGCCAAAATGTCCTTAATGCAGTGGTTAGGACTGAAAATTCAAGTCAGGAGATTCAAAAGTTATGGTTCCCAATGTGTTTTATATTATTTAATATGCTGTTAAATTTGATGGCCTTAATATATATGTATGCAAAATGACTAGGTGAATGTAACTATGGGAATCTCAACTCTTAAGCATTTATTTTCTTAAACTAAATGTTGGATTGCCTTCATGTCTGATAATATATTTTTAGTGTGTGTTGTTTTGTATCATCCTCAAAGAGTAAAAACTAAAAAGAGAGAGAGAAAAATGTAGCAGTTTGAGGCATGTAGGCAAACTCATTTTTTCCTGAAGAGTTACTTCAGTATATATTCCAACAATTTGTAGATCATCCCAGCCAATCATTTCTTTGAATCTAATTCAAGATCACATATTGCACAGGACAGGTTAGTGACTAAGCATCAAACAGATATTAACCTCATTTAGAGAGCATGTCTTATGATAAAAAACTGAACTCAAGATAACTGGAATAGGTAGTCCCCTAATTTAAGCCAGCTCTTTTTTTTTAAATTCTCTCTCTCAAATGAATTAGTAGGTGAAGTAGATACTCGGTTAATACTTCTGTCTGATGACTTAACGTTCCTTGAGTTGTCTCTCTTACCTTTTAGGCATTGGGCTTTGAACATGAAAGAGAGGCATTTGGACTAGTCTTGGATATTTTACTACCTTTTTATTTTTTCTCATGGAACCTTTTAAAATAATGAAGAGCCTATAGCCCTCTACTGTGAGATGTAATAGAAGCATAGCATCTTAGAGAAGGGACCTTAAGGGCCTTCTTTTCCACCCTTTTACCCAGTCTGGCAATTTATTCTGTTTCCCTGACAGATTGTTATTTGGGTACATACTGAATACTATATTTTTAAAAAGTGTAGCTTATACTATTTTCTAGAATGTATTCTGAGGAACTCTAGTTCCACAGAAATGAATAAATATTACTGAGGTGGGGTGGGAGGGATGGGTAAAATATTCTGTGGTCAAATAATTTGGGAAATGCTGCATTAAATAAAGTTAAACAGGTTTCTTTACTGCAGGACTTCTCAGAACCTTTAATATGCTAATGTGCATTGTGAATCTCCAAGAGGGGGATATGATATGCAGCATTCTTGAATCCTTCTAATGACAGGGAGCTCACTACCTCATAAGGTAACCCATTCCTTTTTTGTACAGCTCTAATCCTTAGCTCTTCCTTGAATCGATCTGAAATCTAAATCCCATAACTTCCACTTCTATTAAGTACTTATTGGTTATGCTGACACCACCACACCTTCTTGTATATCCTTTGTATAATAAATATTTATACAATTCTGGCAAGGCTTGCCTGGACTAGGTTTTTTTTTTTTTTTTTTTTTGTCATTAAATAGCACTCTTGTAAATTTAACAACCAATTCTAAAATCTGAGCCTCATTGTCACAAAACTCTTACACACTGCTCTCCAACTTGCTTCATTTTGAATTTCTTTGAGTTTTAAATTTTCCTTCAATGTTCCTGTTGGGTGCAGTTGGCATGATTTTAGAAGTACTTTATTTCTGTAAAGAAAAGTGGGAAATAGAAGAATGTGTTTGTGCAGTCTAGGCTTGTGCCCAGGAGACTGAGGTAGAAACTGTATATTGAAATGAACACAGGTGGTAAGGAGAGGTGCAGCAGACTGTGAAGGAGAGGCTGCTGTGGAAACCCTGACTTGACCCAAGACACCACACCCTGTGTTGCAAGCATATGACCTGTGTAGACTTTTTTGTGTTGTTTTATTTTTAAATGAGAATCTGGCCTCCTCCCCTACAAAAATAAAAAGAAATAGGAAAGATACATGTATTTTACTGAAACACGTTCAGTCTTCATAAATCTACATGTGTGTGCACATTATACACATATATATGTATACATATATAAATTAAGTGCTTTGAAAATATCATCTCTGCCTAGCTGAGGTGATTTTTGTCAACAGTTCTTATACCATGATTTGAGCTTAGTAATCTTGCCAGATTCAAAGGGTAGCCTCTAAAATCAGAGTTGCCAAGTTCTTTGTGCATTAGCATTTTCTCTTGACCTGTGGAATGTCACCAGAGAAATAACACTATGAAAATAAGAAAACAAATTATATATATTATTAATATTTTCTTCTTTTGTTGTTGTAGTTTTCAATAAATAGTAAAATAATTATTATGTTTAGCATCAGTGATCATTGTTAGCACTGTTAGGTAAGTTAAAAGTCAAAGACACTATTTTATCCCCCTGCATATTGGATACAACACAAGAAGTATTTTGCATGAACTTTGAACCTGTATTTTATTAAGTACGTGACTGTAAAGCCTTTCTGCTGGCTCATATTTTAAAAAATTAATTCACTATTCTGAGAATACAGATCAAAAGCAGAGCCTTAACAACAAAGAAATATATTGTATAGAGCATATGGAGCTATCCATTTTTAGGGGATTCAGCATATTAAAGACTTATTGCTAAAGAAATTGTTGGTTGAGGAGTCAGGTTTTGATTGGAAAAAGTTTAGATCAATTCAGAAACAGAGTATTTTTTAGCAGTAAATTCATGATTATGGCATTACACATTATTAGAATCATAATGAAAGATCTAGAGGTCACATATCTCCAAGCAAAACTAAACCCCAAAAAATAGTTAGAAGCCCCTCTTTTGAAAGCATTTTAAAATAGGAAAGCCTAGAGTCTTCTTAGCAATACACTCTGTTGAAAAGTTTATTAAATGTGTGTTTGCATATGAGTAAGTTAACAAAAAGCATAGAACTTTACAATTTACATAGGGCTTTTCACCTTATTTAAACTGCGTTAACAGTCTATTAAAATAGGTGATATTCTTCCTATTTCCTGATTTATAAGCAAATAAACAAAAAATTGAGGCTGAGAGTAGTTTTACAGGGAGTAAATGGAATTTTGGGTTTGTTTTTTGGGGACAACAAATGTTATTTGCAGACATCACAGCTGCTTTTTTTTCTTTTTAAGTGGAATTGATTATTGTTTTTGTTCGACCCGCTTGTCGGAGTTTTTTCATTTATATTTTTGTATTTTGTTACTGGAAGGTAAGTTGAGGCCATTGGGCATTAGGGTATTCCAGTGGTTTGGCATGCACAGTTTTGAAGGTAACAGTGTTTTGTGCAGGCTGTTGCCCTTTTTGATAGTGTTTAGAGTTGTTGGATGGTGAAAGTACTGTACCTCAATAAAGTATGTCTGTTCATTATTTTGTGAGTATGTTTACATTTACTTTTCAGCAACTTGTTAGTTATAACTTATTAGAATTGGTGAAAAATTGATAAACCATCTTTAAAAATTTTAGCAAATAACACCTCCCTTTATGATGCTATAAACTACCCTCTGGCTTCAAATGATGATTGCATGAGTTGTCTAAGCCCCCAGAATGCTTTTTTTAAAGATTCAACTTATGCTTACCATGTTTTGGTAAGCTATAAATTTATGTATATAATTTGTTCCTTTAGACAGAGACCAGTCTCTTAAAAATCCAGAAAGAGATCTTTTTTTTTTTTTTTTGAAGATTTATTTATACAAGCACTGGGTACAGTCAGAAGCGCGGGAGGGTGAGAGAATTCACCAGAGCCAGAGCAGGGAGCAGAACAGGCAGAAGGACCGAAGTACACTGCTGAGGGGAGTAGTGGGCGGCAGGAAAGGTCTGCGCGCCATGTGGGACCCTCCTCCGGTGGCCAGGGAGCAGCCGGGGATTGAACTGGCACTGCAGAGGCTTCAGGCAGTTTCGCAACCCAGCGCTCAACCGCTGCGCCACCTGGGAGGCCCCAAGAAAGAGATCTTTTTGAGGAAGGAGAATCGTGAATCTTCTGATCTTTCATAAGTTTTTCTCTAACAAGTGTTACCTTTTTTAACCCTTTAGTTTTATTAAAAAAAAGACTATTTAGAGTCCTTACCAAATAAAGCTTCATGTCTTTGTGTGTCTCTAATAAACAAACAATACTCTGATGGTGGAAATAAAAGCTAACAGTTCCACTTTAACTTTAGTTGCAGACTTTCCCTGCAAGGTACTCTGACATTTTGAGTGTCTGGTTAAAACTTGGTTTTACTTTTTTCTTTCTGAGCATTTTGTTTCATTGTTGACAATCTTCCAATGTTTCATTAATCCTCAGTTAAATTTTCTTGTTATTTAAAAATAATTGCTTATTTTCAGTGGAAAAATTTGAAGACATCTGTATCTTGAAAAGAATATAGTAAATAACTCTTATTCCTCCTACCCAGATAACCTAAAACAAATTACAAAATTGTCACCTGACCCAGCCTTCAGGCAACTCAGAGTATTATTGTTACAAATCTTTATTACTGTGATAAACAAAACTTCTTAAAATTTGCGTTTCTATGATTGTTGAAAATGGATGTTTTTCATTTATGTTGATCATTCACATTTCTTCGTTAATTGCTTTTTCATAGTTAAAAAATTTGTGAGCACACCAACTCCATAAACTATATTAATCTTTTTGTGTGTATTTCATATGTTCTCCATGTTTTTAATCTGCTGTTTGTTTCCAGAGTTTGTATGAGTTGAGCTGAGCTATGGTGTTTATATCTTACTACCAGTAAAATAAAATATGGTCTTCATGTTGTGAAAATACCCCGTTAACATCAAGATTAAGTTATAATTTGACTGATATAAGAAATCATATTTGGATACACTTTTTTGGTAAACCTTTGTAAAAATTAACAGTGTTCTAGGATTGTTTTTAAGAAGCGCTCTGATAGATAAGTCAAGAATTTGAGTAAGGAGATTATTTACTATTTAAAAGTGATGTGACTAGTTTTAACATTTGTTTTTATATGTTTTTATATGTAATCTTACAAAATCAAATCTTGGTGTAAGTCAGTAACTTAACGATTCTGATATTTATTTTTTATTATAGTTCCAAAGATTTTCTAAGATAGTAAGTAGCTTAGAAACCCAGGTTTGTTAGTCAAATCAAAAATAATTTTCCACATTATCTCCTCTAAACTTACTACCTTTATCAGACATTTTGGTTGACAGTACCATTGTACAGCTATCCTTTCCTAGCCTCCACAGATAGAGGTTGAAAGGAGTTTTGTGCTTTTTCTTCTTAGGTTAGAGTATCTTGATATAGTTTATAAACCCTAGAAAAGAGATTATCATTGATGTTTTAAGCCTACCTAGCTTAAGCAATATAATGAGAACTAATCTTTACAAGTTAACCTCTCCAGTTAATATTCCATTATATCAGTTTTTATATCAGAATATAGATGTTATCCATAGGTAAATTATTATCAGAAGGTGTCATGATTGTGAATCATAGTAGTTCTTCTAGTTTCCTGATTGTTCCCTTCCTCAGTTTGTAAGAATGCTGAAAAGCTGCTCTGACTACAACTATTATAGGTACAAAGATGAAAAGAGAAAAATGTAAAGTTTAAATTAATTCAAGCAAAAACAAACTTTTGTTTTGGTAGAGTACCTAAAGTGTCTAATCCCTTATTCAAGAAAAAAAGAAAACAAACTAAATTAGCCATTGAGCTAATTTAAATTGTCTAGTAATAGGCAGAGGAGAATGGGAAGGTTCACATTCACATATCAGGATTTTTGTCATTATTTCCGCATGCATTTTACTTGTATAGCCAAAGAGATGCACTCCACACTTGAGCAAATGGGAATGTCTGTCCCATCCATAGCCCACCTCATTGGTGTGTACAGATTTCTTTTTTTAATAATGCCTATGGACAGTACAGTCAGCATGGCATTGTTATTTGTGTTAACCCTTAAATTATTAACTAAATGTAAACCTTTATGTTATACTAGAATTTGCCCATTTTGAGTTGTTTTATAAATAGTAAGGAGTCTATCCAAATGAGTGTACATTAGGCTTCTTTAACCTCTGAGAGACCCTGAACTCTTCAGTTCACTCTGTGTGAGGTTGAAAAAGTGTATGACCATTTTGTTTTGTCTCTTATAGGACAGTGTGTCCTGGATGGTTATACTCTCCCCTCTGTACTCTCACCTATGGTGGAAGTGGTCTTGTTCATCTCTGTGTCCTGTGACTGTCGTATGTAGCTCAGTGCTGAGTGCATAGTAGGTGCTTAGGTGTTTTCATGACCAAGTTCAATATAGGTCTCTCCTTTCTTATTTATTGAAATGTTTTATAGAGGAACACTCAAAGAAAGCTCAGGAAATTTTGGTACAAAATTTAGTACAGGGCCTCCCCTGGTGGCGCAGGTGGTTGAGCGCAGCGCTGTGAAGCTGTCCGCAGCCTCTGCAGCACCGGTTCTATTCTGGCCAGCGAGGGTCCCACATGGCACGGCAGACCTCTCCTGTTGCGCCTGTTGCTCTCCTCAGCAATGTATTTCGTCAGTCTGCCTGTTCTGTTCCCCATTGTTCCCCACTCTGTCTCTGGTGAATCCTCTCACCCTCCCGCAGATCTGGCTTGTACCCCAGTTCTTGTATAAATAAATAAAAATCTTAAAAAACAAAAACAAAATTCAGTACAAGGCATTTCATTTTGGAAAAATATCTATTTGGGAAATTTCTTGCCCTGTGTTAGAGAATAAAATACTTTTTGACTAGTAATTTTTTAAATTTAACATGAATATTTCCGTTATGCCCAGCATAATAATCCAAAACATTTTGTGATCTTTACAGCTGCTGTGAGAAGAAGAATTTGTTATTTTAAACGGAGGCTGAAGAAACTATAGAATTAGCAAACATAAGAGAAAGTGGAGAAGGTAGAGGATGGAGTTGCAGACTCTACAGGAGGCACTTAAAGTGGAAATTCAGGTTCACCAGGTATGTTGTATTATTGGCTGCTCCCACATCATATTATTAAGTAATGGCTAAGATTAGTAGACAGGCCCATCTCTAGGTTTTAGTACTGTTTTTAATCATCTATCAGAATGCTGTCAAAGGGACATACCACTTGCCTTATATCAAGCACTACTTAACAAACACATTTTAGGAACTTCAATAAAGTATTCCTGACTTTCCAGAGAAAAGAACTGAACTTATTTTTTTCATATATCAAAAGTATTTTTTAAATACATTTTTTTAAATTTTGGTTCAACTGAGAGACTTTGTTCCTATGACTTAACATGCATATTTTAAATAATGAGACATATTTAATTTAACTACCATGTATACTGATGTTTTTACTCATAACTCAGTTTTATACCTTGATTCCATTCTTTAATAATGAAAATGTGATTGCCTGCACAAATGTTTAAATTTCAAATTTCACAATTCTTACATTTTACCTCAGTTCCCTAGGCTAAACCTATAAGATACATAAGTAAAAATAAATAAAATATATTCAGTTACACTTACATGATACAATGTTTATATTATTTATAAAATATATAAAATACTTACATATTAGATATGTATAATATTTATTTATGCATACAAGAGCTGGGGTACAGGCCAGAGATGCGGGGTGGGTGGGGAGAGGGAAGAAGGTGAGAGGTTCACCAGAGACAGAGTGGGAAGCAGAACAGGTGGACGGACTGAAACACACTGCTGAGGGGGAGAGCACCGGGCACGACAGGAGCTGTCTGCCTCGCCATGTGGGTTTCTCCCTAGCCGGCTGGGGATCGAACTTGTGTTGCAGAGGCTGTGGATTGCTTCATATTGCGGTGCTTAACCCCTTGCGCCACCAGGGAGTCCCAATATGTCTTATTTATATATAAATGTAACTGAGACAAAAAGCTATCCTTAACTAAATCATTAATTTTATTATATAAACAGAATATCAGTGTTTTATGTGTGTTTTCTAGAGTTAGCTGGATGTGGTTGTAGATTCAGATAGAGATACACTTATAATCCTTTGTAATTAAAAGTAATAAATTATGAATTGACTACTTTTTGAATGTATAGCCGTTCAAGTTGTGAGAGTGGAGAACAAAAGTAAGCTATTTTTTAAAGGTATTTGTTCTTACATATAGTTTCTTGCTCTATATGAATAGCCTAATACAAGGTTAATTTCTGAAATTGTTGCAAGAAAACCTTGTACTTTTGATAGCTACTAGATTTACAAGTTGACCAGTATTAGGGTAGATGAGAATTTATAGGAAAACTTCAAAAGCACTTTGTGTGTTTTTACTGTTTATATTGAGTCTCTGTATGTTCAGAAATTCCTGCTACTGCACTGAGTCTTACTAAACTGTTGAATAGCAGTTGTCTTAGAGTTTCCTGTGTACAGGTGGGCTACTTGTTGTGAAGTGTTTTGTTTTTATGGTAACTTTAAGAAGTTTAGTATGTAATATGTTATGCACATTATATTTTATTTGGCTTTATACTAATTGAGGAGAATAAAAATCTGTTTATAAAAACAAGCTTCTCTGTTCCTGGACAAAAGTATTTTAACACAATGTTACAAGGCAACCCCAATGTGAAATGGGTTGGCCTGACTGTGGATCCTCACCTGCGTGTTAAAAGGGACTTACAATGAGACTAAACTGCAGGCAAATACAAAGAATTAATAAAGGGTTTATTTACAAAAAGCGGAAATGAATAACTCAGGGAGAAAGCGAGAGAGACAAATTGGTGAATGCGCCCTACCAGTTCTACTGAACTGAAACCCCAATAGCATGCTGAAAGCTGGTGAAGCACCCCCAAGGCCCACACGTCTGGTTATATCTCAAACCTGGCTTCATAACTCCACCCTCAGTTCCCAGCATTCCTCCCTTCGGTGATGGTGAATATTATGAGAATTGTAGTCCTTGGTGTTTTGGATCTCTTTGGTCTGGAGTGGGGGGTGCGGTCCACAAAACCTATTTGTGGACTCTGTTCAGGACATCCTTCCCCCACAACAGTAGCAGTGAATTGGATACCCAGTTTGACTGACTGCCAAATGACAATAGTTAAATTCACGATTTGTTCAAAGTTGCCATCTTCATAGAATGAATTCCTGGAGAATAGTAATCAGTCTGAAAGTTGCATGTATCAAACATGATTTAAAAAGGTACGTGTGATTTTTGGAAATGCTTCTCTCAAAGAAATTTTGAGAAGGCAGAGTTAACATTGTGCTTTTAGTAAATCCTCATAAGATATGAAATAAGTCCTAAACAAGACTTTCTTGAAATATTCATCACCTAAATTGAACTAGATTACTAAAAATTAAAGAGTTTTTAGATAATTGTTTTATATTTTGAATTCAGGAATACTTTATGAAAATCACAATTCTGAAAAATTTTAATGTTTATACTGTTTTAAAATCCAGTTTAAATTTTGAAATTACATTTTTTCAAAAGGGAAATAATACTCTTCCTAAAGTTATGCCACTTTCTTAATATGTACATAAGCTATTTCCGTATATATTCAGTTACCTTTTAAAGCATAAAATCAATAGCTTTATATTTCTCCTTAATTAATACACAACATTTTATGTTCAATGATAAACATTTATGCGCTGATAGTGTTTCAACATCTGAAGTATATATTTCAGTGTTAGTTACATTTGGAACATTATTTTTGAACACAGTTTAAAGTATTAACAGTACATGCAAGTGACATGCCTTATTCATAGCTAAAGTTATTATTCTGATCAGCTACCTGAACTGATCATGACGAGTTCAGGGATGCCAGAAATGACAGGCACTGCCTCTTAGACTGAAACCAAAGTCATATACATTTTACTAAATCCTGGGGCAAAGCCACCCCTTTATTCATTTCCATTTAAGGAATGAAATTATAGCTAAAATTGAGCTTACTGGATAGAAAGTTTATTGTGAAACTACATGGTATTGCTGTGTTGGAAATAATTTTCTTTATGGACAAGGGAGATGGTTAAGAAAGTAGTCATGGGTACATGGTTGATCTTTAGTAAATGTTTACATAATAATAACTGGTAATAGACATTTTATCTTTTGGGGGAAATTGCCCTTTTTTTCTTCCCTTTTATTAATATTGTTATGTGGATTTGTGGAAAACATTTTTTAAAAAGATTTATTTATGTATACAAGAACTGGGCTGTGGGACAGAGGTGTGGGGTGGTGGTAAGAGGATTCACCAGAGACAGAGTGGGGAACAGAACAGGCAGATCTACTGAAACACACTGCTGAGGGGAGCAGCAGGTATCAGGAGAGGTCTGCTGTGCCAATTGGGTCAGTTCCTGGGCCAGGCATCTAACTCATGCTGCAATGGCTGGCAATACTTGATAGCACTGAGACTTTAACCCCTTCACCACCAGGGAGGCCCCAGTTTAGTATGTAATTTAGAAAGATTTTACGACCAAAATTTTGTAAAAGGCCTTGTCACAAAGAGAGTGACAGATTTTTCAGTTACATGAAAAATTAACCAGGAGGAAGCCTCTCGTTCTTAGATACTTTAGATACTTTTTCCTAGATATTCCTTTATCCTTCAAATTCTTCCTTCCCTGGTTATTGTTACCATTGGACAGTGACATTTTCACAAGTCCGGGCAGATCAAATGATGTCCTTTTCTCTTTTGGTTGTTTTTCATTTGGTTGGACTGCTCATTCAGTATTCTCATAGCACTTCCCTTCCCAGAAGAACCCAGGTAGGTAGAGTTGTACATTATTGTTCCTTCATTTCCTTACCCACAAACACTGAGGATCGCTGCTCCACAGAGCGCATCCCCCTCCCACACAGAGAAGACAGCGACAAAGTCACATCTGACACTAGACTCCTTCTGTGGTAAGAACCAAACTAACAGACTTGCCAAATCTGTGCTTTGCTGTCTCCAGACAGGCCTGTTTTGTGTGAGAGCAGCTTCTTTCCAGGCCTTGTTTGGGATTCTAGACAATGACAACATTTTAAAGGGATGTTTGGTTTTTAGAGCTTGCAGCTTGTTTAAATTGCCTTTTTAAAGTCCTCATTCCCCCTCACATCTCCAGATTTGTTAAAAAGCAGAAGCTTTTTATTTCCAATGTAAAGTGGAATTTTTTTTTTTTAAGATACTAAGGAATGTGTGATTAACCTTTGTATGGATCACAGAAGTTTTGGAATATTCTGATTGTAGTTTTGCTTGTTCTTTTGTGTGGATTTAACTCTAGATTTTGGGGCTGAATCTGATTAGCCATAGTGAATTAATATGTAAGACTGATGGCTCTTTTTTCTCTTTATTATCAGAAACTGGTTGCTCAAATGAAGCAGGATCCACAGGTAAAATATTGCTTTTATTTAGTTCTAAAATTAAAAGTTTAAAATGACAATAAAATAATTAAATGTGAACTAATACTTAAGTTTTAAAAACTATCTAGTTTTTAGCAGCAATTTTTAGCACATTGCTCTTTTAATGGTTTAGAAATATCCAATCATCCTATTATAATAAACTTATCATTTAATCTTTGTTACTTTCATTTTATTATGGCAATCAAAATTACTGCTTATAGCCCAGAATTACTCTTATTTTCTCATAGTTTATAGTACAAATATCTTTAGAACTTTAAAATACTTAATCCCACTATGTTTAGAGTGAGAATTTTAGAATAATTTTTAAAAAGCAATTACAATTTTTTTTGTTTTTGTTTTTGAAAGAGCCCTTAGGGTTTAAAAGTATCTTATATAATAATCTAGCAAGTGTTACCTCTCCTTTAAATTCTCATAGGAATTTTTTACTTAGGCATTTTGTTCTATATCCCTGAAGAGAATGTTACCATGTTTTTGATGATTATAATTATTATTCAGGCGTTGTCTTTTTTTGCATCCATTAGACGGTGGGTCATAAGTATGGAGAGTATTTATAAGACTCGGGACTTAGCACCCAGTGGCCTAATGGTTCTATTTTAACATAATCCATTGATTCTGAGATCTGGCATTGGTAGCCCACACTTAACTTCTATTTGGTATAGTCCAGCTTCTATGAGACGTGTCTCCATTTTAATTTTTTTACTTTAATATATAATTTAAATTAGATTTCAGGCACTAAGAGGCAGGACCTTAGATTAATAAATTCCTTATTTAATATGTTAATCTATGTTATCAGCAATTGAAATATTATTAAAAGCTTTAGCATTTACCATACAACTGGTAGTCCTATAATAGAACAGTTTTAACCCAAAGAATCTGGGGCCAGTAAGTTGTTGGATAATCTTGTGGGTAATCTGTCAGAGAGGCATTATAGCAAATAAACTTGTAAAAAAGACCACATGGAGTAAACATGAGGAGGGGGGGTGTGTACCCCAACTCTCTCAGAGCAGGCAGGGTGAACTGAAGAATTACTTGTGAAATAATAAAAAAGTCTCTCATCGGGGTGGTAGTCAGTCTTCAGTAGGCTATCCTGCTAAATTAAGCATTTAAAAACTTTAATTTTGGATTTTTTTTCCCACTTGAATAAAGGCAAGCATACTCAATGTATCTCATCTAAAATAGTATTCTTTTTTGATTCCTAGAATTTTAGAACTGAGAAAATGCCCTAGTAGTCAGTGTGTTAATTTGAATGATGTAGTGTTAAGGCAGTTGCAGCACTGACAGCTTTTCAAATCTAGGCTAAAATAACAAATGTACTCTACTAAATAAGGGAGAGGGCAAGTAGAGAAAAACCTCTTATCTTTATTGATAATGCTGTTAAGCATGCAGTGTATGCATACTTATAACTTACATTTTCCTGCTTTTGTCTGATTAGTGGAGCTTTAGGTTTTCTGTCAACTGATACTTTCTATAAAGAATAATAATATTTTAGTAAGAAGGGGTACTATTACAGTGCAAGATGCTAAAATATAAACCTTGTTGTAATTTAAAACTGTTGCAAAGAAACTGCTTCTGTTCTAGTATTAGGAGTCTGCATTTAGAAGCTGTGTATTAGGTAGTGATAATATGCCTACCATTTAATGCATGACAAATCTGATTGGCTAAATGCTTAAGGTTGCTTCATCATTTGTAATACAGTATGCATAAGGTCTTCTTGCTACTATGCTGTTAACAAATGAAATATCTTTCTCACAGATATTTTTTCTTTCCAATCAGAATGCTGATTTAAAGAAACAGCTTCATGAACTCCAAGCCAAAATCACAGCTTTGAGTGAGAAACAGGTAGGGGAAAGGGGGGGGGGGCATATTTTTAACATTGTGTTCTAAAGATATGTCTGTTCGAGGCTTCTAGGAGAACTGCTATTTTTCCTCATGTGTGAAAATAAGTGTGGGCAGCCAGACTCAGTTTTAATTTTGTTTGAGCTCTGTTTATCTATTTTTATTTTTGGTTGAAATCAGTCTCTAGAGTATCCCATGGGTATATGTTACTGGCAAATATCTAAAAGCAATGTGGCAGGCTGCTGTTAACTGTGTTAATTAAACTCTCTAGTTTACCCATAGGGGAAAAGGGTAAAGAAAGTTAGTGGGAGTATGTGATAAAGAATCTTGTAGCAGCTGTATGTGCCTTGTTACCTGTTTTAAAGACTTGAGATGACATTTAACTTAGTGTGGAGAGAATGGTTATGAATAGATTTCTCTAAATGTGGGTCTCCCATTCTGATTACTGTCATACATCTGTGTCGATCTTTATTAGATATTGACCTACTATTATGTGGGAAAAAATTTGGTTGAACCTTTTAGCTTTATTCTATATAGGGCAAGAGAAAAGCGTCTTGCTTTTTTTCCTTTCTAAAGACATTCCGGAAACTATTCTCTGAAATTTTTTGTATGGTGACCTCCACTTTACCAGTTCAGGCTGCTCCTGCCACCAGGTGGAGTGTGACAATTGTTAGAACTCTAAGTAAATGTCTATGAAGCATTTGTTTTCTTGTTTCTTTCCCTCTGGCTAAAAAGGGCAGTTTTCTGCTCAACGTGTGAACCAAAAGCATGAGGTGATTTGCAGTTGATAGTTTACACTAGTGCCATCTTAGCAAAGATTTTTGACCAGATAGTTCTCAGTAATTAATTTTTTTAAACTTCTATTTATTGAAATAATAGCAAAGAGAGTAATTTACTTCTGTAGATTTCTAGTTTTTTTTTAAATTGGAAATTAGTGTACTGGTTTTTTTCTTGTTTTTTTTTTTTTTTTTTGTGGGACCCTAGCCGGTGGCCAGGGATCGAACTGGCGCTGCAGAGGCTGCGGGCAGCCTCACAACCCAGCGCTCAACCGCTGCGCCACCAGGGGAGGCCCTGGAAATTAGTGTATTGTTTTGTGTTTTCATTAAACTAGGGGAGAAATAAACTTTGAGGACTCTGGAACATATACTGGTGTTTAATGTTTCAGAATAGAATTTTTTCCCCAGAGCTGAGTGAACAATTTCTTTTTTCTTCCCTCTCCTTCTCTTACACTTCTAAGCTCTCTTATCTTGACTTCTCCTTTAGATTAGGGAGTTGCCAAACTCAAATTGGGAGGAGGGTGGCATGGTGGAGAACAATTTGTAAGGAAAATATAAACAGAGTTTGTTAGTATGTATTTGACTCTTGAAAGTGATTCAGGTCTCTTAAATCAAAATGATATGTGTTAGCAAAATTGTTCTAACTTTAGAATTCTTTTAGTGTTGAACTTCCTTAGAGTTACAGGGTTAGTTTGACAGAATGCCAATAAATGAGTCACTTTTGCTGAAAAATTCACGTGTTCCAGCAGGGAAAGCAGGTGAGAACTGATTAGTGGAGTAGGGGGTGGGGGGTGCTGCCACAAAGTTAAGACAACCTAAAGCTACATTGGGGAAAATGGGGCAATTAAAAAATTACATTTATTTGAAATTTTTTGCTTATGAGAGGTAAAGGTTTAGTTTATTTAACTTTTTATTCTGTGTTTTCTATTAGGGACTTCACTTAATTAAAAATATCAATCAGTCATTTCATCAAGTGGTAAACTCTTAATTGTCATTTGAACTAAGTTTGGATTTCAGAGCTGGAATTTCAAAACATGTGCTAGCATCAGGAAAACCTTAGTTATACAAAGTAAAGACCTGGAATCAAACTGAAACGCAATTTACTGAACCTTCCTGCTAGAACAGAAAATATATCATTTTCAGGTAGGATAGTATTTGAAGAAAGCACACTATAACCTTCAAAAGCTGGTTCTTTAGACTTAATTCCAATATAAAACATTGATATTTAGCTTAAATAGTTTTTTTCAGGAGAAACTCTTAATGCTGTGTGCCCAGCTTTTTGTTTTTCCTCCCAAAAGATCCACTTAGCTTCTGGCAAAATCTATTGATTTTCTTTCTACTTTAATAACTAAAATCTAAAGTATCTCATTCATATGAGTTTTACTTTAACACTAATTTTTGGTGGGGAGGAGTGAGGGAGAAAAATTTAAATACAGAAAAGGTTAAAGAATGTCAGATTTAAAAAAAAAGAATGTCATATTTCAAAATTAACAATTATTAACCCTTTGTCATATTTACTTCCATTCTTTTTCTGTATGCATTTTCCTATAATCATTTTTTCGTTAGCCATTTGAATATTTATACAATTAATAGATGCATACATGATCTCATTTTGCTCTATTAAAAATTAAATTTGCTGAGTCTTACAATAGACACTTCTTGGTTCTTAATTATTACTATTTCCTCCATCTTTGGTACTTCTTTCATTTCTTCCTCAAGATTAATTATGAAATGGTGTTCTTCATTGGGGAAAATACGGTCTTTAGTAAACATTCTTCATGGCTAAAACTTAGTGAATTTTATTGAAATTTTGGCTATTAGGTTTTAGCACTTCCAAACTGTGTCTAGAAATTTCTGAATAGAAACTTTCCATAGCAGATTTTGAAGTCAGCTTCTTGACCACAGGGTTTCAATTTGTGGTTGACAGTTTTACTCAGGAAATCCCCAGACTTGATTGGCTAAATAAATTGCATGTTATATAGCCATTAAAAATCATGGTTTCCAAAACTATTTTAATGACATAGGAATGTGCTCATGATATATTAAGTGAAAGAGCACACACAACTTTTATGTATTACATTCCCTTTTTGTGTGTGTATTGTATGTATATGTATGTAGGTGTGTGAATGTGTAAAAAAAAGTCAGTATAAAATGTTGGGAAGTGATGAGTTTTACAGGCAGTTTATTATTTTTTTACTCTTATATATATTTTCTAAATACGATACATATTTCCTTTTTATACTCAGAAATAGATTCAAAAAATTAAAAATTTTTACACCAAATTCATCTGTTCCACGGATTGTTAGCACTTAAAATAACATTATCTTCATGGTATATAAAACCTCTCTAATCAGAGAATCCAACTGTTTTAAACACTAGTAATGCTGAAGTGTAGAAACAACTATTAATTTCTATAACAGGGTTCATTCTCATTCTGTACTCCACCCTCATTTTTGACATACCTTTATGTTGTTGCTTGTCAAATGGAAATTCTGATATTGGAGCCCCAGTGCATTTAGTTGCTTCAGTGCTCTGCTTTCTTCCTGATTCATTGTAGAAGCAGTCTTGACGTCCTAAGGTTTGTTGCTTTTCCCTGTGGTGATTTAGGCATAAGCCACAGTATTTGTATATTTGATTTCCCCTGCCTGAAACAGTTTGCCACCCCACCTCCCTTCACCTGGTACTCTGGCCAGGCTTCAGGCCACAGCTTAATTATTACTACCAAACAGGAGCTATCCCTAAAACCCCCTCCTCCTGTCAAAATCAGCTATTTCTGTTACAATCTCTCATTGAACCCTTCATTTTTCCTTCATAGGTGTGCCATTTAGGATTAGGTTCAGCTGTGATTGACTGAAAACTGAAAGAGAAAGTAGCCTAAACAAGGTAGAATTTTATTTGTCTCTCATGTAAAAGCTTTGTAAGGTGGACTAGTGCTGACGATAGTGGTTCCCCAGTGTCAGGTAACCCAGGCTCCTCCTGTTCTGTTGCTCTGCCATCCTCAGCATGTAGCTTCCACATCATAGTCCAAAATAGCTGCTCCATCTGGTAAGAAGGGGGAAAGCAACAGAGAGCAAGCTCTTTATTTTTAAAATAAAGTTGTTTTCTGGGAGTTTCTTGCACCACTTCCGGTTCAATTGCATTGGTCAGAATTTAGTCATGTGACCCTCCCCCCCCCCACTAGGTGTAAGAAAGGCTGGGAAGTGTAGACTATTCCAGGTGGTCATGGGCAGATAAAATTCAGGGACACTGAGTAAAAAGGTGGAAATAAATACTGGGGATAATTAGCAATTTCTGCCACAATAAACTATTGCAATTTATAATTTTATATATGATGATTTTTTAAAAATATAGGTCTTCCTCACTAGACTCAATTTCAAGAAGTCAGGGAACATATTTGTTTTATTTACTTCTTTATCCTGAGTGTAGTATTTAATATTTAGCATAAATTAACTTTTGGCACAGAAAAGCATTTCTACTTCATAAATGAAATATTTTGTACACTTTGTCTTTTTCTGTCTTGTAGATAATTTTTTAAAAAACGGTCTATCTTGCTTTTTATGCTTAGTGATGTGGATATGTTACTTTTTTTAATAAGTATATTTTATGTCATTCTTCCTTTTTGTACAATGTATGCTTTCTCCTCTCAGGTGTAGTTCCTGTAGAATTCCCATCACCCATTCACCCGTGCACCATCACCATAGTCCCTTGTGCTCTTCCCTCCCCTGTTTTGATCCCCTTCTCTCCCCCTACCCTGTAGAATGTCTCTGATTTATAGTTGCCTGTTAATTTTGTTTTTTAATTTAATTATTTTTTTCCTTACCCCTTGTTTACCCTACTGAATATATTACTTTTTTTAGTACTTTTTAAGAACATGATTTTTAATAGCTTCAAATATTTAATGGTCTGGCTATATCATAATTTGTTTATTCCTCTTATTTGATGGTAGGATGTTTTCAGGGTTTTTTAAATTATTTTTATTTTTTTAAGATTTATTTTATTTATTTATGCATACAAGAGCTGGGATGCAGGCCAGAGATGTGGGGGGTGAGAGGACTTCCCAGAGACAGAGTGGGGAACAGAACAGGCAGACTGACTGAAATACACTGCTGAGGGGAGCAGTGGGTGAGACAGGAGAGGCCTGTCATGCCATGTGGGCACCTCCCTGACTAGCCGGGGATCGAACTCATGCTGCAGAGGTCGCCACTGCTTCATAGTGCGGTGCTTAACCCCTTGTACCACCAGGGAGGCCCTCAGTTTTATTTTTTTTTTTAAAGATTTATTTGTTTTTGCATACAAGAGCTGGGGTATAGGCCAGAGGTATGGGTGGTGAGGAGAGTCACCAGAGACAGAGTAGGGGAGGAGAATCGGCAGAGTGACTGAAATACACTGCTGAGGGGATCAGTGGACCAGACAGGAGAGGTCTGCTGTGCCATGTGTGTTAGCTCCCTGGACGGGGATCAAACTTGTGCTGCAGTAGCTGCCCATAGCTTCATAGTGCTGAGACTTAACTCCTTGCACCACTAGAGAGGCCCTGTTTTCAGTTTTTTAACCAGCTTAAATATTGCTTGATAAATACCCTGCGTGTGAATCTGTTTCTCTCTGACTGCCTTAGGATAAATTCTTAGGTATGAGATTAATTGGGTGTATTGGTCAACTATTGCCATTATAGTTTTGCGTAACAAACTGGTGATTTATTGAGTGACTTACACAACAGTAAAGTGTTTGTGTTCACAGTGGTGTATAGATCACCTGGAGTTCTCTGGGTCTTAGCTAGGATTGGCCAGGTACAACTACTTCAATTCTGATCTTGGTTGGGTTGGCTGGGTTTTCCTCCATGCTGCATGTTGGGTTAGATCTGTTCTAAATGTGTTTATTCTGAGACATAGCAGAAAGGAGCAGGAGCTGCTTGGGGCATACTATTTCTTGGTTTATCACCAGAGTGCAAGAAGCAGTCCAGACTACCAAAACACATTTTAAGCCATTGCTGGCATTATGTCTTTTTTTTATCTTGTTAGCCAAAACAAGTCATGTGGCCAAGCCTTATAAAGTTATATGACAAAGGGTAAGGATGTATAATTTTATAACAGAGAGAATATAAGGAGTTAAGAATAATAATCCACTGATCATACCTGGTCAAAGGATATAAAAACACTTTTACTATATTTGGGAAAAAAAAAAGTTTTTACTGCTTATTTCCAGATAATCTCCAGTAAAGCTTGTGTCAGTTTAGTAGCATATGTAACAGTACCTCGTTTCCCCAAAAAAAATCTTGTGAGGGGGAAAAAGTACTTTGCTAACTTGCAAGATGGATTAATATGTATCTGAAGCTTACCTGGATGTATATTTCTCATGCCATATGTCCCATGATATAAATATTCCATAGTATTCCATAGAATTAACTTTCGGTCGGTTTTAGGTTTTATCTTTCACCCCTTCTCCATTTTCTTACTCCTTTTTAGCAAGATAGAATCCTTCATAGTCTTTGGTACTGGTTTGCTTTTCTGACTGTGTTAAAAAATTATAGTCTCTGTTTCTTTCAAATTGCTTAACCTAATACAAGATGAAATACTTTTCAAGATTTAAGAAATACTTTTCATTTATGGAACCATTCTCAATTTAAAATTTGAACACATTTTAGTAAAATGGACCCTGAAGCCTTTGGGAGAGAAGTTTCTGTTCCTGCCATAACTAATTATGTTTCCAATACAAAGAACAACATAATTTAAGCTCAGTAGGTGACTTGAACAATGTACTGGGTGGAGGTTGGGGGGGGGGAGTAGGAGTTTGATTCTATTCCTGACTCTGTAACAGACTTGTTGATAGATTTTTTGAGTTATTAAGTAATTGTAACATGTCTATTTCCTTATTTTTTTTTATTTTTATATTCCCCATACAATTGCAACCCCGATTTTGACCTCAATCCCACCTCCCTCCCCCCCCCAAAGAGTGTCTCTGGTTCATAGTTCTTTGTTGATTTTGATTTTTTTCTTTCTTATAGTGATTTCCTTATTTTTTTTAAAGATTTTTTTTTTTTTAAATACAAGAGCTGGGGTAGAGACCAGAGGCGCGGGAGGGGGAGAGGATTCTCCAGAGACAGAGTGGGGAGCATTATAGGCAAATGACCAAAATACACTGCTGAGGGGAGCAGCGGGCACAACAGGAGAGGTCTGCCACACCATGTGGGAATCTCCCGGGCTGGCCGGGAATCGAACCCGCACTGAAGAGGCTGTGGAGCTTCACAGCGCTGTGCTCAACCCGCTGTGCCAACAGGAAGGCCTCTATTTCCTTATTTATGAAATGTTTGGATAGTACTTGCTAGGAGTTACTATTGAATGCACTGAATATTTTAAATGGAAGTTGATGGCTTTAGTCAATGGTGATTAACTTCATCTATAGGAAACATCTTACATGTGAAGTCCTACCTTTTCGAGATCTTAGAACATTTTACAGTTAACTCAGTCTTAGTACACCTTTGAATGCGTCAACTAGGACATGAACTATTCATGACTTAGCCATGATTATACAATTAATCGGTATTATATTGAAGATTATAATCTAGCAAGTCATCTTAAATTATTCTGTAAACCTTTACCTATCAAATATTTTTCAAAATAGGATATTAGACACAAGAATTACATTGCCTTTAGGCTTTAATGCCTTGGAGTCAAGTAAGTAAATTAATTCTTGCCATCTACTATTGGTAACCTGATACATGGCTATCTCCAGCCTCTGTAACTATAGAATGTTATCCTTTCTCTCCCACAGCCACCCATTGTGATTGGCACATTTCATTAGAATTTAGAATTGTTATTTTCTTAGAAATCCTTGAATTGTGATGGGAATCTGCCCTTATCTTAATCCAAAGCCTTGGAGTTCCCTGGGGGTTATTCTAGTTTATCCCTCCCGTGCAATATTTATGTGAAGCCATTGGCCCAACCATTTGTTGAATTACTGCCACTTGTGTCCATAGGCCATCAGCCCCTTCTCCCTTATATCAAATACAAGAAATATAGTATTTCAAATTTCCCCTGGTAAAATCTGGTTGGCTTATATTCAGCTAAGATGAGATGAATGAGGGGCTCAGAAATACTGGCAAAGAACATGAAGAGCCTGAAGACTGTAAAGATGGTGATGTGACTCTGGTTCTCATGCAGCATTATCTTCTGCTTGTTTTTTTTTTTTTTTTTTAACTTTATTCTTGGAATCGAGTTAACTCTTTTGCCAGTAGTTGTACCTAAGTGATCAAAGATTTGATTATCTCTTTAAGATAGAGAATTGATGAAATACCTCATTTTAATGATTTTGTGTCATGTTATTTTTGGACATTCAGCTGAGTATGGTGGAGGAAATCAAGTTAGTTGGGGACTTGTACCAAATGCGGCCTTTTGCTTGCTGAGTAGCTTAGAGTGATCTTTTTGGCTCATCCTAATTATTTACTTTTAATTCACTTTGAAAATTTTTTTAAAGATTTATTTATTTATTTACACAAGCACTGGGTATGGTCAGAAGCGTGGGAGGGTCGAGAGAATTCACCAGAGCCAGAGAGGGGAGCAGAGCAGGCAGAAGGACCGAAGTACACTGCTGAGGGGAGCAATGGGCGGCAGGAGAGGTCTGCGCGACATGTGGGACCCTCCTCCGGTGGCCAGGGAGCAGCGGGGATCAAACTGGCGCTGCGGAGGCTGTGGGCAGCTTTGCAACCCAGCGCTCAACCGCTGCGCCACCGGGGAGGCCCGCACTTTGAAATTTTTAATCATCATCATCAGGTGCTATATCTTGACACTGGGCTTCTGGAATCAACTATGTATATATTTTTCCTCTTTGCTCATCTCTTTAGTGGAGAGCAGTTGCTTCAGCTAGAAAGATCTAGTAAAGCACCTTTTTGCAAGCCCTGTGCTTATGAATGCTTCACTTTAACTTGGAAAACATTAATTTTTAACAGGTAGATAGTATATAAAACAAATGCTTTACAGACCCTTAGCCAGTATAACTCTGATACCACCTCTTCACTATAATTAATTTGTGCTTTAAAACAATCCATACTTTCCGGTTTATTCCTTTTTCCCTGGGGTTGGTGGTTTGTTGTATTTTTTTTAAGATCTAAGATTATGACTCATCTGTTTATTCCACATTCAGTTATTGAGTTTTCTATGGGGAAAGACTTAGTACTAGGTCCATGGAGAATACAGTGGCTTTTTCCCTGTGAGTGGTCATCACCTCCATATGGTCAGACTCATTAGCAGTGTCACCTTTAGCCACTCTTTCTTTGCTTCCCTTATATTCTTTCCTGCTATAAAAACCTCAAGTTCCCCGATGTCACTTTATTAACCAGGTCCTTTCAAGACTCCATGTCTTGCACCTGCTTTTCTCAAGTTGGAATTCTCTCTCTGTTTATCTGGTTAAATTCCGACTTATCCTATGAAAACCCAATTTAAGCAAAGATCCTCTGAAAGCTCTCCTTGACTTCTTTCCATCCTCCACATCAAATTAGACACCCTCTTCTGCATAGATGCGATATTTGTGCCTACCTCTTTTATTTTTACTCATTGTGTTGTGATTATTTGTAAACTCCTCAAGGACAGGTCTTGCTTATATTTGTACATGTGGCAGATCTGAATCAAACATTTTTGGATGTATTAATTTATTATGCTTTCAAGAAGCTAGTAGTCTAGTAAGGTGGCCAACAACATGTTTTACCTTGGAAAGAAGATTCCTGGTCAAATAGTTAAGTTCCATTTTGGTAGAAAAATATTCTCAATATTGTTTCCTACTTGAATGCTTAAAAATGTTCAACAACATATTAACTCTATTCCAATTCAGAGCAGATAACTTTATCTTAGAGTTCCAGAGAAGGAAACTTTTATGAGGTGAAGTAGTATAAACTGGTAAATAAGTCTGGGGCCAGCAGTCTGGAAACCTGATACATCTAGAAACATTCTCCTCCGAGGCTGCATTTCTACATCAGTTATCTCTTTCTGTTTTACCTTTAAGTTGTCTATAGGTTTCTTCCCTCACCTTATGAAATGTACTACATCTTTCCTATCCTTTAAAACAACAACAGAACTCCTTCTTTTGTCTCTTTCTGCCACTTCCCAGTCTTTCTCCTTCCCTTTTTTATTAAGCTTCTTAAAAGTTCACTCTGTATTTGAATTGTTTTTGTTTTACCTTCTAGCCCTTTATCTGCCCATAGCAGTTTCCATCTTCATAATATGCTAATGAGCTCCCTGAAACTTCTAGTAACATAATTGCCAAATCTACAGGAAAGTTTTCAGACTCCTTTTACTTGAACTAATGGTAGCATTTCATATTTAATGACCCTTTGTCCTTAACTTTTTCTTCTTCTTTCAAAGAACCAAGAACTTTCCTGATTCTCTTTTTACTTCTTTGGATGCACCTACTCAGTTTCCTTCTCAGGCAATTCTTCCTGAACATACTGTTTAAAAATTCAGTGTTCCATCCTTGTGTACCTAATCATCTTGCTCTATTCCCTCTCTTCTCCCCATGACATCCTGCCTTAAACCACCACTGAATGACTGCTAGACACCAGACAGATGTGCATTTCCAACGAACTCTGACTACAGGTATATTCCATAGTTCTGTATTCTCCAAACAGAACTCTGAAACCACCCCTCAATTCTATTCCTCTTTCTTTCCCATTTTGGTTAATGACACTTCATTCATCTGGTGGTCAAGCAGAAATCTAGAAGTCATCATGGACTTCTTTCCTTTCCCCATTGGTCTCTCATGCATACTTAAGCGTTTGTCTGTTTAGTTCCCTTCTAGGTCATGAGTCCATAAGAACTGTTTCTTTTACTCTCAAAATCTAGTGTATATCTAATGTTTTACACATAGCAGTACTTAAACTTTTGTTAGAGAAAAGCAGTTAGAGTTCTTACTATGCTGTTTATTGACTAACCTTGTGTCTTGCATTTCTCTGAGCTGAATTCCTCATCTATAATATGAGCATTATAATTATATCAGTTCAGGTGCTTTCAGCAGTGTGACTGAAAACCCAGCTAAAAGTGGCTAAAACAGTAAGTGAGCTTGTTAGTTCACTTAATAAGAAGTTGCTAGAGTTGTCTGCTCGGCAGCGCTCAGCAGCACTGGCAGAATCCATATTTTGGTCTTTTTTCTGGTCTGCCACCTTCACCGTGTCATGGACACTGGATGGCTGCTACAGCTCTAGGCTTTACTTTCTCACAACCAGTATCCTGGGGCAAAAAAGGGACAAATTCTTCTTAAATGTGTATTTTACAAAGGAAAACCTTAGCTAGAAGTCCTTCAACAGACCACCTTCTTGTTGACCATAGTTTTGTCACATGCCAACTCTTAAATCAGTTCAAGACTGGTTTATATCCTGGAGGTGAGGATTGCCTGTCATACATTTGGAGGCTAGATGCCCAAACAAAATTGGCTTTTGTTAGCAAGGAAGCAGAAGGGGTAGAGGATAATGGGTGTTAAAAAAGCAATCCAGTGTCCTTCTCCATTTATAGCACTTTTTTCTGTTTATGTAAATTAAATATAATGTCTGTCTGGAGATGTGTTGTGAGTCCTAAAATACTATAAAGTTATATCATATACTTGTTACTGGTTTTATGTGTTATTTTAGAAAATACTCCCTTTGCCATTCTATCTGGTAGCTTGCTTTGATGGGGGACGGAATGCAAACAATATCTTTACTATTTATAATACATTATTATGGTATTAGAAGGATAAATCTGTTTTAGAAAATAATGTAATTTATTTCAAATGTGAATTATAAATTATTTTAGATACTGTAGAGTTATTTCTCTATAAACTGTCATTGTCATCATTGTTAGTAATGTTAATATTCTATGCCTTTGAGACAGCAGCCTTGATGTCCCTTGGTTAGCAATACCTTCACGCACCTGTATGATTCAGGAAAGTCAGAGTTCATCAAAACCCAGTGGTATTTGTGGATTTCAGTTTTTTTAAAGCCTTGAACACTACAAATGAGAGGCCAAATCATGGATTCCTTCAGCAAGCAAATGTTTGTGTGAACCAGCATGGATTGGCTTACCTATCTCAGGCTACCTCTATCTGAAAATGACAGAGATTATTAGTGTCTGTCAGTTAAGCACCAAACATTCCTTTGCTCTGGCAAAAAAAGGAAAAAGAGGACCTAGAAATTGTCAACTAATGTGTTTAATTTGTCACCTTTTCTCTTACTCCTACCTGTCACCTTTTAAAAAACCTCTCCTCTTTTTGCCAAAACAAATTAAATCATTTTGACCAAGAAGAACACTAAAGATGGAAATCAGTTCTGAACTTAATTTTCCTTATGAGCAGTGAATGATTACTGATCTTGTTTCATGTAGTGTTTCTGTCATCTAATATAGTAATTGGAAAAGAAAATTAACACCATCTTTCCTCTGCACTCAAGAAGCACAGATAAACTTATCTCCAAAATTGTATCGCCTGAAGGACAAGAATTTAGTGAAACTGAGGAGTGTGTTCATGGACAGAACTTGACTTTTGTTTTTCTGAATGTATACTTTGCTTATTACAGATTTTGAAGGTCCTCATGCATTGAGACAAATTTACATAAAATTTTTAGTTAATCCACCACTGCTTTTTAATTAAGAATGAGGTAGTAAGCTTACTTTTTTTTTGATATTATATTATTTGATAGTTTGGTAGTTCACTTCTTCCATGTAATGTTTGTTTGATTTTTTTTTCAATTGGAGGTAAAATTACCCAGACTATTAGTCATATCTAAACCTCCAACTAAAATCAATGTAGACAAAAGTAGTAGTCGGAAGCCATTTTTAAACATCTGTCATAAAATTTCTGAAGACACACCCTTGTTACTCTTAATTTGTCTTGGTCATAGATGTGAGTTCATCAAGTGAAAGTGTTTGCAAATTCCCACAAATACTGCCCTTGACTCATCTGCTCCTAGTAGCTGATAACATTATATGCAACTCCTTACATTTCTAGTATCCCCATTTCCTGTCTTCCCTTCCTTCCTTTGCTTAGGCGTAAAGCATGTCATAGCCATCACTTCTGAAAGATAAATTGATTGATTTTCTAAAGATGGAAAGACTAGTATGATTCTCTAGTACAGGGATCGGCAACGTTTGACCCAAGTGCCCTTGGGCCAACCAAATGTGACGTGCTGCCTGTTTTTGTAAATAGACTTATTGGAAGAAAATCGCATCTTTTATTTACAAAAATTGTCTATGGTTACTTTTGTACTACAATGGCAGAGTAATTGTGGCAAAGATCTGGCTATTTATAGAAAAAGTTTGCTAGCCTTTACTGTAGAGACATTTAACCGGAGAAGCACTTGACTCATTAGGCACAGCTTAACAATACAGGGCAGGCATGAGTGCTACAGTGAAAACAGAGTATATACTAAATAGTAGGAAGGCTCCTTTATGTAATTTTTCAATTCATTTTTAGTACCTTATTTTTTTTTAGATTTATTTATTTATGCATACAAGAGCTGGGGTACAGGCCAGAGGTGTGGGGGGTGAGAGGATTTACCAGAAAAGAGTGGGGAACAGAACAGGCAGATTGACCGATGTACACTGCTGAGGGGGGCAGTGGGCGAGTCAGGAGAGGTCTGCTGCGCCATGTGGGTTGCTCCCTGGCCAGCTGGGGATTGAACTTGTGCTGCAGAGGCTGCGGACAGCTTTATAGGTTGCGTCTTAACCCTTTGCGCCTCCAGGGAGGCCCAGTAGCTTATTTTTTAAAAGCCTCTTTTGTTTTGGATTCTCTCTCCCTCTGGTTCCCTCTCCCTCTCGCTTACATATTTGTTGAGGCAAAATTAATATAAAATATATGAAATCTCTAATATTTTAGTATAAAGACATATAGACATTTTTAAAAGAGTGTAATTTTTTTAATTTTATTTAAATTTTATTTTTATATTCCCCATACAATTACAACCCCCTTATTTTGACCCCAAGCCCTCCTTTCCCCGCCCCCTACCCCCTGTAGAGTGTCTCTGGTTCATAGTTGTTTGTTGATTTTGATATTTTCTTTCTTATAGTTATTCTTTTTCCTGGCACCTTTTTTAAGTTTTCTAGATTCCTGCGATGAGTGAGACCATCCGGTATTTCTTTTTCTTTCTGGCTTATTTCGCTGAGCATGATCCCTTCCAGCGCCATCCATGTTGCTGCAAATTGCATGTGTTTATCTTTTTTGAATGCTGAGTAATATTCCATGGTGTATATGTACCACATCTTCTTGATCCAGTCATCTATTTTTGGGCATTTGGGCTGTTTCCAAAACTTAGCTATTGTAAATAGTGCTGCTATAAACATAGGGGTGCAGGTGTTCTTTGGAATTGATGTTTCTGTGTCCTTTGGGTAAATACCTAGGAGTGGAATTGCTGGATCATATGGAAGCTCTATGTTTAGTAGGTCCAGAAATCTCCACACAGCTCTCCATAGTGGTTGGACCAGTTTGCATTCCCACCAACAGTGCAGGAGAGTTCCTTTTTCTCCACACCCTCGCCAACATTTGTTGTTGCTAGTTTTTTTAATATGTGCCATTCGCACTGGTATAAGATGGTATCTCATGGTAGTTTTGATTTGCATTTCCCTGATTACAAGTGATGTTGAACATTTTTTCATTTGCCTGTTGGCCATTTGCATTTCCTCTTCAGAGAAGTTCCTTTTTAGCTCTTCTGCCCATTTTTTGACTGGATTATTTTCTTTGTTTTTGTTGAGTCTCATCAGCTCTTTGTAGATTTTTGTGATCAGTCCTTTATCATTAGTGTTGTATGCAAAAATGTTCTAAAAGTGTAATTTTTGATATTGTGGAACTATCATCAGAGTCAAGATCATGAATCTATCCATCAAGCTCTAAAAATTTCTTGATAATCCCTATCTTCCCTTCCCCTACCTCATTCCCAGACAGTGGTTTGCATTTTGTCACTAATAATAAAAAAGAGACATAATAAAGACATACTGCTTTAGCCCCATAGGCTATAATGTTCCATAAACCTTAAACTGGTAGAGGTGCCCTCTCCCATCCCCATCTGACAGTAGAATGCTCCTGTTTGCATCTTCTTTATTGAAGAAATCATCCCATACTCACTTGCTTGTTCTCATTCCATATTTTTGGAAAGATGGTGTAATCAGCCTGGTTTGAGCCAGGGACCGTGTCATTACTACAGACGTGATTAAATCCATTGTATCTCAGAGAAAAGGAATTGTGAATTAGGAGATATTCCAAAAATTTGTGAAGTCTTGGGCCTCCCCAGTGGCACAGCAGTTGAGTGCGGGGTTGCGAAGCTGCCTGCAGCCTCTGCAGTGCCGGTTCGATCCCCGGCTGCTCCCCGACCACCGGAGGAGGGTCCCACATGGCGCGCAGACTCCTGCCGCCCACTGCTCCCCTCAGCAGTGTACTTCGGTCCTTCTGCCTGCTCTGCTCCCCGCTCTGGCTCTGGTGAATTCTCTCACCCTCCCGCTCTTCTGACTGTACCCAGTGCTTGTATAAATAAATAAATAAATAAATAAATAAATAATTAAATCTTTAAAAAAAAAATGTGAAGTCTTATATGTTACCTGCTTCCCTTTCCAAAAAAGATCGTGTCCATTTTTAAGGTAATTTTTATTAAAAGACAAGCTATTTAACATGCCAGAATGGATTCTCCCTAAAAAATTTAATGAAAAGTTTTAATGATCTGTTCTTTTGGTGAATATTTATTAAGCACCTTTTGTATTCCTGGGCACACTTGTATATGCTGAGAGTGTATCAGTCTAATACAACGTAAGTCACAGCCTTTCTTTTCCTTTTGTGTTAGAAGTTTGATATACTTCAAATTAACCTTCAAATGTCCCTTTAAAGTTTTTTTTTTTAAAAAAAGATTTATTTATACATAGAAAAACTGGGGGGTAGGCCAGGGATGTGGGGTGGGGGGTGAGAATGAGGAGAGAACAGAGACAGAATGGGGAGCAGAACAAGTGGATCTACTGAAATACACTTACACTGAAATACACTGTTACACTGTTAAGGAGAGCAGCGGGCAGGGCTGGAGAGACAGGAGAGATCTGCTGAGCAGCGGTAGCATGATAGGGCTGAGGATTAACTCCTACACCACCAAGAAGGCCCTCCCTTTAAAGTCTTAATCAGATTTCATTTTACCAACATTATAATAGTGTTAGAAGGAAACACCCATAGTATTTCCTCTGTTGGGTATATCCATTCACACTTTTCCTAAGTGATTGGAAGTTGTGTGGTTATGCTGCTTGACATCTTAAACAACTAGTAGTTTAACCTTCATTCTTCCCTCACCACTGTGGTAGGGCAGCCAGAGAGTGCAGAGAGGTTTTCAGGCTGTAAAACTCTTGTTTCTATTTTCTGTAGATTTAGTGAAATCTTCACATTTAACAGACTTTCTTCTAGGCAAGATGTTAGAAGACTAGAGCTCTTCTCTTAAGTTGGAAGATTAATTCACAGAAAAAACTTTGCAAAATAGGAAAAGGTCTGTTTTGAATTTCCATCAAAAACAGATTAGACTTTTTTCCAGATAGTGCTATTGTCAGGCTAGCAGTTAAGTCACCTAGTGACAAACTTGAAAATGTGCTGTGCAAGCCTGGAGTTTTAAAAGAAAATTCCCCTAAGAATCATATTTTAATACCTTTCTCCTCTGAGTCTGCTTTCACCCAGAAAATCTGTGTTGCCTTTAAGCTGCGGCTAATGGGTAATGCCTTCGCATGAAACCTGCTCTGTTTGGGTGGGTCCTCTGTTAAGTGAGATGGGGCAAGCTCTGGAGCCTGCTGCCTGTTTGTGTACTTATGAGCCCCTTGGCTGCTGCTAGCTAGCTAGGGTTTTAGTTGATTTTATTTTATCTTGAGCCATATATAAAGGATTTTTTAAAAAAGACATCAATTCTCTCTTTTCTATTCATAGTGGTTGGACCAGTTTGTACTCCCACCAACAGTGCAGGAGAGTTCCTTTTTCTCCACACCCTCGCCAACATTTGTTGTTGCTAGTTTTTTTGATATGTGCCATTCTCACTGGTATAAGATGGTATCTCATGGTAGTTTTGATTTGCATTTCCCTGATTACAAGTGATGTTGAACATTTTTTCATATGTCTGTTGGCCATTTGCATTTCCTCTTCAGAGAAGTTTCTTTTTAGCTCTTCTGCCCATTTTTTGACTGGATTATTTTCTTTGTTTTTGTTGGGTCTCATCAGCTCTTTGTAGATTTTTGTGATCAGTCCTTTATCATTAGTGTTGTGTGCAAAAATGTTCTCCCAGTTGGTGGGGTTTCTCTTTGTTTTTGTTATTGTCTCTTTTGCTGTGCAGCAGCTCTTTAATTTGATGTAGTCCCAGCTGTTTATCTTTGCCTTCACTATTACTGCTTTGGGTGATGTGTCTGTAAAGATGTCTTTGATGTGCATATCATGGAGTGTTTCGCCTATATTTCCTTCTATGTATTTTATGGTTTCAGGTCTTATGTCTAGTTCTCTAATCCATTTTGAGTTGGTTTTTGTGTATGGTGTTAGGTAGTAGTCAAGCTTCATTCTTTTGCAAGTAGCGACCCAGTTTTCCCAGCACCATTTATTGAACAAACTTTCTTTGCTCCAATGCATATTCTTTGCTTGCAAAAACTTGGAGAACAGTGTGAGTTTTCCTTTATTCTCTTCTGTAGTTTCTAAACCACCCTGGGTTTGGTGGGAGAATTGAGCCCTAGTGCTTTTGGCATGCATTATATGTTTTGAATTACTGTCCTGTGGATCTAGAATTGTATTCTTACGTACTATCCTTGTGATAATTAAGTCACTGGAGTAAGTTTTTGTGTTTTGTTGTTCAAATGAGTTGTGGTTGAGAAAGTCTATTCTAAAATATTAGGAAATGGTCTGTAAACTCATAGACACCCAAAGATTGTAGCTTTGTGAGTATACAGTGATACATTAGCTATTTATGTCATTCTAAGTTGGGAAACAAAAGGATCTCAAGCATTAATAGTCTGCTGGACATTATCCAGTGAAAAGAACTGTTCTGCTGTTTCCTTAATAAAGCACAATATAAACTTGTGAGGGGAAAAAACAAACCTTGGTTTTCATGTAAACCAAAACAAATTAATACAAATAACATTTTGTTTTGTTTTGTTTTGTTTTTTTTGGCTAACATTTTTTTACTATGTCATGTCTAAAGGAAATAAAATCAGTTATCTTTATTAGTTTTTAAAACTAATTTGATGGGCTTTTTACTTACCTATTTAGAAAATCAATCAGCCAAGCAAAAGGCTAAACTCTTTTTGCTTGTAAATAATGTTAACTGTTTTATGGACCTGAACCCTGAGGATAGCATATGGCTTATTTACCAGCATGTAGTACAAGGATTCTACGGCTAATCTTAATGTTCCCCTGTCTAAGATTCTTTTAAACAGGAGCATCTATGAAATCTACACTGTGTTTTTATGGCTAAGACCTGATTCATACAGTTTATAAAACGTGTTGTGTGAGCAGTAAGAATGGCATTAGCTATCTTGATTCCTGCAGATTACAGTTGTTAACGAATTTCTCCACTCTCCTTTAAAAAAATATATATTAACAAGGAATCCTTTAAAAAAAAGTCCAGCTCCTTGTTATGAAATCTAAACTGTGATACTAGCTGAAACTAATTAGAAAACAATCATGGTTTATAAATCCTTTAAGTGGAAGTTTTCTGTTTGCTGTAGTCCATCACCTTCATATTTAACATGGAAATAATTTGAATTAATTTATAGTAAATGCTGCTCCACACAGCCCAAGCCAATAAAATGCAGTCTATATTGTTTTCTGAGTCTTCTACTAAATGTCCCACAGAATAAATTTGGAGTAACTAGGTCTTTGGGAAAAGGTTTAAAATAAAAACTAAGTTGCTGTCTAATTGAAAAGAAATTCTTAAATAATTTTCTTTTCTTCTACAAGGTAAAATTCAAAATCTGAGCTCTTATTATCTCATAGGGAGCAGGAATGCTATAACTTTATTTAAAAAAACTTTTCATATAAAGCATGTATTTGAAATGGTACTGCATTAGCTATGAAGAAGCAAAACTATTTTAAATTTTAAGACTTTGAATAAAAGGTATATTGCAGAGCCTCCTGGTGGCAGCAGTTCTTTGTTGCCAGAATGTCCTCATTTGAGACACCTGCTGAATGGGAGGGAGCTGATTCTGAATTAACAAACGAACCTATTTTGTTTGCCTGTATCCTTTTGAGGCATCTACTACAAAGACTACAAAATGACTTGTTGAACATTTTTTAGCTTCTGGTTTTAGGCTCATCTTATATTGTAAATGGATGCCCTAATAGTTAACTTGTAAATGTCCTTTGTGAATTAAGGCACCTGGATTGTTAGGATGTTTATGGATTAGAGATTCCGAGATTCCTGCTGCCTCTACACCTGATTATTCTCTAATAATGCAATATGTAATACTTTTTGTGCTAGTGCAGGGACGAATTGACTGCTGTAGGGAATTGGAAGGACCAGTGGGAGATAAGGGGGGGGGGGCAAGCCTGTAGCTAGTATTTGGTTATCAGTGAAAATGGATAAACTTTTCAGCTGATTAACAAGTCTCAACTGACTGACTCACTGGCTTACCCTCCTCAGTCCCTTTGAATACCTGTGGTCAGTAGGTTGCTGTAGGGCACTGACACTCCCATCAGTTGTAGAATGGTTAGCAAGCCTACGTTGTTCTTGTTCACAAACCTGTTTGTGCCATTTGTTCTTATTTTCGTAATTATGTAATTTAATTATTACATAAACCCGTGACTTATGAAAATCCAAGTTGTTCAGATGAAACCTAGTTTAAATGCTTTGAATGGTGTTGACAAAGGTGACTTAGCAAAAAAATTGCAGCCCAAATTACATTTGTGTAAGACAACTATTGAAGAATGGGTACATAATTAATGTCCAAAAGGAGTCTATATTCAGGTCATTTCCAAGTGTCTTAAATTCTTTCCATAATTTAAAAGCCAAAAGCGGAAATTGTAGAGGATGCATTATGGTTATGATGTATGAAAGAAAGATGTTTTGACACTTTCTAGTGTGTAGATCCATCCCAACAAAAGACCTGGTTCTGTATTATAGGATTAGCAAATGAATGTTCACCCAAATCGAAACAAAAATGCTTTACCAAAATGAGTATCAGAATACTTTGGTATTCATACCAAATTTTTATGGTTTACTGATATATATGACTTTTTCCTATCTGATCAATTGCTGACCCTAATCATTGTCAGTTTAAAAGAACTTCTGCTGTATTGCTTTAAGCTACTAAAAACTGAAAGTTTGAAACTTTTTTTTTAAGTTTGAAACTTTTTGGTTTTTAATTCATTCATTTGTTCACATGTATTTGTAGAACACCTATAATGTGCCAGGCATTCCTCTTCAGCTCAGTGCTCCCCCTCAGAGGCTGGTAGCGTTTCTTTTAAGGAGCTTTCTTTCCTTAGTGGTACATTAGTGAAAAGTACAGTGATATGAATAGTAATGATTTTCTTAACAGTTTTAGAATAGTTATCAAAATAAAATCTAGTCTTTGTATTGAAAGCTAAAGCCACATCTACCTAAGAACTAGTGGGTTCTCAATCCCAGCCTCTAACCTAATTTTCTCCTGAAAAGCTTTTGAAAAACACTGCTTCTAGGACCTCATTGCAGACCAATTTAAATTAGAATCTCTAGGAATAGGGCCCAGGCATAAAAAGGCAAGTGAATATTTGATGTTTGATATTTCCCAAACTAAATCTGATAATCCTAAGCCAATTTGATAGTATTTTTATTCCTGAGTCATCTGGGATACATCTATATGGTATTAGTTTTTCAGAGTTAATGGTTTGTTAATGGTTTGGATCTTGCTAGAGAAGAAACTTTATGTAATGTAATTTGTAGAATGATTATCACATCAATACTCTGACTTTTAACTTTTCCTTTAAAAAAAAAATTAAAGGTAATGAGTTGGTTGAAATTCTTTTTTTTTTTTTAAGATTTATTTATTTATGCATACAAGAGCTGGGGTACAGGCCAGAGTGCAGTGGGTGAGAGGATTCGCCAGAGACAGAGTGGGGAACAGAACAGGCAGATCGACTGAAATACACTGCTGAGGGGAGCAGCGGGCGAGTCAGGAGAGGTCTGCTGCGCCATGTGGGTTGCTCCCTGGCGGGCTGGGAATTGAACTCCTGCTGCAGTGACTGCAGATAGCTTCATAGGTTGCGTCTTAACCCTTGTGCCACCAGGGAGGCTCCTTGAAATCTTTCTGTAGTTAGAAGTGTGTAATTTTTAACATTTTAGTTTTTTAGAAACATTTTAGTGAGTTAGGAGCCTGAAGAAAAGCATCTTTTCTTTCATTTGCTTTAAAATATTAATGTTCATATGAAACACTAATAAAGGTTAGGAAATGCTGAGTTGTGGGCTTCTTTTTACCCCTCATAGTATGCATATGCAGTTGTAATTTTATATATAATGAACAAAAACTAAACGATGTCAAAGGTGTTGAATACATCTTGAAATAAAACCACCTCTTGTAAATTATTTCATTCATACTTAATCTTTAGGCCTATAAACTTTGAAAGTTGTAAGTTGTAGTCCATTCATCATTTTTCTTCTTAGCCCTTGCAAAGTAGAATCGTTCTTTCCTTACTTATTTATTTCCCATTTCTGTTGTTCAAAAGAGGACTCAGAGTTAGTACTTTACTCTTAGGTATTTACTTCACTGGTAATAATTCTTTCATATTGCTGTGTTGTAGATTGGGTACATTTTTTACAGCAATTTTTTTTTTTTATTATTTTCTGGTAACTGTGAGAGATGTTAGCTAGTGTTCTTTGAAACCAAGCATTTATCAGAACACTAAAACTAATTCCAAAATACACATTACATTTAATTATGAGTTTTGAATTGAAAATGTAATCTTAATATTTCAGTTTTTCTCTTAGAATACTAATGCATTGGGGGAAGGGCCAGTCAGGCATATTAGTTGAGGCACTTAGAATTTCACCTTGTGAGTCATAAATAGCTTATTTTCATATCTTATTTGCTTTGTGTGAAAATTACTCCTTTATCTAATTTTCTAGCACACGTGTATATGCCCTTTCTGTGATCTATTTGCTTATCCATCATGGTCAGCTGCTTGGATAGCTTGGCCAGAGATGTCTAGGAAGGTGGAAAAGTCTTGTCAACTAAAAGTAAAAGGGAAAAACTTAAAGATTTACTAAGTGATTAACTGGTTTGATAAAGATTTCACAGGCCCCCCCAGGGCCAATGAGAAAACTAATAGTAATAAAATGTTATCTTATCAGCACTAGCAGCTAGGAGCAATTTAGCCCCATGAATATCTTATTCCATCCATCCCTACCTTCTGTTTTAGTTAAAGTATCAATGCCTCCTGTGTACTTAGCAACTTTCAATTCTCTAAGGTAAACAAACATGTTTTGTTCCCTCTCCTTTGAGTTCAGAAAACTGATATGCTATGAAATAGAGTTAATTTGACTGGTGTATTAGTGAGGACTCTTGGTTTCAGATGATAGAAATTGATTTCAAAGTTGTTGAAGTAAAAAAGAGAATGCATTGGTTTATATAACTAGTAAGTTCCAGGATGTACCTGATTTCAGGCATGACTGAAGTTTGGGTTTGAACTGTTTCAGGACATTTTCTCTATTTTGCGTCATTTCCATACAGACTGTCCTGTACTAGTTCTAGTGCCTCTGATCGCTCTGGGTTTACAACCTGCTATTTTATCAACCCCAGTGAAAAAAGAAAACTTTTCTGGAAGTGCCAGCACAAAATGTAGGTGTAATTTTTCAGGTTCTGTTCTTGACCCAGTCATTCATTTCCTGTTGGGTTTTCTCACTGACCAGGCCTGGGCTACCTGCCACCCCTGAAGCAGGGTTATGTTCATCCCTAGATGAACTGCATGTATTAAAAGTAGGGGAGGGCCTCCCCTGGTGGCGCAGCGGTTGAGCACTGGGCTGAGAAGCTGCCCGCAGCCTCTGCAGCGCCAGTTCAATCCCTGGCCCTTGGGGAGGGTCCCACATGGCGCGCAGACCTCTCCTGCCCCACCCCGCTGCTCCCCTCAGCAGTGTACTTTGTCAGTCTGCCTGTTCTGCTCCCCACTCTGGCTCTGGTGAATTCTCTCACCCTCCCGCTCTTCTGACTGTACCCAGTGCTTGTATAAATAAATCTTTTAAAAATAAATAAATAAAAGTAGGGGAAAAGTAGTTCTCCAAAAAGAGCAAAAAAATACAGGACCCCAGTAAGTTAATGAGTCTGAATTTCTGATTCTAAAGCTGGTGTTATTTCCTATTTCACTACTATTCTAAAAATGTCAAGAGAAGTGCAACCACAAAAATAAATGCAGCTGCCTAGAGATAGGATGGACATACAATCTTGATATTTATAAATTGTTTAATATCAAAACCCACTTTTCTTCTTCCTGGCAACTTAAGTATTATCACTTCACAGTATCACTGTCCATACTGTAAAATAATCTGATCCCATTTTGACTATTAACATAGGAATACTAAACTTAGAAGAGTAATCTTAAGGCCTCCCTGGTGGCGCAGGGGTTAAAGACACGGTGCTATCAAGCTATCACCAGCCATTGCCAGGGGAGCAACCCACATGGCACAGCAGACCTTTCCTGTCTCGCCCCACTCCTCCCCTCAGCAGTGTGTTTCAGTAGATCTGCCTGTTCTGCTCCCCACTCTCTCTGGTGACTCCTCTCACATACCCCCAATCCGCACCACAGGTCTACATCCCAGCTTTTGTATGCATAAATAAACAAATCTTTAAAAAAAAAGAGAGAAGTAACCTTAGTTTTTAAATTCTATTAGTTTGAAATACATATGCGGGAAAGGAGGCTTGACAGAAAAGCTGTTACTGGATTGTTTAAATGTTCCAACATTGCAAGAGGCTCCTGATTTCTAGACAGAAGGATTTTTCTCCCAGTTCATCCTGTCTCCTCCTGTCTGTTTCCCCACCCCCATCATCCTCCTTTTTGTTTCTTGGCTTACTTCCTTTCCTTCCTCCAATTCCCCCTAGCCCGTGACAGCAGAAGCTGGACAGTTTCCTCACTGGAGGAGGCAAAACGACTAGTCTCTTCCTTCAAGGAAAGTACTGCAGAGTAGAATTGCATGTAGACGTGCTTAAGAACATTAACAGGAATTTTATTTCTTTGTGTGGAAAGAAGCTTCGTGACTCTGAAGACCAGAGTCATACTATCTTGTTCCAGATTTCCTTGGGCAGCTTCAACTTGGGTTTCTTCAGAGGTCTTAGAAGCACCCTAGATGCTGGAGGTACAGGCTTCAGGGGTTTCCTGTAAATTCTTTTGTGCGTAAGATGCCTGTGAGAATGGAGGTGGGAGGTAACGCTAAATGCTCTGGTTTTCATTCCTGCTGTCACCAGAATAAAAATGACCTAACTGTATTTTGGGCCCCCAGGCAGCTTTGAAATGACATGCCACCTGCTGACCTAATCCATTTCATTTCTGGTACTAGGATAGCCAAAGCAATTTGCTCAATTTGCAATTGACTATTTACTCTTTAAAGCAGCAATGATTAGATCTAGTGTAAGAAATCACATGCTCTGTTTATCAAGAATTATAACTTAAGGTGGAAAGTTATCCTTTTTTGAAGAAGTCATTTAAATATGGTGTATTTTACCTCAGAGACTAACTATGCTTTTAGAAAGCTACTTTTTGCTGCTGTTCCTCAGGAAGGAGTACAATCTGCTGATGAAATTTGAGATAACAGAAGTGTTTCTCAGCAGCAGCTGAATGGAGCATAGAACTAGGAGACTGCTATATTTATCTTTAGGTAAATTTTGCAATTTACTGGGGGGAAAAAAATCTGTATAGCATGCAAGCAGATTAACTTGTGTTAATCCAGCAGCTGCTTCTCTGGCAAATAAAAGAGTGGAGTATGCAGCTGTAGCCCTGCACACACACTCAGGTGCTGGACGTACTTTACTTTGTCTTAGAACTATGCCAAGAGCCACATATGCTGATGAGTTCCTGTTTTTTCCATTTTAACTTAAAAAAAAAAAAAAAAAAACCCTCAACTCCCATGTTTTTCTCTCCCCCGCCCCCCATCAAAATAAAGTGATTAAAGCTTTTTTTAAATGATAGCTTCGGAGGCTTGGATTTTGGTCTTGAACTCTGCATTTAATAGTGATATGGGGTACTGCCATTGATGAATAAGAGTTATAGAAGCAGCTACTTCATTCCCCCTCCTATTCCCCCTCTCAGAGATCCTTCTGTCAGTAACTAACATGCTGGCAGAATTAAGGTGTCTGCTTCCAGTTCGGCCCTCTTTATTTCTTGTTGCTTTCTGTGATTCGGCAGCTATGGAATTTGCTTCCCTGCATGGGCCTCTAAGAAGCCAGCTCTCCTGCTCTCCCCAACATGCTCACAGTCAGCAGAACAGGGAAATCACACTGATCAGCACACCACTCAGTTGATCAAAGGGAGCCAGCCACTTTTCTTCAACAAGACCCAGCGGTATTAGTCACTACGCCTTCTCCTGCCGTGAGCAAGGCCACTGGAACGCTGCTGGCAACATTAGTCTATGTGTAAAAAGCTGCTTATGTTCTCTTTGCCTTGGCTTTGGCTTAGGCCTGAAGTGGGGGTGGGGGGAGGGGGATGCCCCACCAGCCAGTATCTCTCCTTCCTGAAACTTAGTGTGAAGCATGTCTCTCCATTGGCGATCCCTAGTGACAACCCCTAACTCTGCTGGGGAAGACTTGCTAATTTTCTTTTAATTGTAGAAGAGCAGAGCCCCACAGCAAATTGAACATGTGGTTACTATGTGAAATATATGACAGAATTTGACCTTATATTGATTGAGTTAATCTTAGGTTTGACAAATCTACAAAATAAAAATAAGCCACTTTTTTTTTAAGTATTTAATTTTTTGATTCTGTTGCTTTTTTATTGTTTTCTGGGTAGTCATGTTATTTTGTAAGAATCGGTGGGTCTCTCTCAACGCTAATTTGTTGGTTAAGAGACAGCAGTTTCCCACTTGTGGCTCTAACGGGTGTATAATTCCCTTTCTTGTAAGCAGTTGGCATTTCAGTACAGTTTACAATATGGAACATGGAAGGGACCCCCTGAGTAGGACAGTGGCTGCTCTTTGTCACTTGCAGCTGTGTTTGCAAGGGGGCATGCTGGCAGCCAGCAAGGAGAGTGCTGTGACAGGTGGGAAGAGCAAAACCAGCAAATATGCTTCTCCTTTCTCTTACCCTCTTTCTATTCCCTTCTTCCTCCCCACTCTTTTCTACCTGACCTTCTGTTTTTCTTCTCTTCTCCTTTTAGAAGCCATCTGTTTCTCTCTACCAGTTCTATTTGGCTTGCAGATGCCATTATACAGGAATACACAGTGTTGGAGCTAGCGTGAGCTTGACCTGTACGGAACGTATGTATTTGGGCTGGGCTCAGCCTGATGCACTGAAGGGAAGGGTGAGGGCTGGGCATATACAGTTTTACACACCAATTCTTGAGACTCAAAAAAACCACATATCTTACTACCTGGATCTGCGTTACTTTCTTTACAGATGGGACCAAATTGGGCTGTGTGTAAAAAGCTGTTTATGTTCCCTTGGCCCTAGGCTCGGCTGAGACAGAAGGGCAAGAGGAAAGGAGAGAACTGTCCCAATAATCAGAATTGCTTCTTTCTGAAATTTGGTGTGAAGCATTTTCACCCCTGTTGTCAGTGACACAAGTTGTCACGCTACAGAGCTATTTATTTATTTATTTATTTAGTAATAATAAATTTTATTTTTATATCCCCCATACAATTGCAGCCCCCCCATTCTGACCCCAATCCCTCCCCTCCCGCCCCCGCCCCCCAAAAAGTATCTCTGGTTCATAGTTTTTTGTTGATTTTGATTTTCACTTTCTTATAGTTATTCATTTTCCTGGTCCCTTATTTAAGTTTTCTAGATTCCTGCTATGAGTGAGACCATCCGGTATTTTTCTTTTTCTTTTTGGCTTATTTCGCTGAGCATGATCCCTTCCAGCGCCATCCATGTTGCTGCAAATTGCATGTGTTTATCTTTTTTGAATGCTGAGTAATATTCCATGGTATATATGTATCGCATCTTCTTGATCCAGTCATCTATTTTTGGGCATTTGGGCTGTTTCCAAAGCTTAGCTGTTATAAATAGTGCTGCTATAAACATAGGGGTGCAGGTGCTCTTTGGAATTGATGTTTCTGTGTCCTTTGGGTAAATACCTAGGAGTGGAATTGCTGGATCATATGGAAGCTCTATGTTTAGTAGGTCCAGAAATCTCCACACAGCTACAGAGCTATTTAATAGTTGAGCTCTTTCCTGAAGTCACCCAGTTGATAATCTTTTGTCTATGTTTTCCCTTCAATTATCTTCTCCTCAGGCATTGCTGGTAGGAGTGTAAAATGGTGCAATCACTTTGAAAAATAGTCTGGCAGTTCCTCAAAATGTTTAACATAGAGTTACCGTGTGACTCAGCATTTTCACTCTAGGTGTATACTCAAGACAAAATGAAAACATGTCTAAACAAAACTTAATATGAATGTTAACAGCAACATTATTCAGGAATGCCCACAAGTGGAAACAGCCTGTCCACTGATGGATGGCTAAATAAAATATGGTATACCCATACAATGGAATATTATTTGGCAGTAACAAGGAATGAAGTACTGATAAGCGCTACCACATGGATAAATCTTGAAAAAGTATTTTTAGTGAAAGAGTCTGGTCTCAGAGGCCATATTTTGTGATTCTGTTAGGGGAAAGTGATGTCCTGAGTTAATCCCATACAGGCTTTGTGGACTCCACCCCCACTCCAGACTAAAGCCATCAAGACTCTGGGAAAGACAAATCCCATCACCACCAAGGGAGGGTGGCTGGGACCTGAGGGTGGAGTTGGGCAGCCAGGTTGGATATAAAAAAACCAAACACGTGGGCCTTGGGCTCTCTGGCTCGTGATCGCTCGCCTCCTGGCTCCACCGCTCCTGGCTGGCGGCCAACTCTCAGAGTGCCATTTTGGGATTCCTAATCGGCAGATCGGGTAGGACTCATTTAAAACTTTGTCTCCCACTTTTCTCCCAGAGCTGTACATTTCCTCATTTCCCCTTCCCTTGTAAATAAACCTTTTATTAGCCTTTCACGTGTGCCTGCAGTAGAGCATTGATAAGTCCTTTTAAGCGCGCGGGTGAGGACCCACAGTCAGGCACCCCGTTTTGTATCGGGGTTGCTCTACAACAATTCCATTTCTGTTGAATGTATAGAACATGCAAATCTGTAGAGACTGAAAATAGAATAATGACTTGTTTGGACAGAAAGAATTGTGTGTGTGAGAGGGGCGGGATGGAGAGTGACTGCTAATGTGTGTGGGGTTTCTTTTGGGGTGATGAAATTTTCTAAAGTTGATTGTGATGGTGGTTGCACAATTCTGAATATGCTTTAAAGTTATTGAATTGTGTATTTGCAGTGGTGGATTATATGTGAATTATATCTAAATAAAGCTTTTAAAAATTATTACTACATACTTTATTTGGGCTGAGGATGCCGAATGTCTTTTCTAAAGTCGTGCTGGCTAGGAGAACCCATATTCTCAAAAAGAATATCAGCTTAGTAAAGAAAATAACTTACTTACAGTGTCATCTCATTCATTTGATTCCCACTGAACCTCAGTGTACAGATCAAATTGACATGCACCAAGGAAAAATGACTTCTCTAAGACTCTACGACCAAGTAAATAGTAGAGCAAGTATGTCATCTCTGACTCCTATCCCAGTCTTTGTACTCTTGTGAAACAAATGTTAGGATATTACAAAGAAAATAAGAATGGCCCATGCTTAACCCTTTCACTTCTCGACTGTGACTAGAGAAGTCTTTCATATTCTGTCTTGCCTTCCTTATCTGGGAAGTGGAGATAAGAATGCTTCCCACCTTAAAAGTCACTTAGACCTTACTGTCTTGGTTTCTTTGTCTAGAAGAGGGAGCTGGTAATGTTTCCTATCTCATGGGCATATAGTAAGAACTAACAATAAAAAAACAATTATAAGACATCTTGCCAGGTTATAAAAATTCTTCATAATAAACTATCAAAGGGTATTGTTTTCCTCTTTCTTTTATGTCATACAAATTCACAGCCCAGCAGGATGTAATAATAACCACCTATGTCACTTTTCTCTGAGGAGCTCAAAGCACTTTACATCAAATTAATCCTCCCCACATCCCTGTGAGTTACACAGGGAAACTAGTATCAGAGGAGCTAGAGCACAGAGAGGGAAGTAACTTTGCTTGGAGCCTTTCTCTCAGGCTGGGTCTCTCATACTGATGGCTTATTTATTTGCCCCTAGTGTATTTATTTGGTCAATTGAATTTATTCTTTATGAGTTTGTCACTTGTAAATATGAAAAAAAAATGCTCGAATGGCCTCATGAATCATTATTTAGATCTGCTTAAACTTTATTGAGGGTAAAGCTGTTTATTTTGACCTGGCTATGTCATCCTTGATCTGGACAAGAAAAAAAGTTCAAAATTCCTGAATAAGCACTTTTGATTTGAACATTCACTATAGCGCACATTGCCAACTGCGTGTCCTGCTATGTAGACAGGTGAAATCCTTGATGGGCCTTTGAATACTATTCTCATTTGACCAAACACTCTTCACAGAGTGAAGGCAGACTTTCTTCTAAGTCTCTGAGTTTTACAGTGTGTTTACATGTGGAAAGCTCATTTACTAGGATCACACCCTAGATCTTCACCACCATCATCATCATTGAATATTATTTTGGTTGTATGGCTTAATGCCATTACCAGCCCTTGCAACAGAGAATATCTATAGGTGGGGATTGTGTAAAATAATTAGAAAGGTCTATATATATGATTAAAGTGGCTTCTAGTAACCCATTGGAAAGCAGAGTAAAGCATGACTCATCCCCTGGAAAGCATTAAATTCTTTTCCCTTTCCTGGTTGTTTGCCGAGTCTGGTTTGGACGTTTGTGTTTTTTTTTGTTTGTTTGTTTGTTTTTTTTGGGGGGGTGGTTATTTTGGATTTTGTTTCTTTGTTTTTGTTTCTCTTTTGTAAGACTAATCTCTTTCACTTGATGGGGATGCATTTCACCTGTCCTAAGTGCGTTTCCCTTGCACATTGGCCTTGTTGGTATGCTGCCCTGGAGAGGTGGCCCCTGGCTGTTGGCACTGTCCTGTGTGCAGTTAATTAAGCCTCCTGCTGAGGACCTGGGTGGCTGCTGCCGCTGTTCACTGATGTGTGTGAATTGAGTGAAGCACATGTACACAAGCTCAGGTGCACTCGTGGAAACAGACCCGGAAAATAGCAAAAGATGAAGTTGGGGTAAAGCCTTCAGCTTTTAAATAAGCTTGGTAATCTGGCTAGCTGAATGCCAGAGCTCACAAAACTGAGAATTGCATTTCTGAAGATAAGACAGTCGCTTTTTGTGTTTTTATCTTTGCTTCCCAAAATGTATTGAGTTTTAATGTGGTACTTTATCTTTGTGAGCAAGAAAACAGAGCCAGTGATGCACTTATGGGCCACGGGGGCCAACTCAAAGAGGGGTTTCTCCTCATTTCTTTGGTGACCACATCTCAAGAAAGTAAACCTGACCAGAGTCTTCTTCCTGAGGCATGTAACTGCCTTGTCCTCATTGTAGCATGAAGGGACTAGGGAATTTGCAGAAGGTGAGAAAGGCTTTCTTAAAGCACATGTTTTAGGGAACAGATTGTGATTTCCTTTGAAGTTAGGCCCCTGATTTTTATCATTAGGCTCTTGATTTCTACCCATTCTTTTAAAAAATACTTAGTAGTGCTTTGGAGCCTTCCTATGATTCTGTTCACTGTGATGTAAAATGCTTATTTAAGAAACGTTAAGTTTTCCAATTCCCAGCTTGCTTACTTGGGTAAAATATAGAAAATAATCAGGCTGGGATAATAATGTAGTCTTAATAACATATCATTCACTAAATCAGGCAACTTCTTTGTTCTTTCTCCACCTATCCCAACTCCTCTCAGCAAATTTCAACTGTGTATTCTTCCATATATAAAAAAAATCCATCAACCAATGTTTTTTCAACCCCTCCTTTGTATTAATATTTGGTACAATGACATGTGGTAATGCTTATGATCTTTCATACAGAGAAAAGAATAAGCACAAATAGAAGAACAGTACACTGCACAATAAAGAGTATAGATGATAAGAGAGAGAGCAGGGAAGGCGTAGCAACCTGAGGGGGACCTGGATCATCCAAAAAACAGACTAAATAGAGGCACTCTAAGAAAATCATGTGAGCCAAGGCAGGTTGTAGCAGTGGACATGGTAACGTAAGAGCAAATGTGGAACTTTATATGAAACTTTCTACCTTGAAAGTGTTGGGAAACAAACAAAAATAAGATTGACTAGTTATTTCATAGGACTTGGTTCTAGAAGACTTTTTTTTTTTTTACATTTTATTTATTTTTTCTCCAATTAAGTTTATTGAGGTAATGTTGGTTTACAATGCTAGTATTTGGTTTAGAGGTTATAGGTTCAGATCTCTGCAATTGTATGTTTCCACACCATGCCGACCACCAAAGCCCTCAAAGATTTTAAAGGGACATAAATGACCACATTGTCCCTTGCCTGGAACTCAACTTGCTTAGAACTAGCATTTTGATGAGTGCCCACTCTCTGAATGGAATGTTATGAAGGGTGGGATGCCCTTGTATTTGGTGGAAATTAGGTTTCCTTGGTCTGTTTGCTTTTTTTATTTGTTTTGCCAAGATAATATGTTAAGGGAACTAAATCAGTTCTCTATTCTATGGAGATAGGAAATCATGTCTACAGTTAAGAGAGCAGGGTTTTTTCCTTAAAAGGAATTCTGCTTCCTAATTGTGAAATCTGGACCTGATTGTTTGTAAAAAGAGAGTGAAAGGACAGGTTTAATGTTTAAAAGTTTGGATAGCTGTTGCAGAAGCAAAATTGATTCATAACACTGCTTCCTGATATGGGTTGCCTGAAGGAACAAGAGAAATCCTACATAAGTTGCACAGACTGTTTCACAGAAATGCTGTTCTTTGGAAGATAAAATGAAGGTGGTTAGGAGAGGAAAGTAGTAGTCTGGAGTCCCTGTTGATGTAAACATTGGGATTTTCAGTTGTAAATTATCATTAGAGATTTGAGTAGAAACAAATGACCCTAAAATGTCCAATTACATCTTTTATTTTAATAGGAATTTTCTAACATTTATTTTTCCAGTTGTTTAAGATACATTTTGGTTTAATAATATGTTCTCAGTAAAGCCAAAGGGAACCTATAACTGTAATGTAGATAGACTTTTGAGCAGTAGTTTGATATATGTTCCTGCTTGTTTTCCTATATCTTGTGTTATATTGATAGTTGCTTTTATTTATCTCATTTAGACAGTAGTGCTTAGGCTGAAACTTGATCTAGTCAATTTTATTATGATGGGTTTACCATTTTCTCAAATGTAGTGTACTCTTCTAATGCATTGTTACTATATCATGAAGGTAAAAACAAATTTACAGCTATAACCACAAACCTAACCTTTCCTCAGTTTGCTTGATTTACTACAAATTAAATTATATTATGCCTGATATAAATCATTAAGAATATAATTTAAAGCGGTTGCTGTGATCCATCTTTTAATGTTTTCTGCCCTCACATCCAAATGTGGCACTTCAAGACTGAAAGGCAGTGAAATGACTAGAAAACTGCCCTTCGGGAGGCCTAAGCGAGCATTCATTTCCGTGTTGGTATGTGACAGTGGGATCCTTCCAGCTCGGAGCAGGAGATGCACACATTGCATTCAGGGTGCAATGTTTGCTCCTTGACTTGTCTGCCTGATTTAAATATTCATACTTCACCAGAAGGAAAAAGCTGCTGACTTCTAAAAGTGGGTCAGTTTTTTTTCTTTTTTTTTTTTTTAATGGCCCTTTTGGCACTTTGTAACGTGTTAATACTGCCTTCGAGCTGGGGAGTAGTTTGGCAGAGCTGATCTTTATCGCTTCAGGGGCCAAGGCTTCTCTAGGCCAGTAGAAGGAAAGCGTTGAAGATATTAATAGCTAATAGACTATGATATGGTCTTTATTATTTCCTCTGTGTTTGTGTTTCTGAGTGTAGAATATAGTCTGTTAACCAGAAAGGACTAATTGAGGAAAACCTTTTCTGTGGAGGTGAATGTTAAAGTGATGATGCAAGTAAACCGCAGCAGCCTGTGTCTTGAGATGTGTGGTTTTTTCAGAACAAATTGTTGTATTTGAATACAACAACTTCTGAAAGGAGTCTTTGCATGGAATGGGATCCTTGTTAGGGTGTAAATCTTACTCCACTATCATCCATTTCTGCCTTATATGTATATAAAGTGTACTTTATATTGATTGAGTCCTTTTCATCAAAGGAACTCAGATGGCATTTTAAACATGTTTTCAGCCTCACAAAATTAAAAATTTATCTTTTATAGAAAGGGGAGATGGGATAGTAGAATGAGAAAGGGAGGATTAGAGTAATAGGAAGTACTAGAAGGAGAGAAATCTGCTAAGATACTGATTGCCAAGTCCTAGTCATAGGGCATAGATGAGATTGAAAGAGTCAAAATCACTGGTCAGGAGAAGTGATAACATTTACCAGCATTTGCAAAAGTTGGTTGATGGTTTCAGGCTAGTCTTATTGTGTCCATGCTCTGTCTCTGGTGAATCCTCTCACCCTTCCACACATCTGGCCTCTACCCCGGTTATTGTATAAATAAATAAATCTTTAAAAAATGAATAGATAAAAACAAGAAGTGTTTAATAGTTTATTTTAAATCTGGGTCTTCATGTACTGGGTGTGCTATAAAGCAACAAATTGGGCAGAACCCATACCTTCAGAACCCTGATATACATACTTCAATTAGTATATCATGCTGCCCCTCCCACCTCTCCTGCATAAAGCAGATAATCTTAGCCCTTCTTAAATGAAATCAAAGGACTCCTACCTTTTACATAACCCCTTGGTTAATATACTTGAGATAAATTTGACCCAGAAAACTAAAAAACAGTCTTTCAGTGTGTTTAGTCACGTGCTCCCAAAATGTTACTGCTCAGAAAAAATAATACTAGAAATAATTGTTATTGCTCAAATTATTGTCAATGTGGTACTTCTTGTATGCATCTTAAATATTTCTAAGATATCATTTAATAATGACTTGTGTTTTCTATCTTATTTTTAAAAAATTTTTAGTGTCTCACTGTGTATTCTAAAAAGCATGTGTGTGTGTTGGAAAAAAAAACAGTGTTTAAAAATATGTCCAGTTCTGCTTCTGTGTTTGTAATTGTGTTGGGGGAAGGGGCAGTGGAGAAGAGGTGATGGAGAAATGAAGAAGAACAAGATATCGGGGTTTTGTACATTTTTACACAAGAGAAATAAGTACATGTATCTGTGTCTGGTGCTCATTGTATTATCTTTACCAAGTAAAGTCAGCAAGTCTATTGTACAGATATGTTTAATTCTAGTACACTGACAAAGGATGGGACCAGTCTTGGAACTTTTTTTTTTTTTTAAGAGATTTATTTATTTACGCATATAAGAGCTGGGGCATAGGCCAGAAGTACGGGGGGGGGGGGGGGGATGGTGAGAGGATTATCCAGAGACAGAGTGGGGAGCAGAACAGGCAGATCTGCTGAGGGGAGCAGTGGGCAAGACAGGAGAGGTCTGCTGTGCCATATTGGTCACCTCCCTGGCTGGGGATTGAATTTGTGCTGCAGTAGCTGCAGATTGCTTCATAGTGCTATGACTTAACCCTTAGTGCCACCAGGGAGGCCCTACCTTGGAACTCTTTACCCTAGGTAGAAGAAGAACTCGTGTGTGTGTGTGTGTGTGTGTACGTGTGTGTGTGTGTGTGTGTGTGTACACAGTGTGTGGTACCCTACTGTGAGATCTTTAGTTGTAGTTCTGAGGGTGAATAGATTTATATTTGAACAAAGAGGAAGGGGGAATAGCTATTCTTGGACTTTTGCTATTTATTTAGATAATCAATTCACAAGAGAGAATCAGTGATGTAAGAAAAAATGCAATGGTGCTTAATATGAATATATACAGGATCCTTTATTCCCCACCATAGTAAGCAGTTTAGTATAAGATATTTTAGTTTTGAATCGTGTTTGTTTCCAGCAGGCCCTCAGCAGAACCTCTCAGAACTGTCCTTTAGCACATACTCTTTAGTTTGTCACACACTAGAGTATATTAAGTGCTAAGACCTAATTCTGGGTTTTTTTTTTACCCTCAAATTCATCACATATTGTACAAGGTCTCTACAGCCCCAAGCCCTCACTCTTCCCTATCTTTATAAAACCACTGTTCAAATTTGTCCCTTCTACTTATAATTAGATTGCTAAACTATTTTGGAATTAAGGACTCCCTAAAGATTTTTATTTTATATGTAACGTTTTTTTTTCTCTTTATAACTAATACTAGTATCTGCCCTGTATAGTGTAGGTATTTTTTTCTGTCACCATTCCATCCTACCTCCATCTTTCCTCCATTCTCCGATGAGGTGGACCACTGCGTTTAATGAAATTCCATTTCCTGTGTGACTTGTATTATCTCCTACCCTCCAAAATACAAGTGTAGAGTGAAAAGTCACTTGGGATAACTGCCAGAGGTTGTTCACAAGAAGCGACATCTAGTATCCTATGTAATCTGGCATAATTCATACTGAGAAGCCAGCACAAAGACTTAGAAGGTTAAATTCTTCTCCTGGAACACTTTCAGTCACATGTGCTTTAAGTTTCCAAAAAGCATAAATCTCTTTTTGAAAAAAAAAAATGATTTGTATCAAGTAATAGTAAACTTACTCATGGGTTTTTTTTTTTTAAAGATGTATAACTGGGACGTAATGGGGAGATGCAGGAAATGAAACAGATTGATAAGCACTCAGTGTTTTTCATGCATGCAGATATTTTTAATCATTGGAAATATTTGAAATTATTTTCTCTGACTTTAGTCAAGGACTCTAGCAAGCTGCAGATTATGCAGTTTTGACTGAGATCCTGATAGTGATCTGTAATTTTAGTTTGCTCTTTATAATATTGACCTTTTGTCTTTACTACTGAGAAGTGTGGAGTGAAATACATAACTGTATTCAGTCTTTATAGCTCTACAGTTGAGCCTGTACCTTGCCTGATTTTTAAGATACTGTTGATTCAATTTGATGAGTATGACTATGAGAGTATAGGTCTCAGGGTTTAAGTTAGAACTTTCCATGCTGACCCTTGCAAGCATTCTAAAAAATAAAATTAAAATAATAAAAATTATGGTGAGCTGCTTTCTTCGAGATGGGCCCTTTACTTGTTTGTTCTCAGGCTTCTCCACACATTCATTTTGAACAGAGCAAAACTTTTTTCTGAATTTTTATGGCTATACCTATATTGATTTTGCTAAACCTCTATTTATAATTATAAGCAGACAAGAAAAAATTACCACTTATATGACTACAGCCAAGGAATCAAAACCAAATTTCTCACTCCATCTCTACTAAAACAGCTAGTGCACGAAAATAGTAGATCCTAAACTTTTCAAACTTTCCATTAGTATTCTGTTCACTAAGGTTTGAGGCTATAATAGTCAAGTCCTGTACAGTTGCCTATAAGGTCTTAGGGGCCATCTTCATTTTTTGCTCTGCTCTCGCCCCACTCATCCTGCTCCAGCCACATGTGGCTTCTTGCTGTCCGTGACACGGTCTGACTTTGTAGTGGCCATTCTCTATACCCCGGAAGCTCTTGGTTACACAGCTAACTCTGCTACCTCCTTCAAGAGCTTAGAAGAGTATGTGACACATGGTTGGTGCTCAGGAAATAGTTTTTGAGAGAAATAAATAGAAATAGAGGAGATGAATAATGAAATGGACTCTGTCAATTAGGAGAAATTAAGAAATCTACTAAAACAGGGATGGAAAATATGAAGGAAAATAAACATGTGGACTAGATTGAAGAGGTGAAAAAGCCATATAATAGGAGTTTCAAAAGAAAACAGTTATCAAAGAAATTACAGAAGAGAAAGCTTTTGCGATAAGAAGAGTGCCCCAGATCTTGAGGCACTCAAGATCTGTTGAGCATCAGACAAGATTATGTGGGGGCAAAAAAAGACTCATCATATTACTAAAAATTTTAAGCTCTTAAATAAGGGAAAAAAACCCACCAAACTTCTCAGTAAATAATAACCCAAAAAGTTACTTACAAAGGAATAAGAATCAGCTAAATATTGTATTTTTTATCTGAATACAGCTCCAAATCCTAGAAGATAGTGGAACATCTTAGAATTCTGAGGGTATGTGGTTGTGACACTAGGTGGGAAAAGAAAAGAAGGACATTTTTGGACTCACAGAGTATACTATTTTCAGAGCCTTTTTGAAAAATTTTGTCTGAAGACTTGATTGCGTGGGCACAACCAATTTTTCAAAATTAAAGTATTAGTAAATAAAACTAAAGGTTTATTCTTTGAAAAGATAAAAAAATAGCAAATCATTAAGCTATACTGACAGAGTGTAGCTTAGAAAAAAAGATTAGTCTGGATATTCTAAATAGTGCAGTAATATAGGAAAAGAAAATGAAAAATCCTATTGGAGCAATAGGTATATATTGTTATTTGCAGATGCTGTGATTTCCTAGAGAAGCCAGGAAAACCGTGACCATTACACAATTAATAACAGTAAGTAAGGTACAATATAAAATATTACACAATATAAAATCAAAACTCAGAGCTGTTGGTTATATCATCAGGTTCCTGTGGGAAAATGATGGAACAAAAATTATCTAGTCACAAGGTCTGGAAATCTTTTAAAAGACAGAAATAAAACTTAACAAGAAATGTGTAGTACCTGTACCTTTATCTTTACTTTGGGATATAAAAGGATTTAAATAAATGAACTGCTTTTTTCTGGATGGAAAGGTTCATCACCTTAAAGAAGTTACTCTCCTGAAATCTGTAAAGTCAGTATTATTCCATTCAAATTCCAATGGATATTTTGGGAAGATGACAGATTGATTTTAAAGTTCACACTGATATACCTAAGGAAACTTTGCAAAGAATCAAAGGGAATGCTGTATTTCCTGGACCAGACCTGTAGTACAGCTGCTACTGAACAACTTCGCTTGAATGTGCACAGGCTCCTCCAACTCAGTATGTCCCAAACCAAGCTCATTATCTTTTCTCCATCTTGCTTCCCATGATGCTCCTTAATTGCTGTAAACTTTTCCGCTATCTACTAGGATAATCAAGTGAGAAACCTGAAAGTCAGCTTTGATTCTGAAAGGCATCCTTAGTTGTTCTCTTTCATTCGTCTCCAGAATCGATCCATTATGTCCCACCTGTCTTTCTGTTAAATAGTTCTTTAATCTCTCTTCTTTCCATAATCATTTCTGTAGAGTTACTCATTGTCACTCTTGCCTGACTTAATAAAGAGCCTCTTTGGGATCTCCTTGCTTCCAGTCTTTTCCCCTTCCAATTACTGTAGATAGAGAGCACCTTCAAAAATGCGATCTGAATCATGACTTAAGACCACTCCTAAGGCAATAGGGGGTGTCTTACAACCAAGTTCAAAATCCAAAGTGAATTAAAAACCTGTATGACACTTACTTTTCCCCCTCTTATCTTTATTCCACTCTCTGTTTCACTTAAAATACCAGCCATTTTGGAGTCTTTTCTAAATAACTGAATGGACCTGAATCTGTTGAACATTCGATTCTCCCTTTTGAAGCACTGTTGTCCTCTCCACCTTAGCAAACTTTCATGCGTCCTTCAATTCTCTGTGAAAAAAACCACTTCCTCCTGGTGTCTTTCTCTGATCTCAAAATCAGGTTAAGTCCAACCGTTAGATGTTCTCCATTCTCTTTAACCTAATATTCATTCTATTTTATTGTAACTATTTGTCTTTTTTTGCTTCTAGTTTTTAAACTCCCTGAGATTCAGGACTTGATCTGTTTTTTTTTTCAAGAGGATATTCTCTGTGCAGTACATACACACACACACACACACACACACACAAAATAATTGCCAGAACCAAAACATACTAGGAAGTTATAATGGTAAAACAGTGTGATGTTGACAAGAACAGATGAGTAGAACAAAACCCAAACTTTTAATATACATTGGAATTTTATGTGTTATAGAAGTTCAGAACAGTAGGAAAGATGGATTATTTAATAATGGCATCAGAACAATTGGTTATCCACTTCAGGAAAACTATCAAGTAAGATTCCTATGCTAATCAAAATGCTAAATGTTTTGATTGATGTTTACAAACAACTCAAGTAAGTATTAAGTTAGAAAGAGGATTTATGGGAAGGATTTCAAGGCATTGAAAGGAGGGAATAGCTGAACAACTAAACTTCAGGAAAGCAGAAGCAGCAATACCTCTTCAGTACTCACAGACTCAAAAGCTGCTAAGATATTCTTACATCTTATGTTCTCAGCTTCATTTTTTCCTCCTGTGGACTAACTCTGTATGGCAGGGAATATAGCCTCCATCAGTTTCCCAGCTCAGAACTTTGTCACCTTTTGAAGAAAAATGCTCTCCAGTCTCATCACCAAGTTGAAAATCCCTGAGGAAGTACTTTGATTTGTGTGACTTGGGTCATATGTTTGCTTATCATTCCAATCTAAGGCTTAGAGCAATCACTATGTCCAGGGAGACAGCATGATGTAAGCTCCTGCACTGAGTATATGTTGGTTTCTGTGAGTGCCTGTATGTGTGTCTCTGGGTAAGTGTTTACATGGGGGTGGGGGTAATGATGAGTAGACAGCCTCCTCAAAAAAGGAGGGTAGCATAGCAATAACCACCAAGGGACTTGTGATAAGCCAGATGACCCTCATTTTTGTTTGTTCTTATCTCTATTTCATGTCATACTAAAAAAAATAGATTTAAAGTGGATTAGAAATAAAGTAAGTTGTAAAAATAAAACAACTATGAACCAGAGACACTCTATGGGGGGAGAGGGTTGGGGAAAGGAGGAGTTGGGGTCAAAATAAGGGGTTGCAATTGTATGGGGAATATAAAAATAAAATTAAAATTAAAAAAAAAAAGAAATAAAGTAAATTGTAAAAATAATAGAAGAAAATAGAGTTTTGTTGTGTTTTAAATCTTGAAGTGTAGCTCTTCCTTGGCATGACAAGACCAGAAATCTTAGAGAGATTGAGTAGTGTAAGGGGGAAAAAGAGAAAAACCTCTAAGGCAAAGGGCAGCAAAAACAAAATTGCAAGAACAAAAATAAAAAACTCAAATGTTTTCAGCATGTGTCTGACAAAGGGTTATTAGTTTTATCTATAAAAAGTTCTTATGAATCTCTAAGAAAAAGTTGAATGTACCAACAGCAAAAAGTAGGCAATGGGTATTAATGGGAAATTCACAAAAGTGAAAATGTTAGTGTGTATCAGAGGATACATCAATGGACAGTAAGTATGACAGTTGATCTTTATTAGTAATTAGGAAAATGAGACTTAAACCACAATGAGATACATTGTGCTTCTGCCAGATTGGAGAAAACTAAAATACCCAACAACAATTGGCAGGGATAGAGCAGCAGAAAACTACACTGCTTGATAGGAAGTAAAATGGCTCAACAGCAATTTCCATTTTCTGCCAAGTTTGAAGGTACACATTATGGCCCACCAGTTTTACTCTATATATGTATCGTGTAGAGCAGCACTGTCTAGTAGAAACAGAACTGAAGGTACATATATAATTTTAAGATATCTAGTAGCCACATTACATGAAAGTAAACAGGTGAAATTAATTACAATTTAATTACATATTTTACTAAATTTTGCTAACATTTATTTAGATATAAATATATCTGAAATCTCTGTTCTGCATATAGTCAATATTAAAAATTAATGAGCTGTTTTATGTTGTTATATTTAATACTAAATCTTTCAAATCTGGTGTTTACATTTAATACTTACAATACATCTCAGTTTGAAGTAGCCACATTTCAGGTGCTTAATCACCATATGTGGCCTAGGAGACTGTATTGGACAATGAAACTTAGGAGTCAGGACAACAAAGCCCTAGAGTCACTCTTACAATAGAATATTCATAGCAGCCTTATTATTATTATTAAGATTTTTTTATTCATGCATACAAGAACCGGGGTACAGGGCAGATGTGCAGGAGGGTGAGAGGATTCACTAGAGACAGAGCGGAGAACAGAACAGGCAGGTCTACTGAAATACACTGCTGAGGGGAGCAGCAGGTGAGACAGGAGAGGTCTGCTGTGCCTTGTGGGTGTCTCGCCTGCCAGCTGGGATCTAACCTGTGCTGCATAGGCTGCGGACAGCTTCCCAGCACTGCACTCAACTGCCTGTACCACCAGGGGAGGCCCTATTTTATTTTTAAAGATTTATTTATTTATACATACAAGCACTGGGGTACAGGCCAGAGGTGTGGGGGGGTGAGATGATTCACCAGAGACAGAGTGGGAAACAGAAAGGCGGATCCACTGAAATACACTGCTGAGGGCAACAGCGGAAGAGACAGGAGAGGTCTGCTGCGCCATGTGGGTAGCTCCCTGGCCGGGGATCGAACTCAAGCTGCAGTGGCTGTGGATAGCTTCTTAGGTTGCACCTTAACTCCTTGCGCCACCAGGGAGGCCCCCAGCCTTATTATTAATAACAGAAAATGGAACCATTCCAGACATCCTTTGATGGGAATAAATATATAACTTCCCATAGCAGAATACTAGAATGCAAAAATGAGTTGACTACAGATATAGGTATCAACATGGAGAATTTCACAATATGGGACAAAAATAAGTCAAAGAATAATACATAAAACTAACAAAATATTGTGTATGGATGGTTAAATGAATGGTATAGTTATAAAGGGGAAAAAAGGAATGATAAAAAATTTAAGAATAATAATTCTTGGACATAAGGAGAGGAATGCAGTTGGAGAGAGATCAACTTGATTTAAAGATAGTGATAACTAGGGGACTCCCTGGTGGTGCAGGGGTTAAAGACAGCACTGTCAAGCTCCTACCAGCCACCACAGTATGAATTTGATCCTCCGCAGCAGACCTTTCCTGTCTCCTCCCTCTGCTCCCCTCAGCAATGTATTTCAGTACACCTGCCTGTTCTGCTCCTTACTCTCTCTGGTGAATCCTCTTGCCCCCCGCCCTCACACCTCTGGCTTGCACCCCACTTCTTGTATGCATAAATAAATAAATCTTCAAGAAAATAAAGATAGTGATAATCTGTTTACTGGAGATAATGTATATATGTAAGCATACATTCATATATACATACATACACTAAGTCATTAATCATATTAAAATCATTATTAATGGCCAGTTAATATGAAGAAATGCTCATTTTTCTAATCAAAGAATTATAAATCAGAACAAAAAATGAAATTCCTTATCACACTGGTAAAAAAAAAATGTAAAGGTGTCAGTCCATGTACTTGTAAGGGATAGACAAACAGGCAGTTCTCACACCATTGATGAGACTATATGACCTCTCTGGAGAGCAGTTTGAGAATAGGAATCCAAGTTTTAAATTAGCTTACCATTTAACCCAGCAACATAACTTCTAAGAATTTGTTCCCAGGAAAGATTCAGGTTAATGAATAAAGATATATTTCCAAGGATGTTCATGAAAGCATTTTTTAATAGTAATGGAACATTGAAAATTATATTCTTTGTAGGAGATTGCTTAAATGTGGTATATTTATGGTGCAGTTGTTAAGAAAAAGGAGTAGATGATATATGCATTGACATGGAAACATGTTTACTATGTACTGTAAATAAAGTAAGGGCAAAAACTGTGCAATATATGATCTCAGTATTGTTAATATAAAATTAACAAAACATCAGGAAAAATAAATCAAACAATTAGCAGTGCTTATTTCTGAGCTGCTATTTTAATGTTTTGAAATTTTTTTATTATTTATGCAGACAAGAGCTGGGGTACAGGCGAGATCTGTGGGGAGTGAGAGGATTTACCAGAGACAGATCAGGAAACAGAACAGGCAGATTGACTGAAGTACACTGCTGAGAGGAGCAGCGGGCGAGTCAGGAGAGGTCTGCTGCGCCTTGTGGGTTGCTCCCTGGCCAGCCAGGGGATAGAACTCTTGCTGCAGAGGCTGCGGACAGCTTCATAGGCTGTGCCTTAACCCCTTGTACCACCAGGGAGGCCCCTGTTTTGAAATTTTTTTAATGAAATTATGTTACAATTACAAACAGAAAAATCTAATAATATCCCCTTTTTCTTGAGATTGGCATCATTTTGTGTAGCAGAATCCTGAAGGCACTGGTTGTCTTGTGGACCTGTCTCTGGTGCATTTCCTTTTGAGCACTTTACATATTAGCACAGTTTTCCTTTTAATGCAATACTTAGGCTTGGGCTATGATAGAAGCTATCAGCTAATTGAGCCATGGTTTGCATTTTGGTGTGGAAGAGGGACAAGAAAGATGTGTATTAGGGAAATTGGGTAACTGAGACCCAGTCCATCCAGGGCCTTGGAACTGATAATGGTGCTGCTAACTTTAATCAGCCCATTTCCGTAGTCTCTGTGTGTTACTCCTGAATACTTAAGAATAATTCCATCTTTTGAGTATGGTGTTAGTAAAGTTGGGGGGGGGGATGGGGGAGGGCAGATTATTGCTTTGTTTTCCAGAAACTGTTAGGCCTTATAGACAAAACCAGGGTATGAGTCCCACCGATACCCTTTTGATTTGAATGCCTGTTAATCTAAACAGAAAAAAAAAAAGGTAACTAGACAATTTAAAATATATACAGCCTTGTTAAGCACATTTCTTATATAAACTTCTTAGAAAGATAATGAATTTGTGCAGTCTGCATGAACAATTAGGTTAAATCCTGCCAGATCTGTACCTTATTGGGTCCTGTGGACTATCTTTGAATTCCTGTTTCTAGTCTCCAACTCCATTACCTTCCCTTCCCCCTTGCCCTCAGCAGATGGTTTCAGGGATCATCAAGGCCTCTTCCCACTGAAATAGCCTATGACTCTTGCTGGTGTGTGTTTGTTTGTTTTTAGCCAAGGAAGTGGCATAATCTGAGTTAAGGAAAGAGAGAAGTGGTACAGAAGTGCAACTAGAATCACATTATTGCAGTTTAGGAGCAAGGAAATTATTTCTGACAAAGTAAGGGGCAAGAGATAGGAGGAGAGTTTGGAATGACCAGACAGCACAGCAGATACATAACAAGGATCTATAAGATTAGCAATTGATTGGAATTGGGCCACAGGCAGAGAGAGAAAGAATGAGAGATGAGTCTGGAACTTTGAGTTTGGGAGGCTAAGTGCTCTCTTATACGTGAATTATAGAACTTACAGAACTTAACTCACTCTTACAGTCTCCAGCTCCTTATGGTTCTGCACTATTTTCTGGTAAAACATTAACTTTGTGAGCAAATATGGATAGAATTTACTGTTCTGATCTTAACACTTTTTCTTTTTTTCTTTTTTTTAAATTTATGCATACAAGAGCTGGGGCACAGGCCAGAGGTGTGGGGGCGTGAGAGGATTCACCAGAGACAGAGTGGGGAACAGAACAGGCAGATCGACCGAAATACACTGCTGAGAGGAGCAGCGGGCAGACGAGTCAGGAGAGGTCTGCTGCTCCATGTGGGTTGCTCCCTGGCCAGCCAGGGGATAGAACTCTTGCTGCAGAGGCTGCGGACAGCTTCATAGGCTGTGCCTTAACCCCTTGCGCCACCAGGAGGCCCTTTAATGCTTTTTCTGGCAGTATTTAAATGTGGTTTAAAAGAAATGGTGTCCAAGTAATGAAAACTGTGAATTAAAAAATATAAGCAAAAATAGTTGAAGACCGTAAGTTACCACTTGAATGCAAATTTGAGATTTTGTGAAAATTTGTTTAATGTTTATGATAGTTATTTCTTTTAAGATCTAAGAGGTGTATTTTAGTTAAAAATCTTTCGAATTTTATGTTCGTTTGGTCAAAAGTTGTATTTTAGTAGCAAAGAATTGGCTCGTAGAAAGTAGCTTATTTATACATTTCAGGCAGAAAAAATAATACTCTCCCTATTCTCTGTTTTCAGATTTTTTTTTTTTTAGAGGCATGCTTTATTTATTTATTTATTTGTTTGTTTGTTTGTTTATACATGCACTGGGTACAGTCAGAAGCACGGGAGGGTGAGAGAATTCACCAGAGCCAGAGCGGGGAGCAGAGCAGGCAGAAGGACCGAAGTACACTGCTGAGGGGAGCAGCGGGCGGCAGGAAAGGTCTGCGCGCCATGTGGGACCCTCCTCCAGTGGCCGGGGAGCAGCCGGGGATCGAACCCGCGCTGCAGAGGCTGCGGGCAGCTTCGCAACCCAGCGCTCAACCGCTGCGCCACCAGGGAGGCCCTGTTTTCAGATTTTTTAAAAAATGCTTGTCTTGAAGCCAGATTTTAGTCCCCATTGGCTCAAAGAAGAATTTCATAAGTATAATATTAGATATATGTTCAAAACTTGGGCTGGTCATATGATTAGAATAAAAGATTGTACAGTGTCCTCTTATAATTAAAGAAGCATTCTTGATTGGAACAAGAGAGCTCATGGAGGGAAAAAATTTTTTTTTGGTTGTTTGACATTCAGAGAAATCACAGAACAGAAACTGAAAATGTACCTTGGTCATATTCTTTGGATTGTTCTTTTCAGGGACTAGGATTCTAAACCTGCAGTAACTTTTAACGTATTAACATTATGATCTCCAGATCACCAGCAGTTTGTTCCATTGCTTAGTGTTGATCTTTGTCCGAAGACTGCAGTGGATAGCAACCTACTATATTAGTTGTGTATGTCAGTTTTCTTCTTGCAGAAGGTAATACATTACATATTAGTCCTGAGACTAAATTTTGATGAGAAGGATAATTATCAAATCAAGTTATAAACACTACCCAAAGGACAGATCTTTTAAAACATTTTTATAAATAAAGATTATTTTATCTGCCTTCCCTTCTAATTAAGGGATTCACATTCATTTTTTCTTTTGTGCTTTTGTTGTTATTTTTACTGTGTAACTCTAGGATAGGTAAGGTGGAATAAAATTGAAACACTTTTAACTGAAAGTATTCCAGGGGCAGTGTGTTGTTTTATTCCAGGTGCATTATTGAAAAGAACATGGAATTTATTGCTAATTTTTTATTGCTAGGTTTTTAGGCTATATTTAAGGAAATACAGTTAACAATGAAGACAGCAAAGTACTTTTTTGAACCTTAAATTCAAAGGGAACTGTAGGATAAAAACAGTCTGGTTTTAGAACAATTACTTAGATATACCTTTAAAATAGAAAAGAATATTGTTTGGGGGGCCAATTATATGAGCAAAAATTCAACTCAAGTAGTTATTAAACTTTGTGAAAGACAATACATGTTAGTAGAATTTATCAGTGAAAAAACATCACAGATTAAGTATAAAAAATTTGTCAAAGTTTATGGAATAAGGAGTTGTCATTGGCTTCCCAAGTTAACGCTTTGATTTCCCCCAAGTTTGGTCCTTGTAACTTTTAGTTACAAGCTGCATTTCGTTATGAAAACGTAAAATCAGGTTAATAAACCATGACCACATCAACACTGGAGATCTGATAGGATCGACAGTGCATCTAACAGTCTGTAGCCGTCTGTGTTGGTGTAGTAATACAAAGTTACAGCAAATGAAAAAAATTAAAAATATCTTAAAAGGCAAGCTTTCAAAGTTTAAAGAAGTATTTTAATATGCAGACTATAAAATGAGTGTTACAAATGAACCAGGATGCATTTGACTATAAGAAGGGAAAATTTTTTTCCCAAAAAAACTACATTAGTGTAATTATTCTAATTATGAAAGTATATATAGAGAGAAAGAGAGAAAAAGCCCTTCACCCAATTCAGCAAAGCAAAAATTGCCTGTAAGCTTAGCACTGAACTTTTAATATATTGATCCACAATAGTATTATTTTTATAGAAACTAATGTGAGATTGTTCCCAAAAAATCAAGGCTTTTTTAGATAAAGTTCAAAAACAACTGTGTGCTTGTACTAGAAAATTGAAATAATTTTGCATCTTGACACCAGACAAACACTGGAAAGTTGAAGCTTTCAGGGTAATTAAGAATACAAGTGTAGTTTTTAGACAAGACAGTTTTTTCAAATTGTTTTTTATTATATGCCCCAAAGCTCACCCTTCAAAAAAAATTTTTTTCCCCAGAGATTTCCAACTCAAGCATTAGAGAATTAACAGTCGGCCTATTAAATAAGTCTTACAGCAGTTATCTTATTTGTATTAAGCTAAACTGCAATGAAATCCTTATTGGCAAATGAAGAAAATGGGAGTTTAGACTGCTTTCCTTCAGCATGACATAGGGTCCTTCATGGATAGGGAATAATATTTCTGAGATGGCTAAATTCATGTACTTACTACAAATAAGAAAGTAAAATATTGGTCACTCTACTTATTAAATATCTTCCCAATGTGAATTATATGCTGAAAAATGGATAAAGAGAAGATAAGAATCATCCCTTAAAAGGTGTCCCTTGAATACTGATTTCTGAGAAGGCAACTTTTCCATATGGGTACAAAAGGTCTCTCCTTATAGCTTTGGCTCTTATTCCTCTTGTGATGGAAGGTGAATAGGGAATGTCTCTAGCACTTGGTATTTTAAAGATCTTAAGCAGTACATTTAGTTGATTGGTTTGCTTCATTCTTGAAAGGCTTGTATGCATTAAAGATTTCATCAGATTGCATTGTATTTTGTGTGTTTCCTGTGCAGGCGTCTGCATTCAGGTGCAGGTAGTACTGTTTTCCAAGCCCAGAAAGGGCAGGGTGCTCAGTTGCCTTTATAAAGGCAATTTCTTGGTTGACTGCGATTGAGTGCAGAATTATAATACCAAGGGCCTAATTTATAACAGAAAATGCAGAAGTGCAAACCTGTTAAACCCCTTATACATGTATAAATAAGGTAAACAATGGCAGATTAGCATGGAATATTGTTTGATGTGAATAATCTTAAATACAAATTTCCTTGGCCTGTGCATGTTGTACCTGTTAGCACAGAGAAAACTTGTAGAAATCGGCACATCGTCTTTGAAATATAATAAAATCAGGGAGAAAAGCAGAGCGATGTGAGACAGCTGCTGCTTGGATTGGCAGCCTATTTATAATCTGGGAGGTTCGTAGCTAGATTGCTGTGCTGTGTGCTGTGCTCTCACACATCAGATAGGAATGATGATTTGCGTGCGTATGTGTGTGTGTTGCTACTCTCAGACTTTTAATTTTTCAGAAAAGAATTCCTTTTCCTTTGTAGAAATGGAGCATGCTAACAAAAGCAGATTTTCTGAGTACCAAGCACCCAACTGTCTCTCCCCAGGACCTCTGGGCATTTTTCAGTGCAGGGGGAAAGACCTTCGGTGGGCCAGGCATTTAAAGATGTAAGGCCTTCTCAGCATTCTCCGTGAGGCTGCCTCTGCTGAATGAGTGAGTCATGTGGGACAGAATGTCGCATTTCAGTACCTTTTGGCTATCTGTGCACGTTAGACAATAACGATTGCCAAGCCAACGTGTCTCAGGTTTTTTAATTACAGATTTAAATGCTCACAGGAGCTCTGCTCATATGTTAATTCCACTGTTTGACTTTAAAGGATTTTTTTTTTTTTTGCATTTTCTAATTCAGATTATAAAAGGCAGTCAGCCATTCAATATGAAGACAGTTTGCCACATAAACTTGTTTGAGGGGCAAGCAGGGTAGAGAAGGATAACTAAAGCTTTTCCATATTTTTATTTTGAGAAGGAAAAAACGCTCCTCACTAGTCTATCTTAGATATATTTTATCTTAGGTATATTTTAAAGGGACCCAAAGAGGTATATTAATAAAAATAACCTTAGCATCTTTTTTGGCAAAGGACTGTAAAGCATTGGAATGATATTCTTTAGTTCACATATCATTAGCTTTTCTGGTATCTTGTACATGGTATTCACATCGTAGGTTGCCTGCAACCCAGTTTTCCACCCAGGGCATTCCTGTTCCCCACCCCCACCTGGCACACTTTACTACACAAACACTTCCTGGGCCACTGAGCTTGGGTGCTTTCAGAACACTAACAGAATTTTAATTTAAAAACTTAGTCAAAATACAATTGCATAGCTATATCTTACTCCAGAAGGATTGACAATTTAAAAGCAAATATAACAGATTTGAATTTTTTTTTTCCCCCAGTCTGGGTCTCTCATATAATCAGAAATTGACTTCCTCTAATGCCCCACCAGAGAAATAGAGAAAACAGAATACGTTTAAATGACTTACAAAACATGATCAGGGATTTTCTTTTGTCATGTTGGGACATTGACAAAATCTTCTTGAAGTTTCCTAGCTAATAGTATTACATCAATGTTAATTTTCAAATTTTGCTCCCTAACATTTTATTATGAAAAATAATCAAACATGCAATAAAAGTTGAAAGAATTTTATATTGAACATCTAAGTTATCCGTTGGCCTGTCACCTGTTTTGCTTCATTTGTCTATGAATCATTTTTTCCCTTTTGGTTAGCAAAATAGTAGTAAAGGTTTAAGATGCCTGCATCTTAACTCTCATACAGCACAGGGAAAAATGCGTGGGGATGTGGCAGGGGGAGGAGAATAAAATGTGGCAAAGTTAACATTTGGGGAATCTGGGTGAAAGGTACAGGGAAGCTCTGTGCCATTCTTACAACTTTTTTCTAAACCTGAAATTATGTCAAAATGGAAATTTAAAAAACTGAAATAATAGGAAAAATGTAATCTTTTGGGGATGTTCTCATGATATGGAGAATCCATAGCTAAAAGGAGTTTTTATAACCCAGACTACAAATAATTAGGGTTTTATTATTGTCTTATCAGGAGGATGACCTCTCTACTAATCTAGTCTATTCTTGTGGAAGGTCTGAACTTAATGCTAAAGAAAGAAAGGGGACACCTGTTTCAACAGTAAGAATTTGCCTTTTACCAAAAGTCCACCTGGAATGTTCACTGCCTATTGGTCACAGTAATTTGGGCATAGTAATTTGGAACACAGTAATTTGGACAAAGACAAAATTCAGTGCTGATAAGATACGAGAAGATGCCTCTTTTTGCCCGCAGTATAATATTGTAACCTATTGGGAGATGGAGGAAAGTTTTTGAAAATAAAACTCCGTGTACCTGAGAGAAAATTCTTCCCCTTCAGCATATCCAAGTCAGTGTTTCTCTTTCAGACCAAGCCTTTTGTGTCGGCAGGCAATGTATACTCATTTTCATGAAGTGTCTAGAACACTGCATAACTGATGAATAGTGTGTAATAATGACAAGATTAAGAAGCAGGAAGGGAACAGCTTAGCATCACGCTCATCTCGACCATCTTCCTATGAGGAATTACTTATTGCAAGGGATGTTCAATAATAAGTGGTGATGGCTTTATAGACTAGTCTTGGAGGTAGGTACTCATTATGGTGGAGAAAAAAGGAAATTAAAGACTCATCAGAAAAGCAGGCTCAGTTCTGGAGAAGTCCATAAGCCTACTACGAACAAAGTATCAAGGAAAAATAGAGATTCTAAAATAGATGGTTGCATCAGAAAGAATGAAGCACAAAGTAAAGATAGATATTTTGTATGGAAGAGAAGTGGTGACGCTTATTAACAAGAGGAAAGCAAAGGCGGCTGCTAACGGGAAAAAGAAGGAAGGAAGATTGTAAGTAAGGAGATGGGGAAGAGGAAGGAAGCTTTGATAACGTAGGCAACTAAGTGGTAGAATTAGGAAAATCAAAGAAAATAATAATTTTACAGGAGGTAGATAAATTCCTGGATCAAGGTCCTTGGGATGAAAAGGAGGAAGAAGAAAGGGATCAGCATCTTGATTGGACCAATAGATATAAAATCATGAAGTTGGCAGACATCCTCAGACACCACCTTGTTCTTTCCTTGCTTTCATCACAATTAGTTGCACCTAAGCCAGCATTTCCCAAACTGTGTTCCTTGGAACATTAGTGTTTCAACATGTTATTGAAGGTGTGACACCTTAGCCTTGATACACTGTTGCAGAGGCTAACAGAACATGATTTTGTTCTGTAATAGAAAAATGACAGTCATACATGCATCTGATGAACTTCTTTTATGTCATTCTCATGTGTTTCTTTCCTGGCTCTTTAAAGAAGGTACTGTTGACTCAGTTACTCTGTGTCACTGGAGCATCCCACATGCATACACTTCTACTTAGTGTGAGGCCTGCACTTTCTATTCTTCTTTTGGTTTTTTTCCCTTCCAAAGTGAATTATTCTGTCCCTCATCAAAAATTATTGAAATTGGAGCTCACAGCAGACTTTCCAGGGTCATGGCACTGATGGAGGTGGCGGTGTATACTTGTTAATAGTGAAATCTAGTGAAAGTATTTTTAAACCTATATCTAGTGATCCCTTTCATATATTTGAAATGCTTAGTTTAGGGGTAATCTTTTTCAACTGTAACTATCTTTAACACTTTGCCAGAATGAGTTGCTTTTAGAGTTAGCATGTTTGGTGACAGTCCCAAAAGAGGACTTAAGATATAAGGAGCTTTGGGTCATTTTCATCTTTGAGATGTTTCATAACTTCTTAAGGTAAAGATGCCCAAAGAAGATAGTATTTTATATATTCTAGACCATCAGATGGTGTTCGACACAGGGGACCAGAACAGGTAAAGGAGGGAACCAGTTATATCAGGGCCTTCTTTGCGAGACACAGCTATAGTGCACATGCCCCGAGAATCCTCCCACCCACTACGTGTGTACATGGGGCTTTCCTCCCACTGCTGCATGAAGACCAATCGAACAAAGTCAGAGCCTGCTCTCCGATTCCTTAGTGGCAGTTCTAATGAAAAATTGGTTTGCTGCAGGATATTGGCAGTCACTTCAGGGAATTCTAGTGTTGTCCCAAAACAAGTCGCAGGGTCTTACTCTGCAGATGCAGTATGTGTGAATGAAATGCCATGTCTGAGAATGTCAACAGAGAACAAAAGAAGATGTTGGGAAATGACACCATTGATGCCACAAAGTAGGGACCAAATCCGAGGAAAAGAATCATATTCACAGTCAGAGTATTTTTGAGTGGCAGAGTTGCCCATTTATTGGTTGTAAATAACCGGGGTAAATAAGATGGAACAGTGGAAAACCTGTGATACTCACTGCAGTGTCTTTGCTTTTCAGAGTTGGCCTAAGCTGTTATCTTTCAGGTCAAGCAGTCTCTGCAAAATGATGGCCAAAAAAGGGAATTAAAAATGTAGAGAGGAATGATATGCCCTTGAAGAAGAATTTGGGATGTTGTGACAGGATGGTTGAGAATGATCAGGAACCTCGAAAGTCAAGCATGCGGGTTTTCCTGCTGCTTAGGGTTGTGTGGTCCTTTTCTATCTAGAAAATGTAACTCATAATCACTTGCCTCTATATTTCAAAGTTGTGCTACCATTTCTAAAACAGAGCTGCTGTTTAACTCAAGTCACAATATAAAAACAAAGTCAGGCAAACCAGCAAGATTCAGTTTCATTGCTAAGATTGGAATGTAGTCTCACCACTTAATGCAAAGTAAAGTGTTTAGGGCTCGAAAAAATTTGTTACAAGTTGATAGAGTATAATTTATGGCATCAGTAAGATGGATATTCCATAATACCAACTCCAGAATTTATTTAGGAGCATGGCAGTTTGTCTTAACTAAATTCCCCTGGTCCCTACTTCAGCAGATTTTTCCTGGATTGACCATGGCCGAGTGATGTGTGTGGGCCTGGTTGAGTCCTACTTAAAATTAAAAGTCCATTTAATTTTTGGCCTGACATGCATACTTACCAATAAAAGTTAGTCTAGATCAATCTAGGTCTCCAGTGAAAAAAATTAAGAAGATTGATTTGATATGATGCTTAATTTTGATATGACTATTTGAAACTCAGATCCCAAACTCATCAAGAAGTGCCTTTACTGCCAAGTTAAAAAGCTGACAGTCTTTTCTCCTATCTCCTGGAAAGCATTAAAAAAGCCGTTCTTTCTCTTCCTCTTCAGAGAAGATAAAGTAAAAACCAATAACTGAGAAATTAGCATCTGCAAAAGTTTGAAAATAGAGTATGTGAGTTTCAGACACACTAAAGTAAAAAACAAAAATCGATAAGCTTCCAGAATAGGAAAAACTTATTCTATTCTTCCTCTCTTTTTCTTGCCTTATTATTTTTTAAAGTCAAATCAGTTTGTCTTTACACACAATTTTAACTTTGTACATGATTTGTGTGTTCTTGCTGCTTACAGTGATGATGCATTTTTTGTCACGAGAGTCTTACACTGGGTTGCATACTTCAGGACGTTATTTTAAAAGTCAGTAATGTGTGTTTGTGAGTGTGTGTCGTGGTGTACAGTAAGCAGTGCTGTTAAGTGAGTTTTTACCATCTGCTTCTACCTGCACTCATCCTTCATACAACATCATTTTGCTAGAAGCGTAAGTTGCTGTCTTTGTTTTCATTTACTTCCTTTCTTATTTTTTGTGTGGTGTCTATTTCAGGATTTTGTTCATATTTGCCAGATTATCTTTTACCAAGTCATGTGATATATGCCTGTTATTGTATGGAATTGCTTCTGTAAGAAATAGTGGGATTTTAAAGACATTTGAATGGACACATAAATTATTCTCTTTTTTAAAATTTTTATTCATACAAGAACTGGGGTGCAGGCCAGAGGTGTGTGAGGGGGAGGTAGTGAGGAGATTCATCAGAAACAGAGTGGGGAGCAGAACAGGCAGACTGACTGAAATACACTGCTGAGGGGAGCGGCAGGGAGGAGAAAGGAGAGGTCTGCTATGCCATGTGGGTCAGCTCCCTGGTCAGGGATCGAACTCATGCAGCAGTGGCTGGCAATAACTTGAAAGTGCTGAGACTTAACCCATGCGCCTACAGAGAGGCCCATGGACATGTAAATTATGCACAGACAGCTGTTTCAGGATAACTTTTTTCTCTGAATTGACAAGAGATGAGGTTGGTAGACAATTTGGAAAGATACTTTTATTTTACTTCTACAGATTGTCCAACTGGCCAAAGTTAAATGGTAATAGTGTGCATTTTTCTGGAGGTGCTGATGAGCTTGAGCCCACACCTTCAGGATACCCAACTAATAGGTCATTAGGGCATCCTGGGGAGATATATTTGGGTGCTTTTATAAGGGCACTTTTGAAGCATAGCACACTTTTTTTTAACCCCTACAGCTAGTTAAAAGTAATGAATTTAACCAAAATAGCAAATGTTCTGTTTCGTACCAATTGAAATTACAAAGTTGAAAAGGAAAAGTACAATAACATGCAATTTGGGCAGCTGATTACATTGTACTTTGCTATTTGATAGTCTTTCCTATTGAATCCTGGTTTATTTTTAAGGAAAAGATTAGCTTTTCCTATCACTTCGCACATTTATAATTAATAGTTTTCAGGGACAAAATCATTGCATTTTGATTTGTGTAATCTTTGTTAATTTTGTAGAAATTAGGAAGAAAACATTATCGTGAGTAAGGATAATGATCCCTTTCCCAGTTTGTTTTTGTTTTTTACTAGGATAGTAAATCTGAGCTCTTAATTGTCAGGAATTTTCATTTATCAAATAGCCTCATGGAATACTACCACTGCAGGTGTGCACTGTCTACTGTCCACAACAGTGAACAAGAGGAGAGCACATCCCTCTGTCTGCCAGGAGTGGTCTGCAATCTCCTGAGCTTTCAGTGTGCTCTCATACCCTCTACATCTTCAATCATTCTGAGTGCTAAAAAGAAAAAAAAAAAGCCAACCTAATAATTCACTGTACTGGAACTATGAGAAGATAACAAATGTATTTTTTAAAGATTAACATTTTATAGATTAAAAATCTAGTAATTTATATATACATGTTTATTTAATTTTATTTCTGCTAATTTTGTAGGCATCATGATAACTTTATGCCTAAAGACTTCATCATTTGTCTCCAACATAACCATAGTATAAGTATCACTCTCCAGAAATTTCACATTGATACAACACTGATCTCTAATAGAGCACTTCTCAAACTCTGTGGTAAAGTAACCTTTTTAAAATTTCCAGTCCATCACTGACATTTTTGTAAAATACATTGAAATTAATTACTAGAAAAATTAAATTTTAAAAAGCAGTATATATGTAAAGTACGATTCCAGTTGTTTTATTATTAGATGTGATAGACACCCAGTTACTTTGTCACATTTCTATAAAGTTTCTAAATGTTTGCCCTTAACATTTGTACTTACCTCACCACATGTCAGTAACAGTTTACATATATCAGCATGGGGCCATGGACTGTACTTTTGGGGAGCAGTTTTCTCATGTTCACATTTCCCTAATAGGTGACTTTATAGTTGCTAGAAGGATTTTTATCTTTAATCCAGGATCCAAACCAAAGATCACACATTGCTTTTGGTTTCCATTTGTCTTTGATTTTTAACATACAAGAATTTCATGGCCTTTTGTGGGACAGAAGAGAGAGGGGATGTTTCATTTGTTGACATTTTTGAAGAGTCCAGGTCAGTTGCAATGCTGAATGTCCTATAATTTTTATTTCTTTGGTTGTTTCCTCATGATTAATCAATGTTACACTGTTTTGGCAAGAATATGTAGGGAACATAGCAGGGTACAGCTTGTCCATTTGCCCCATTATTGATGAGGTTAAGTGTGATCATGAGTTGAGGTTAGTATTTGTTCAGTTTTTAAAAATGCCTTATGTCTTCTGCATTTGGGGTGATAGAATCATATAATATAATCATTCTACTCAGTTTAATAAACATCTATGATGGCTACCAAATTCCAGACAATGGATTACAAACACCAGGAAGACCTAGCTGCCTTCTTGCTGAAGGCACTGGCAGTGTAGTAAAGAAGACAGGTGTATGAACTATAAATTGAAGCATAAAATAGATCATAGCAGTGTCATTTTAGCGGTATAACCTGGGTGTTCTGCAAATACAGAGAAGGAAGATATTAATCCTTAGTAGGAATTAGGAAAAGGGTTTGTGTAATAAATGGTGCTTGTTCTGGAACTTCAAGAATGAGTGAAGTTTAGACAGATAGGAGAGGTGTTGGGTAGAGGAAAGGGATAATTTAAGTAAAAAATACAGAAGCAAGAGAAAGCATTTTAAGCCCTAGAAACAGTGGATAATCCAGCATGGAAGGAATGGATATAGTGGGAGAGGAAGTATAGTTGTTAAAGGCCTTTAATGCCTCACCTAAGAGTTTAGACATTATCTTATGGTTACTTGGGGCAAGACGTGGAGAATTTTAAGCAGAGAAATGACATGGTGAGATCCCTTTCTGAGAAAGCCTCTTTATCCTACAAGAAAAGGGATCTTTCTGCTCTAAATGGGAGAGGCAGTTAGGAAGATGTTCTGCATTGTGCTAGTAAGAGGCCTGAGTTGCAGGAGTGGGATAGAGTACAAAATGATACAAGGGCTAGTTAGATATCAGTAGTGAGGTGGTGATGGAGTGGATGTGCCTGGGAGTCTCCGCTTAAGCTGTTAGGTTGTTATAAAGATAGCAAACTGCAAGAGGGGAGAGATTTGATCAGTTTGGTCTTGAGCAGGGAAGATAGGAGGAGTTGGTGAAGCATTAATATAGGAATTTCTATCATACAATTAGAAATGTGGGGTTCTAGGAGAGGCCAGAATTATAAATACAGATTATTGACCTCTACTGTGTTCCAGGCACTGGGCTAGCCCTTTATATGTGCTACCTCACTTCATCTTCACAGCAGCCATGTGAGCGAAATACTGGTGTCCTCATTTAAGAGAGGAGTAAACTGAGGCAATGAACTTGCAGGAATCCATACAGAATTCCATCCCAGGTTTGTGGTCTTCCACTGTTCCAGAATGAAGATGTTGAACATTGTTACCCAGAGAATGAGTACAGAGAAGGAAAGAAAGAGGAACTGGGATAGAAAGTTGAAAAGGATCTGACTGTAAGAACATCTAAGAAGGAACTTTAAGGACCGTGCACAAGAAAATAATGACACATGAGGACAGGGTCCCAGGAACTTCATCAGTGCAGTCACAGCAGGGGTAAAGAATGACAAAGATATGAATAACTTGAGAAATACTGGTCGATGATCACATAAGAGTGAATAGAAGGTGGTAAAGGTAAAGATGGCAAGAACTTGAGGCAGCACCTGTAGCTTGGTTGAAGGATTCTTTCCAGTAGTAAAGAGCAACTCAGGGGTAGGGATTGTCAAAGCCAAAAGGAAGAGGGTGACTAGTGAGAGGAAGTGCATGATGGAAGTCGTGCACTTTTACCATGGCCCTAGGATGGATGAGAAGTATTGAAGTTGTGATTAGTCTAGAAGTCTAGACAGAGGGAAGGGCCTGGAGTGTACATGCTTCTAATTTTTGTGCATAAAGTTTTCAAGTAACTGTTATCCTAAAGAAGCTTTCGGTCACTTTTTGTTTCAGTGTGTTGCATATGCCATTTTAAACTTAAAGACAAGAATTAAGAGTAATTCCTTTAGCTTAAAAGTCAAGCAGTAAATAAAAACTGTTGTAAAACTTCCCTACGGCAAACTCATGGGCATCTACATTTTTTTGCTTTAGGGAAATTGTGTTAGTTGCTGGAAATAACATTTCTATTCTGCAGGAGTCAGAGAAGAAAAAGGATCTCAGCCAAAACTCTTTCATGAATTTAGAAATGAAAAGCATTGCTTAGTACCAAGAGGGAGATGTCATGAAATTCTAGACTTCAAAAGCGAAAAGCGTCTTAGAATTCGCCAATCTTCTTACTTCAGCAATTGATTCATTGCACATTGTTAAACACCCTCCTGCTAACCAGGCTCAAACATGAAGTTAGCAACTCAAACATTTCACTCTTGCCCTCAAGGAGGTCACAGTCTAGTGGGAAGATCAAAGAGCCCAGTAACTTAAAATTAGTGATTAAGGGGAAAGATCCATAATTTAGTGTCTGTCCATTTTCTTTTTTTTTTCTTTTTTTTTCCAAATTTTTTTTAATCTTTATTTTTTTTAAATAATAAATTTTATTTTTATATTCCCCATACAATTGCAGCCCCCCCCATTCTGACCCCAATCCCTCCCCTCCCGCCCCCGCCCCCCAAAAAGTATCTCTGGTTCATAGTTTTTTGTTGATTTTGATTTTCACTTTCTTATAGTTATTCATTTTCCTGGTCCCTTATTTAAGTTTTCTAGATTCCTGCTATGAGTGAGACCATCCGGTATTTTTCTTTTTCTTTTTGGCTTATTTCACTGAGCATGATCCCTTCCAGCGCCATCCATGTTGCTGCAAATTGCATGTGTTTATCTTTTTTGAATTCTGAGTAATATTCCATGGTATATATGTACCACATCTTGATCCAGTCATCTATTTTTGGGCATTTGGGCTGTTTCCAAAGCTTAGCTATTGTAAATAGTGCTGCTATAAACATAGGGGTGCAGGTGTTCTTTGGAATTGATGTTTCTGTGTCCTTTGGGTAAATACCTAGGAGTGGAATTGCTGGATCATATGGAAGCTCTATGTTTTTAGTAGGTCCAGAAATCTCCACACAGCTCTCCATAGTGGTTGGACCAGTTTGCACTCCCACCAGCAGTGCAGGAGAGTTCCTTTTTCTCCACACCCTCGCCAACATTTGTTGTTGCTAGTTTTTTTAATATGTGCCATTCTCACTGGTGTAAGATGGTATCTCATGGTAGTTTTGATTTGCATTTCCCTGATGACAAGTGATGTTGAACATTTTTTCATATGCTTGTTGGCCATTTGCATTTCCTCTTCAGAGAAGTTTCTTTTTAGCTCTTCTGCCCATTTTTTGACTGGGTTATTTTCTTTGTTGTTGCTGAGTCTCATCAGCTCTTTGCAGATTTTTGTGATCAGTCCTTTATCATTAGTGTTGTGTGCAAAAATGTTCTCCCAGTTGGTGGGGTTTCTCTTTGTTTTTGTTATTGTCTCTTTTGCTGTACAGAAGCTCTTTAATTTGATGTAGTCCCAGCTGTTTATCTTCGCCTTCACTATCACTGCTTTGGGTGATGTGTCTGTAAAGATGTCTTTGATGTGCAAATCACGTAGTGTTTCGCCTATATTTCCTTCTATATATTTTATGGTTTCAGGTCTTATGTCTAGTTCTTTAATCCATTTTGAGTTGATTTTTGTGTATGGTGTGAGGTACTGGTCAAGCTTCATTCTTTTGCATGTAGCGACCCAGTTTTCCCAGCACCATTTATTGAACAAACTTTCTTTGCTCCAATGCATAGTCTTTGCTCCTTTGTCAAAGATTAGTTGACCATAAATCTGTGGGTTTATTTCTGGATTTTCTATTCGATTCCATTGGTCTGTATGTCTGTTCTTGTTCCAATACCATGTAGTTTTGATGATTATGGCTTTGTAGTAGAGTTTGAAGTCTGGGAGTGTGATGCCTCCATTCCCTTCTCTTTTTTTCAGGAGAGCTTTGGCTATTCGGGGTTTTTGGTGATTCCATATGAATTTCATCAATAATTGTTCTATTTCTTTGAAGAATGCCATTGAGATTTTGATTGGAATAGCATTGAATCTGTATATTGCTTTTGGTAGGATGGCCATTTTAATAATGTTTATTCTTCCAATCCATGAGCAGGGGATGTCTTTCCATTTCTTTGTGTCTTCTTCTATTTCTTTTAACAGTGTTTTATAGTTTTCTTTGTATAGGTCCTTTACCTCTTTTGTAAGACTTATTCCCAAATATTTGATTTTTTTTGTTTCAATAATAAAAGGGATGGTTTTTTTGATTTCTTCTTCAGATTTATTGTTTGTGTATAGGAAGGCTACTGACTTTTGTTTATTTTGTATCCTGCCACTTTACTGAACTGATTGATGAGTTGAATTAGTTTTTCTGTGGAGTTTTTGGGGTTCTCTATGTATATTATCATATCATCTGCAAATAGTGATAGTTTGACTTATTCTTTTCCTGTTTGGATTCCTTGGATGTCTTTCTCTTGTCTTATTGCTCTGGCTAGGACTTCCAGTATTATATTGAAGAGCAGTGGTGAGAGTGGACATCCTTGTCTTGTTCCAGATCTTAATGGAATTGCTTTCAGCTTTTCACCATTGAGAATGATACTGGCTGTTGGCTTGTCATATATGGCCTTTATGATGTTGAGGTATGTTCCTCGTATCCCAAGAATTTCAAGGGCTTTTATCATGAATGCGTGTTGCACTTTGTCGAAAGCTTTCTCAGCATCTATTGATATTATCATACGGTTTTTATATTTCGTTTTGTTGATGTGTTGGATAACGTTGATTGATTTTCGGATGTTGAACCATCCTTGTGTCCCTGGAATGAATCCTACTTGGTCGTGGTGAATTATCTTATGGATACATTGTTGGATTCTGATAGCTAAAATTTTATTGAGGATTTTTGCATCAGTGTTCATTAGGGAGATTGGCCTGTAGTTTTCCTTTTTTGTGTTGTCCTTGTTCGGTTTTGGTATTAGTGTAATGTTGGCTTCATAGAACGTGTTTGGTATTGTCCCTTCCTTCTCAATTTTTTGAAAGAGTTCGTGAAGGATAGGCACTAATTCATCTCTGAATGTTTGGTAGAATTCATTTGGAAATCCATCAGGTCCTGGGCTTTTGTTTTTGGGGAGGTTTTTGATTACCATTTCAATTTCGCTAATTGTAATTGGTCTGTTTAGGTGTTCTATTTCTTCTTTATCTAGCTTTGGGTGATTGTAGAGTTTTAGGAATTTGTCCATCTCCTCTAGATTGTTGAACTTGTTTCCATACAACTGTTCATAGTAGTTACTGATTATTCTTTTGATTTCTGCTGTGTCTGTTGTGATTTCTCCTCTTTCACTTGTGATCCTGTTTATTTGTGCTTTCTCCCTTTTTTCCTTTGTGAGCCTGGCTAGGGGTTTGTCTATTTTATTTATTTTTTCAAAGAACCAGCTCTTGGTTTCATTGATCTTTTGGATTGTTTTTTTTAGTTTCAATTTCATTTATTTCTGCTTTGGTTATTATTATCTCTTTTCTTCTACTGGTTTTGGGGGTTTTTTGTTGTTCTTTTTCTAGATCTTTGAGCTTTGAGATTAGGTTGTTTCTTTGAGTTCTTTCTTGTTTCTTGATGTGCGCTTCTATTGCTATATATTTTTCTCTTATTACTGCTTTTGCTGCATCCCATACATTTAGGATATTGGTTTCTTCCTTTTCGTTCAATTCAAAGAATTTTTTAAATTCTTCTTTGATCTCCTCATTAGTCCAGTGGTCTTCCAGTAGTGTGGTTTTTAATCTCCATGAGGTAGGAAAGTTCCTTGCCTTCTTTTTACGGTTTATTTCTAGTTTGATGCCTTCATGGTCAGAAAAGATGGTTGATATGATTTCATTCTTGGTGTATCTGTTGATGTTTGTCTTGTGCCCCAGTATGTGATCGATCCTGGAGAATGATCCGTGTGCGCTTGAGAAAAATGTGTACTCTATTTTTTTGGGGTTTAGTGTTCTGTAGATGTCTGTTAAGCCCAAATGCTCTAGGTCCTTATTTAGAGCTTTAGTTTCTTTACTTATTTTTTGTCTTGTTGATCTATCCATTGTTGATAGTGGTGTGTTGAAGTCTCCCACTATGTATGTGTTTTCTCTGATGTCTGTTTTCAGAGAGGACAACAGTTGTCTGATATATTTTGGTGCTCCTTCGTTAGGTGAGTATATGTTAATGAGTGTTATTTCTTCTTGAAGTATTGTCCCCTTGATCATAATGTAGTGACCATTGGGGTCTCTTTTTATTTTTTTGAGTTTGAAGTCTGTTTTATCTGATAAAAGTATAGCTGTTCCTGCTTTCTTTTTTGGTCCATTTGCTTGTAGGATTGTTTTCCATCCTTTAACTTTGAGCCTATTTTTATCTTTTGTAGCTAAATGTGTTTCCTGGAGACAGCAAAAGGTTGGGTTTTGTTTCTTAATCCAGGCTGCGACTCTGTGTCTTTTTATTGAAGAGTTTAGTCCATTTACATTTAGAGTTAATATTGATATGTTAGCATTTGTATTTGCCATTGTGTTTGTCTTTCCTTTGATTTTATTTATTTATTCTTTTAATAACTTTTTTTTTGGGCCTTCTTTCATTGTTATTTGTCCCTCTGAGGTTCTGGCTTTAGGATTCCTTGTAGTATTTTTTGGAGTGGGGGTTTAGTCGTAATGAAATTCCAGAGTTTCTCTTTGTCTGGGAAGGTCCTTATTCTTTCTTCATAGAGGAAGGAGAGCTTTGCGGGATAGAGTATTCTTGGTTGGCATCTGTTTTCTTGGAGTCTGTTGACTATGTCCCTCCACTCTCTCCTTGCCCGTAGTGTTTCTTCAGAGAAGTCTGATGTCAGCCTGATTGGTTTTCCTTTGAATGTTATCTGTTTCTTCCCTCTTGTCAGCTTCATTATTTTTTCCTTGTCCTGGATTCTTGGGAGCTTTACTATTATGTGTCTTGCTGTATTTTTCCTTTTGTCGTGGAAGTTTGGTGTTCTTCTTGCTTCTTGTATATCAATTTTCAGCTCCTTCTTCGCGTTTGGGAAGTTCTCTTCAGTTATCTCCTGGAATATTTTCTCTGTTCCTACATCTCTCTCCTCTCCTTCTGGAATTCCTATAACTCTTATATTTCCTTTCCTCATGGAGTCAGATAGTTCCCGAAGTCTTTCTTCGTTCTTTTTCCTTCATACTTCTCTTTCCTTTTCTGTTTTGGTTCTTTTTATTTCTGTGTCTTCAAGAGTACTTATTCGTTCTTCCATTTCATCTATTCTGCTGTCATTGCTTTTCCCAGAGTTCTTTAGTTCCTCCTTTAATTCTTTGATCGCCTGCGTTTCTTTTGCTTCCCTCTTTAGGGACTCAATTTCCTTCTTCTGATCATTGTTTTCCTTTATGAGTTCTGTCATTTTTTTAATCACGGCAATTTTAAATTCTCTTTCTGGAAGGCTCAGAAGTTATTCCACGTTACTGTCGTTGCAATCTGGGGGGTGGTTTTCTTTTTGTGGTGTGCTTTTTTCCTGAGGAGTTGTTAGGTTGCGTGTGATTCTTCTACTCCCTACTGTCTGTTTTCTAATTTGCCGTATGCATTGGGACACTGTGTTGCTCGGACTGGCCGGCATCTTGGTGAACTTCTCCGCTCCCCTCTGGCTCCTCCAGGAGCCATCTCTGGCTTCTGAGGGAGCTTTCTGCTGGTTTCAGGAAGTCTTTACTGAAGAAATGTCCCTGTTCTAAAATGGCAACACGGGACTCAGTCCCTGAGCATCCGGTCTCAGGCACACTCTTCTGCGCGCCCGGTCTGCCCCAGCTGTGGGTGCCTGTTCCCTCTGTGGGCTCAGACTGCTGGTCGGAAGGGGCCTAGCGTGGGCTAACTTCCCAGCTGGCCACTGTCTCCTCCAGGAGCCTTCTGCCTTTTTCAAGCAGTTTTAAGAAATTTCCCTGTTCTATGGGGTGTTAGTGACTTTTTTTTCTGGTCACTAGGTGGTGCCAGAGAGCTCTCCTATTGTCCTTGGGGGGCTGTTTTTTGCCCCCCCCCCCCCGTGGGACAGGGAACAGAGCGGGAATGGTAGGTTAAACCTCAACGGCTTTGGGGTGCTGTGTCTGCCTTGTGCCCCACCGTCGTGGAGAACCCACGCCCCGAACTTCGTGCCCTGGGTCTCAGTTCCAAAGCCCTTAGGTCCAGGACGTGGGCTGTAGCCCAGTTCAGTGGCGCGGGAATGGCGCCTTTTGCACCAGCTCCCGTGCCTGGGCGCCTGGTTCCTGCTTACTCAGTGAGGGACTTTCACCTCAGTGAGGGCCTCTGCGCATCTCCCCGCAAACCTAGGTTGCAGGCGCGGGGACCTGGGCAGCCGCGATCCCGATCGGGCGTTTGCTTTTCATGTGCGCCAAGCGCGCCGCTTTCCCGCGCAAGCTTACTGGGCCGGCCAGGAGTTGTGTGCTGGTCTCCTCCAGAGTCTCTTTGTTCTCTAATGGCCCCGGGAGCCGTTTGCTCACTGCCGCGGCGAATCCTGCAGGGTTCTCCACAGCTCCAGTTCACGGGGTGTGGTGGCTGCAATAGTTCCTTTCCACTCTCAGTCCCGCTTGCTGCGTCGTTTGTTCTTATTGGTCGTTTTAGTTTGTTTTTTCCCTTCCTCTCTGCCAGTCGGAGAGTGCGGACTCTGTGGGTGGGGGAGGGGAGCAGGGTTCTGAGCTTTCCTCCCTTCTAGTCCTCTTTTATGGCCACTTTCTTCTTCGGGTAGTTTGCTGGAGTGGTCCGTTTATCTTCCGTGTCCCAGTTCTCACTGGGACCTGCCGCTTTTCCTCCCTATTAACTTTTTTTTAATGGGAGATCTTACTCGCAGTGTCTCCTCGCTGCCATGTTGCTCCGCCCCTCTGTCCATTTTCTTTTGGGCATTCTACTGAGCACGGTTTATTTTCACCTTAGGAAAGGGAAGGAGAAAGAGCAGCTTTGTGTGTGTGTGTGTGTGTGTGTGAGAGAGAGAGAGAGAGAGAGAGAGAGAGAGAGAGAGAGAGAGACTGACTGACACAGAAGTCTTGAGCGTGCTTATTTATAGTTGGAGAGGGAGGAACCACTGCAGACAGAGATATTGTTCACTATCTGGTTACTTTTATTGCTCCATTGTACCCAGCAATTCATTCTTACAAATCAGCTAATCGCTATTATCCCCAGTCCACTGGGTGGTGGGGAGGAAAATGTAGTCAGGGGAAGAGGGGAACAGTAAACTTTTAAAATAAAGGGATAGGAGAGGTGCAGACTTTCTCTGATTGACTTCTTGTTCTCTGACTTTTGTGGCCAAGGCTTTGCATGCTGGCTTAGGAAACCTCTTTCTTTCAGTACCAAGACTGTTTTTGGTTTTGCTTTGTGATTGTTGTTGATTTGCAGTATTATTGATTGTGAAAAGAAGAGACCCAAAAAAAAATACTCCAATGCTAAATATAATTTAATCTTGAGGTATCCATACCACTGTTCCCAACAGTGTTGTAAAGCAGAAAGGAACACAGACAATGGAATCACAAAACAAAGATTTGGGCCCTGGTTCTGCCACCTAACTGTAATTTTAGACAAATCACTAAATCTCCTGAAGCTCTGCTTTAAAACAAACAAACAAACAAACAAACAAAACCAGACTTTGGAAACTATAGTATCAGTTATATTTACAGAAACTGACTTTATTTATTTTTTTTTTTAAAGATTTATTTATTTATTTATACAAGCACTGGGTATAGTCAGAAGCACGGGAGGGTGAGAGAATTCACCAGAGCCAGAGCGGGGAGCAGAGCAGGCAGAAGGACTGAAGTACACTGCTGAGGGGAGCAGCGGGCGGCAGGAGAGGTCTGCGCGCCATGTGGGACCCTCCTCTGGTGGCCGGGGAGCAGCCGGGGATTGAACCGGCGCTGCAGAGGCTGCGGGCAGCTTTGCAACCCAGCGCTCAATCGCTGCGCCACCGGGGAGGCCCCAGAAACTGACTTTAAAAATAGTTGTGTACCTTGGACTGCTGCTGTACCTGGCCCCAGGTGTTATAATCATTGAATTACTAAATCTCCATTATTAATTTTCCTTATGAATACTCAAGAGACTGCTTCATGGGTTTAAATCAGGAGAGAACTTTTGTTTTTACCTTTAAGAGATTATTCTTATTCCTGCAATTGACTCTTAAACTAAGCATATTTTACCTTTTTGTTTTTCCCCAGTGATATGTTGTTAAGTAACTAAATGTTTCTCAGACATCCCTCAAAGTGTTTAATTCTGGACTAGGAGCTGGAATAATCTTTTATTAGAAGCTGAACAAATTAGGATATTTAATGAAACACTAAAGTCTGGAATGACTCATTCTAATCTTGAACTTCTTCCCCCACATTATAAAGTTACTGGTGGCCCATGTCTACTTTAAAATCAACACTCCCTCCCCTGTGGTGCAGCGGTTGAGCGCTGGGTTGCGAAGCTCTCCGCGGCCTCTGTGGCGCTGGTTCGATCCCCAGCTGCTCCCCGGCCACCGGAGGAGGGTCCCACATGGCGCGCAGTGTACTTCAGTCCTTCTGCCTGCTCTGCTCCCCGCTCTGGCTCTGGTGGGTTCTCTCGCCCTCCCGTGCTTCTGACTGTACCCAGTGCATGTATAAACAAAACAAACAAACAAATAAATAAATAACATGCCTCTATAAAAAAAAAAAATCAACACTGAGCACCTAATTTTATAGTCCAGAAAAATGCAAGGCAAAGAAAGAGTTACTCTAGTTGATAGGACCTTATCCTCATTCTAGATCAAAAGACAAAACACTGTGTAAAACATTTAACAAGCAGAATCTGTACTGTCTGGTTATAACTGCATGTGCCCGAGTTAGTATCTCTGGCTCTCCTCTTCCTAACTCTGGAACCTTCTCCAGGTATAAAGTGAGATACTGATAGTGCTTCTCTCAGAAGATTGCTTTGAAGATGAAATTACATAATATATAGTTAATGTATGTAGAACTGTGCCTGCCATGTATTAGTGTTTGTAGCTGCTGTTATTGTTATATGTTTAGTTGTTCGATCGTATGATTGCTTGTATTAGGAATTCACGGTTCATTCTAGGTTGGTAGAGTCAAGGAAAGTTTTATAGAGGAGGCGGGACTTACCAGAATCCACAAGGATGAATGGACAAACAGGTGAAGGAGAGAAAGAAAGGTACTTCAGGACCAGGGGACATCATAAACAAAAACTTAAAAATGGGAGCCAGTTCATTCATTGAGCAGCGACAAGATTGACCTTACTGAAGGATCGCCTTAAGATGGAGAGTGTCAGTCAGATCATTGGTGGAATGAGGTAGTCAAGGTAGACGAGATAATATTAGGCCAAAAATAGTATTTTGCAGTTTCCATTTACATTTATTCACTTACATTTAGTAACTATTATCCAAATAATATTTGTGTAAGATAAAGATACTATATTATTATTTTCATTTTACAAATAAATATCCTGGAATAAATTTATTTGGTGAGGTGTAACTTGTGTAACAGCATCATGTTTTCATACTGTAAACCCAGCCCCATACCACTGTACCTTGCTTTGGCTCTTCCTTTGCTACATAAGTGGTAGCTTTGATTGTCAACCCAGCCGGCCAAGTAGGCTTTTTGCCATCTTCTGCCTCTGACCCATGCGGTAGCCTCAGGCCATTGGCACTTCTCTAGTGAAGTAAATCTGGGTCAAGATGAGATGTAGGCCACTTGTTTCCTTACTCCTTCAGGAAAGTAAGGAGTTTTGATTAAATTCAGCGAATCTTTTTCAGAACGTAGGCCATATACAGTTCATGTAGCCCAGATATGCTTTGCAATACAAAGCTCTGCTCTATACTTTCTTTAATGAGGGCGCATAAACACACCAGAAAAATTTGATACCTTTGAAGATCTCACAAATGTTATAAATTTAGTTGAATCTGAACATTAGTGTGTATTAGTAGTAGTAGTAATTATATTAGCATATATTATTAATTTAATATTTGGCATGGTGAGATGTGTAGGTAATTGTGTGTATAAACAAATAGTATGGAGGGGAAGGAATATTAAAGGTAATATTCCTAGTAGGTTACTTTTCTGAACTTTGTGTTAATCCCCACTTATCAGGGAGTAGAAAAACTGCACATTTTACTTGACGTTCTTTCTGTTCTGACCTGGAGCCACAGTAATCCCAAGTAGCGCAAAGAAAAGTAGATGCTGATGTGCTATCGGGAAAGCAGATAATGTAGTAACACTGATTATCATGGTAGATCCTGTACTTTATGGGAGTCTAACATTCCACCGAGGGGCAAAGTGGAGAAGCCTGTTGTTCTAAAACTTATAAATGATAAAAATCAATCTTGTTCATGGAAATTACAGAAAGAATATTTCCATTGTGAAAGATATGCATTTCACTTTTTCTCATCAATTTTTGGTTTAACTATGTAACTAAAATCATGATGGATTTAATATTCATAATAGCAGCTTGCTTTTAATGTAGAGAAAATTAACAGAAATACTATGATAAAATAGTTATAAATATCTTCCTCAAAGTGCCACCAACTCCTGGCTTCAGCGCTGCGTTGTACGCCCTAAAGGGCCAGGGCCTGCCTTCATCTCTTAGAACTTCATCAGCTCATGGCATGTTTATGGGCATGTGGTAGGTGTGCAGTGAATCCTTGTTGATCAATGGGACAGTCACATCATAGTTGGGGGGAGGAAAGGCCACTTGTTTGATTAGTCACTCTGGATTTAAGTGACTTTATAACTAACAATTGTCTGTAGAACTACACTGCAAGGTAGCTTTAAAAATTAAAACTTTCGGGCCTCCCCCGTGGCGCAGCAGTTGAGCGCTGGGTTAGCGAAGCTGCCCGCAGCCTCTGCAGCGCCGGTTCGATCCCCAGCTGCTCCCCGGCCACCGGAGGAGGATCCCACATGGCGCGCAGACCTCTCCTGCCGCCCGCTGCTCCCCTCAGCAGTGTACCTCGGTCCCTCTGCCTGCTCTGCTCCCCGCTCTCGCTCTGGTGAATTCTCTCACCCTCCCATGCTTCTGACTATACCCAGTGCTTGTATAAATAAATAAATAAATCTTAAAAAAAAAAATTAAAACGTTGTGAAGTGCATTCCATATGCTTGACACTAATAAATAATAGTTATTGTTTTTTTAAGGATTTTATTGAATGAGTGTGATTTTGTGAGTTTGCTTTTTTCTGATATCTTGAAAAAGACATGTTGTTAGTATATATTGATTCATGTGTTGTATCTTTGAAGAAAAGAATTATTGCCTTCTAAGTGAGAACTGCCGATCTTAAAATATCTTCTATGCTATTTTCACTGTAACTTTACCACAGTCTTATATTAGGCATTTAAGGTAGTTTCCTTATTAATTCAAGTGTGTTTTTTGACCAGTTAAATAGATTGTACCTGTAGTAAACTAGAATCAGCTGAAATCTCACTGATCCCACTAGATGGCGTTAATTCATCAAATGATCACTTCATCCTTAGTTTAGGCAGACAGCTTCCCATGTAGTTGAATTGATTTTGGATGTCTTTAGAAGGTGAGTGTAGCATACACTCTTAGGATACTTGCTGTTTTGTGAAGGCTATTCCCAAAGATTAGGAAGATCGGAAGTCTGAGCAAAGATTTATTCAAACTAAAAAGCTATAATAAACTAGAGTGCTGTGTTAGGTGCTTGTTAATGCTAGCCTTGACTTCTAGCCATTGCCCTACTTGTATATCCAGCTGGAAAAATATGAAATTGCTATTTCCTCATAGTTTATTACCCTATTATCATAATTCTTGTTTGGGCTTCTGGAAACATTGAAAAACAATTAAAAATGGGAAGCACATACTTTTAAAGCACACAGTTTGTAACAAATGTAATTTAAAAATCATTTGGTCCTTATTTATATAGGAACCACATCAACAACAATCCATTTGTAAGTTATTCTAGTTCTCTAGTTATAAATGTGAAACATTTATAACTTAATATCAATATAAACATATCAAGTGAACATTCTAGTTCTTTAATTCTCTTATGTCTACAGTTGACTTATTTATTATCTACAAAGACTGTTTCATATTACAGATTAATCTGTTTTCAAAGTTTGAGAATTGTGCCTTCCGACACTTAGTAGTAGTCTATCAAAATTAGGCTATTCTACTTATGTGTCTTATTTTCTTACATTCTTAAGTGAAAAATTTTAAAGAAATGATGATGAATACATTCCATATGCAAAAAAGTCATCCCACATTTCATTAGAAGTGAGTTTTTTCTTTATGATCAGATTCATGGAGCTAGAGTAAAACTGTTTCAGAATTGATGGGATGATCCGTCTTGAGCCATAGAGACTTAATTACACTACAAATATTATTCTTTTATTCATTGCTCATGTAGAGTAAGTGGTTAGCATTGATGGTTCCCTTAATGTTTATTTAACTATTCCAGTGTAAGACAGTTCAAATTTCTTAGTAAAAAGGTTGCTGATAGTTCCATTCATTGGTATGTAACAAAGCTGAGAATAATCAGGGGCTTTTGCCAGTAGAGTCACAATAACCTGTCTTATAAATCAGAATATTTGGTGCCCATTAATCAGATTAACACCCTAGATGAGGAGTTTACTTTTTATCATTTTAAAAGTTTTAACCAAAAAAAAGAGTAATTTTTTTTGCCTGTAGTAATTTATAGTTTATGTAAGGCATGACTATATTGTGACTTTCTTTCTCCTGACTAATAAGTTAATTCATTTCTTTCTCATCATACTCATACATATTTGTACTTATGGTTGTCATATAGGCATGTGTTAAAATTTATCTGCATATTCTTATTTTCCATATGCACAGAATTTTGTAATGACAAAGAAATACTGTTGTAAAGAGGGAAAGTAAGCAGCATAGCAAACACTTGAACTTATCCATTTCCTGTGTCTCTTCTTAGGAGTAGACATAAGAAAGAAGGGGGGTCTCCCTGGTGGCGCAGCAGTTGAGCGCGGGGCTGCGAGGCTGCCTGCAGCCTCTGCAGCGCCAGTTCCTTCCCCGGCCACCGGCGAAGGTTCCACCAAAAAAAAAAAAAAAAAGAAAGAAAGAGAGAAAGAAAGAAGGGGAATAAATTTTGAGTGTATGTAGGTGTATGAGTATAGTGAATGAGAGAGGGGGAGAAATCATCTTTTCAGGCATTAATTTGATTTTGCAAACAGATCTTTGGGTGCTAAGTCCCTTAGTCTTGTGGAGACAGTTTAATGGAATGCTATATAGTCCTTGTCCATAGTAAAATTTAAGTACTATAACAAAATAAATACTTCTGTGCTATGCAAACCAATGTGAAGGAAAATGAGTTTCTGTTGGTAAGAGGTTAAATAAATACAATTATTTAAAACTGTTACGTTGAAGATATAGGGTATTCTGTTATCCAAAAATGATCAAATATTTTAGTACATGAAATACCATCTCCCACGTGTTTTAAGTAGCTTTTAATATACTCTTGGAGTAAGGACTTTATTTCCTTTCTATCCCAACCCCCCATGTCTCTTACTTCTAATTAAAGTGAAATCCTTTTCCTCTGGTCAAAAGTACAGATTTTTCTGCTGTGTCCAAGGCATCTCAGATTGATTCACCACGTCTTACAGCAGCACCATCATGATGCCAGGCCATTTCTGAAAACATTGACTGTTGTTAAGAGCTCTTTTGCATTATTTAGGTTTTATTAAGATGAATAACTGCTGAAATTTCTTACTATGCATTCTTTGGTGATTTAAAAAACCTAAGTAAAATGGAATAAGAAAAAGGGAGGAGAGGACTTTAATCATTGGTCTATCTTTTAAATGTCTACTTTGTGACTCCATTTAAAAAAAAAACCCAACTCTGTAATTTTGAAGTAGAAATTCTGAAATTACCACTTTTCTAAAAATACCACTTACAGCTGAAACTTAATATATCTAAGCATTTTAGTTCTGGGGATGATACATATTTTCATAAAGATGTATTTCCAAATGGAAAAATAGCACCGAGGCTTCTGAAATAGGGAACCTTTCCAAAACAGGCTTGTGGTTGCCTGGGTGAAGAATATTAGGTTGCAACACTCAAAAAGGAAATCCTGGAATAGGAAGCAATTGATGAAGGGCAAATATCCACAGAGTTTATTGAAGCTTTTAAAGGCACTTGTGTGGGCCTGCTGCTTGGCCTGGCCAGTACCTCTCAAATTAAATACCATGTGCTCCAAAGTATGCTGAGCCATGCTTATACTTCCATCTTTGCTCCTGTTCTACATTATATATCATTCTTATTTTTAATCTTCTATAAGTACTAGTCATCATCCTGGTGAGAATTACAGCCTTTTCTCACTCTGCCCTTCGTGGAAATGTCATCATCATAATGGCAGCAGGGCAGCTTTATGGTGCTTTAAAATCAAGTTCATCAGCATTTTTAGACTATCAGTTTATTATTTAGTGTCATTATTAGTACTAGGAATACTGAATATTTTATAACTCTAATTTTATAAAAAGGTTTTTTCTTTTAGCAGGGGTGTGGGATAAATAGGTAATACCCTCCTCTTATAACAGAGGGAACTGATACTGAAGGGAGGCTTAGTGATGATGACCAGAGTTGCATAGATGGAGTGAAAGGAAACCAGCATCCCTGTTTGTGAGAGTTTCTCAGCTTTCAGCCCACACTCCTTCCTTGTACACCACTGAATTTCAGCACTATTTTTTAAATAAAGATTTATTTATTTATGCATACAAGAACTGGGGTACAGACCAGAGGTGTGGGGGTGGGTGGGTGAGAGGATTCACCAGATACAGAGTGGGGAGCAGAACAGGCTAAAATACACTGCTGAGGGGAGCAGCGGGCGAAACAGGACAGATCTGCTGGGCCATGTGGGCTACTCCCCAGCCGGCCAGGACCAGGGATCGAACTCATGCTGCAGAGGCTGTGGATTGCTTCATAGTGCTGTGCTTAACCTTTGCGCCTCCAGGGAGGCCCAGCACTTTTTTTTTTTTTTAATGGAACTCTTAATATTTTTTTCACTACAGAAATATGATTTTACACTACAGAACAAGAAACATGACTTTTAAAAAGATTACCAAGGAAATTAGTCTACTCCTGTTTCTGTGACCTTCTTTTATCTTAAAATCTCAAAAATAATTTTGAATGGGTGTATACCATTTTTGGAGAAGAAAAAGTCACAGAAGCAAACATACCTTGATACTGCAAGTCCAAAAGAGTTGGAACTCATAGGATTCAAGCTACAATTTCTGCAGCAGATATATATTTACCAAACTAAGCCATTTTATTTGAATTAATGTAATTTGAGCTTTGCTTTACATGAAAAGATATCATGTTGAAATAATCAGGGTTTTTCTTTTTGTTTGGGGGACTTTCATTATTACAAGTATGAAATTTTGGCTTTGGGAAAGAAGGGACCCTGAATAAGGATGTCACCTAGGAGCTGGGGGGTGTCAGTATCTCTAAATTCCCTGAAATAAATGCAAAATAAGTGTGTATATGTTGGTGCACTTACAGCATTTGGGGGGGGGGGTAGAGTCCTTAGCTCTTCATTATAATCTTAAAGAGGAATGTGACACAACCTCTTCCTAATGGTAAGATTCAAGATCTAAATCAGTTCCCTTAGAAACTTTGGATATAAAGCATCTTATTTTTCCTCTCAATTGAAGAGGGCCACATGTGAATGCCTGTTATCACAATAGTACATTAAAAAAAGCTAGAAGTGTTTGTTGGGGATTGTTCTCAAATCATAACATAAATGGAAAAAGGTAAAGTTGATTATTCTTGCATTCTTTATAGAAGCAGTTTTTGCTTTTAAATAAATAAACATTTATTTAGAAAAAAAATTGAGTTTTACAAGTTGTAATACATTACAAGTCACAAATTGGCTCTTTTTAAAAACATTAGCCACTTCACAATTATTTTGAGGCCTTAGTACTCTAGTTATGAAAACCAAATATAGAAACAAATCTTAAGGATGGAGCAAAGGGAAAAGTAGCTCGAAGAAGCTCAACTCACCATTAAAATCCAACCATTGTGCCAGATTGTAATGATTTAAATCACTAATGAAATTCATGTTATTTGAGAGGGATTTTTTTCAAACATTAAGTAAGGTAGTAATTTTCCAAATTTAATGAAAACATTTACTCATGTAAATTGGAGCTTTATTTTATATATTGGCCTTATTGTTTTATTTGTTTTTACTAAAAATAGTCACTCTTTTCCTTATATTTTCTTATGAAATCTTTCAGAACCACTTCTAGAAATGGCATCATTTTGCCGTAAGTATTTTGTTTTCTCCCCCATCTAGTTTTTATGAAGTAGTGCTAACTCTGCCTTAATTTGATTTGGCATCCCTGCAATTGAACATTTGTAAGTATCTTGTATTATGGCCCATCTGGGTTGTCATAGAAACCAAAGACCTCCATCCTCTTTCCTCTAGTTAAAAATGGAATGCAAACAGGGCTTCAAAGTGACGTTTTTTCTAGTACGAGTGACAGCCCTGTGAAGTGCAGAACAGAAAGGTTTCTTATTGGTTTTATTCTCCCATGGCCTATCTACCAGTTAACTCTGATGCACGCAGCTTTTCTCTTGAAAATCTGGCAAGATACTAATGGAATTTTTTAAATGTAAGCATTAGCTGGGAGGGAAAAGAATGCAGTTAATCCTCTTTCTGCTCTTTTCTTCTACAAAAATGCAGTGTTAGCTAGCAATGTTTTTGTTTTCTTCCCTGTGTTCTTTGCTGGTCTGTTGAAGCTATGGGCCACGTGGCAGGAGCAACGATTAGTCACCACAACTGTGGCTTTCATTATTAGTGTCATTATTTACATCTCAGGTCAGGTGAATGGTTTCATCTCATTAGAACCTACTGGCCCACTGGGTAAGTACATGGCAGTAACATATTCAAATCGAATTGTGTGATAGGGCAGTGTCTAAGGGTCCATCCTTGCCCCTCATTCTAAAACATCATAGAGCCCCATCTCCACCACCCTGGTAGTCACAGAATCCTTGACTTTACCTTGTTGGTTTTTCAGCTTCCACATTCCCTTCAGCTTCTCTACCAGAACAATATATATGACTTCTGTGCAGTTTCTGCTTCTAAAGCAGTTATGTTAATAAGTTCCAGTGTATTATTTCAGTTGTGTTAGCAAAATGTCTAGGTTCAGTAGTTATGATTTGGTGAACTATTGATACGGTGTTACTCAAAGTTTCGAGAATCAAATTTTTGTTTTGACATCGACTTTGAATTTAGAAAATGAAACAAATAATGAAAAACTGACATATAAGTTTATATCCTAATAGGCATGTTTCAGAAGGTTGAATTAAATATCAGTAGACAGTTGCACTGGAGATTTTGGCGCATTTTAAGTCTCTCTCTCTTTTTTTTTAAGGATTTATTTATTTATTTATACAAGCACTGGGTACAGTCAGAAGTGCGGGAGGGTGAGAGAATTCACCAGAGCCAGAGCCGGGAGCAGAGCAGGCAGAAGGACCGAAGTACACTGCTGAGGGATGCAGCCGGCGGCAGGAGAGGTCTGCGCGCCATGTGGGACCCTCCTCTGGTGGCTGGGAGCAGCCAGGGATCGAACCGGCGCTGCAGAGGCCAAGGGCAGCCTCGCAACCCAGCGCTCAACTGCTGCGCCACCGGGGAGGCCCTTAAGTCTCTTTTTTCAGAAGGAAAACATTGACATCTTCAAAAGGAAAACATTGACATTCTACCTTTAGCTGATTATAATAATTGTGCACTTAAGAATGTACACGAAAGATATACCAAAGAAAGGACTCTTTAATCCCACACCTCAACTAATGGTCATTTTCAACAGTGAATTCACTACTGTTATGAGTAGTATAGCTCAATAAAAGAGACTCTGCAACTCCAAGTAGAGTCTAAGAAAGAGGTAGGATTTAGCTGCTGTTATAGCTAAAAAAAGAGAAAATATTTTCCAAGTAACACTCTGTTCCTTGGCATATAGTGTAGACATGAATGATTTGTTTCCATAGTATTGTGTGGAAATGATGTAGCAGTTTCTTCATGTCAAGCATGGTGCTTTCTTCTTTAGTTTGCTGCCTTCACTTATAATTTGGTGGCTTCATTTTTTTGTTTTTTGTACCTATCAAGCAGTAGAGAGGGTTAACATACTAGTGTTGACTTTTCCATCAATTACCAATTAGAATCTTATTTTTCTTAGATCATTATTTCCATTTATCAGTATCTATTTTAGAGGAAAGACTACGGATGTTGCTAGTTGTTTATTAAATGTCACATTGCTGCCAGCCTTGCAGAAGGTTGTGACTTTGCCTTAGCACAGAGGAATAGGACAAACATTTCTATTCACTACTGCAATGACTCATCCTCAGGAGAAAAGTTGAGATGTTTGTGTACACTGGAGACAGTGGGGCCTTGAACAAAATGAACTATGATGAATTTCTCACATACTTACATACAGAAATTGTCATGTAAGTGTCAGTCCCTTTGCTTTATCATCACCAGTTATTTGTTGCTAATAAGCAACATGATATAAGATTCTTTCAAGTCTGTGTTTTTAGGTATATTTCTGCACATTATCTGCATCATTCTTCCTCCTCTAGCCACTAATCTAGTAACTATTCAACTCCTTCTAAATTAGTTAGAAACAAGAGTAAATCTATTTTCTGTGCCCTAAGAACCATTGTCTTAAATATAAGCATAGAGGCCAATGGACATATATACATGCCTTTTCAGTGCCTACATATTTATCTACTAAGGGGACCTATAATCAACCACTAGCATCTAAACTTGTCTTACTCCATTTCTCCAAGGGAATGACTTTTCATTATTGATAATCTATATTTCATTGTTTTTATTTAATTTTTTCCTTTTGATTTAGCATTGTTCAAAATGTATACCCTCTCAGGTATCATTTTTTTTTTTTGTTGTTGTTGTTGCTGTTTATTTAATTGAGGGATCATTGGTTTACAATGCTACATATATTTCAGTGGTATGGGATCATACGTCTTCAGATGTATGTTACCCCAGGTTTGATCTTGTCTTCAGTCTGTAGTTCTACTTTCTCTATTTACTGCTTTCTACTGCTTATATATTTTTATAGCATTTAATAATTTTTGTTTGTGATACTCTATAAAAAAAGTTATAGTTCTTCTGCATATACATCTTATCTCCTGAAGTAACTGTATAAACTTCTTTAAGAATTTAACTTTAATATCATACCATAACATCTAATATTGAATAATAGAAAATTTAATAAATATTATCTGTGGGTAAATTCAATAAATATTATCTTCAGACCTTTATTGTCCACCCCTATTCACAACCCTAACATTCTTTCAAATCTAAGAAACTATTTAGCAAAGTGTGTGCAGAACAGCAAGCAAATTGGTTCTTGTGGATGATTCAAAGGATGTTCTGAGAATCTTCTCTAATGCTGCTTTAAGTTTTTGTGCTGATCACATTATGGAAACCCATCCATGAATTAGTTGCCAGTCTTTAAAACAAAGAGGGACAGAATGGTTTGTATTTGCAGCTCATGCTCTTACCCTCTGGGATTCAGTAATCTTTTTAGCCTCTCTCCACAGCAGTACATGTATATTCCTGGGAAGCAGGCTGATTGCTGCTGATGGTACTAAAATGTTTCGATAGAAGCAAAACTGTGCTGCCACCTTCCTCACGAGCCCAGTGTTCAGAGGTGACCTGTTTGCACATGGGCCTGTGGTGTATCATTTTTTTGTATAAGAGCAGTAGAATAAGGTCTGACTCTAGTTGATTGAAGTGGTAGTTTTAGATTCCGATAAGAGGACCTATTGCTGGTGAGGGAGGTTGAAATTGCAGAATGAGTTTGCAGCGTGAGGCAGGTCTGCCCAGCAGCAGGTTGATTTGCACCGTGAGACACGCAGCACACGTAAACAGATGGCTCAGCAACGAGTCAGAGCGACAGAGCCTGAGCAGGTAGATGGCTTTTGCCTGATTCTTCACAAGGTTATAGAGAGTGGAATTTTAATTTACCTGCCATTCCTTAAACTGAAAAATAAGTACTTAGTAAAAGAATTTCTAGTCCTTGAAAGTGAAAAATATGAATTATTAGGTAGAGGGGGAATCTGACTGTCACTGGAACTGGACATGGAAAAACTAACATTTTCCAGAGCTGCTTTCTGTAAGCCCGGGCGACTTTACCTTTTGGCATATGGTCAACATCTTTAAGCTAAATGCTTTAGTGTGTAACATGCAGCAAGGAAACACCACAAATATGTCTTTGATACTAGGTTTTCAGGAATTATGAATTATTTAGTTGCAAGCACAAATCTGGTATTTGGGTGAGGAAAAGTATTTTTAAAAGGTACCATGTTTGTAAGTGCCATAAAAACATATAGTAATATAAATTTGTAATGGTATTAAGCAAAAGGAAAATATTAATGGAAAAAGTCTTCAGTTTCATACATAAAGCATAGAAAAAAGGAAGAGTATAGTAGAATTCCCAGATCTAATCATCTATCTTCAAAATGTAAATGTAAATAATCATTTCTCTTCCAGACACTTTCAGAAGTACTAAGCATCTCATTAATTTTCAAAATCAAGATTTTGTGGTTATATATCTTTAGAAAAGTGTTTTAAATATGACATTTGGTAGAGGAAATACTCCATGCCTATACCTTACTCCTTTGATCTTCAGATTACACTTACCATACACTAGTAAAGAAAGAGAATTAGCAGGAAGTAGCATTGTCAGGATACCTAGTGACCTTCCTTAGGTCACTGTGGTTAGCGAGGTACCCAGAGACACACTACCTTGTGGAAACCTTATTTGGAGATGTGAGAGCTGAGAATGCTATTGGTTAAGGCGGAGGTATAAATATAGCTATCTTTTGTTTCCCAAATAATTGGGATCCTAGTCAAGATTAATTGTGCCAGTACCTACTTCCTAAATTGGCTTTCATTTTATCTGCTCAAGCATAAGCATGTAACACCTAGCTTTTCTGGGGTAGAAAAAGCACTAATCTACCTTTGTGCGTATGGAAAGTAATGTTCTGGGCACTGCATTAAAAACTCTAGAAGAATGCATTGTTAATGGAATAGGTGTCTCTCTCTCTCATAAAGGGAAATCACTTATGTAGCCATTGGCAAGAAGCATAGAGATAAACTTAGTGCTATCTCTTAACCAATTTTCAAGTGAGTTACTGAGATAACTAAAGAGAAAGGTTAGCAAGTAAATTCCCTTCACAACATGCAGCTTGTAGACACCAGTGTGATCTAATTGTAATATAGATCACCCTGTAATTGTGTCACTCTGAGCTTTAGTATATTGAGTTCATTTCTTTGATAATGCCACGTTATCGAAGGTTAGAGAAATAGTAATAAATTTGGGGTTTTAATATTTCAAAGATTATTTTTTAATCCCTTTTGATTTAAATAAGCTATCATCCCATCATCTGTTTGCTGGTTTCCAGATTTACGCTTTTGGTTTGTTTTTGTCTACACATGTATAATTGAGCTGAATATGTGTGCCAATAAGTAAAGGAACTGTGGAGCTACGCTTCTGCTTAAGTCTGCAGTATTAAAGTGTTCCTTTTGTTGCATGTGCTGCTCTTGCAGACTCTGTAGAGCCTTATCAAATGCAGCCAGTTGGTGCTGCTAGTATGAAAGCACAGGGGAGCTCTCATGTGGAAGGTTAATGGAGTGTAATTATAAAGAAAAATGAACTGCTCAACCACTCTATCTCACTCTACCTGCACCAAGAGTGACAAGTGCTCTGATCTTTTATAAACCCTGGAGCAGAGGTTTAACCATCTAAAATTATGACAGTATTAGTGTCACACAAACAAACACCCTGTGAAATATAGGTATGCGCCCCTGTGTAGGAACGGTTCCTTCCTGCTACAGGGAATCTCTGTTAGGAAAGGAGCACCTTCACCCACCAAGAAAATCTGCTTGTTAAACATTGTACTCTCATATCACTTCTTTTCCACTCAATTTGTTCCACTTTCATTTCCTAAAGATGCTTTCTCCCCTCTGATTTGTGGTACAGCTGACAACCTGTACCCGAGCAGGTCCTTTCCACTGTATCCATCAGGCAACTAGCATCTTTGCTCTTACCAAGAAGCTCCATCATATTTGCCCTCACGGCCATGCTTAAGTTAGTTCTTTTAAAAAGGTGGTAGAAGGGCCTCCCCGGTGGCGCAGCGGTTGAGTGCTGGGTTGCGAAGCTGCCCGCGGCGTCTGCGGCGCCGGTTCGATCCCCGGCTGCTCCCCGGCCACCGGAGGAGGGTCCCACATGGCGCGCAGACCTCTCCTGCCGCCCGCTGCTCCCCTCAGCAGTGTACTTCGGTCCTTCTGCCTGCTCTGCTCCCTGCTCTGGCTCTGGTGAATTCTCTCACCCTCCCGCGCTTCTGACTGTACCGAGTGCTTGTATTAACAAAAAAAACAAACAAATAAAGAAAGAAAAAAAAAAAAAAACAAGACAAACAAAAGGTGGTAGAAACAGTAGTCCCTTCTCATTCTCAGCAGCCAAACAGTGGGCTGTAGGAAGTCAAATACCTCTGACAGGTCATTCTCCCAGGATGTATGTGTGACAGAGATTGCACACATTTCTACGGGCTCAAGGTGGACTTAGATCCTTAAATCCTTTGATTGGAAAACATCACAAGAAATATTTAGTAAGGAAGATGCATCTGGAGGGACAGGACAGAGAGAGACCAAGGAGACATCCAAAGGGCGTGATAACTAGACAAATCTGTGTCACTAGTGTGTCACATGGCCAGTGAGTGCTGCTACCGACACATTTGAAGTGGGAGCACACTGGCTTGAGGCGCTGAGTTGATTTAGTGCTCTTGCCTACTCAGCACAGAGTTGGAAATGAGGTGTTGTAGAATGATGCAACAATAACAAAACCCCTGACATCTTGTTCTACCAAGTCTAAAACAACCACTCTTGGTTGAAACTGTGCTGCCTACTGAGATAAGTAAATTCGCATCACATACATTAGGCCTGTGGAGACTAAGCAGAAGTGATGGTTGTGTCACTTGCACAGCAGTCTTATTGACTGAGCCCTGGTCTTTTGTGATGGGAGGGGGAAGGGCAGCCTCCCTGAAAACAGGGAGGCTGATTTTAAAACCTCTGTGTGTGGTTTATGTTACTTCTCCAGCCCTTTTGCATCTAAGTTTTGATCATCTGTGCTCTATTTTAAAGGCAAAACAGCCATCTAGGGGTTTTTTTTTTGGCAGCAGAACAAACCTGTTAATGAATAAAAACTTTAAACCCAGCTTTATATTAGTGACTGGTAAGTAAAATTTGCTGTGATTTACACCTTTAAAAATCCACCGGAACCCAACATTTTACCAGTCTAGGTGTTGCCAGTATTCATTCCATTTATTAAATTGTGATCATTGAAGTTTTTGGTTTAAGCTTGAAGGTTAGTCACAGAATCTTAACATTGTCCACCACATTGCATCGATGAGGCGGTCCTTCATTTTTGTTGGGTTGACTCCAGTGTGTATCCCTGCCCAGATAACTGCCAGAGAGTGGGAATCTTTGATGACAGAATATAGCTCTGTGGCATTTTAGAGCAGGTGACCCAACTCTGCCCAGTCCCTTGAAGAGTATTCCCAGCCCTTCCAAATGCTCAGAGCAATTTATAGGAAATCCATCTCTGCGGCACGGTCTGTGTCATTTGCTCCAGACCCATCTGTGAGCAGCCTGGGCTTCATTTCTGGCCATCCCGTCTCCCACGTTGACTGCATCCTCTGGCTCCACTCCTGCTTGACCCCTGTAGTTGCTTGCACAGGTTACTCGTCTTCCTCGGCTCCTAACAGCCTCCCTTTGTTTCCTGGCAGTTCTCTGTATCTACAGACTGATGTCCAGCAAAGGACATCTCTCCCACGTGGCCCAGCTCCTCACACCAGTATACTTTCCATTCAGTTAGTCCATTTGGATATCACCCAACCTCCTGTCAGCCCCAAAAGAGTTGGCACAAACAAATGAGCCTCAGCTCTTTGTTCAGTGAACAGAGTTTTATTGAAACTGGTGTTGCAGAGTATAGGGATTCCCTATTCTAGTGCCCATCTTATTAATAAGTGTAATTCTTGATTAGTCATCAATCACCACATGCCTTAGTTTCCCTGCCTGAATCAATGATAGTTCCTTTAGTCCACCCCTTATACAATTGTGAGACTCTTACCTGATAAGGGGGTGTGAAAATTTACAAATTTACAAGTGCTGTATTTAACTATGCTTACTTCAGCTAAAAAATTCACACCTTTAGGAAAATATGTGTAGAAAACGATACCATCATTTTCATTTAGCTTTCACTTAGTAAGATTTTGAAAAAATATTGCATAATCTATATGTTTATAATGTGAATTCCTTTTTTTCTTAATCATATAAATTAAATGATTTTGAAAAATCTGAGTATCAGAAAAAAGACCCAATTCAGTGTAGGTTATGTTTCTAGCGTTATGGTTGGATTCCAATCTCACGATTACATTTTGCTTACTATAACTCCATGGGCAACTTCAACAAGGTAGATTTCATTTTTCTGACCTCTGCGATCGGCTATAAAAACAGCTGCTATCTTTAGCCCTAGAGACAGCTGCAGTTCAGTGTAGTGTAAGTAGTTCCAGTTTTGGTCTTACATCGCTCAGTATCACCTGATGAGAGGAGGTTAAGTTATCTTCAGGTTACTTTAAGTTGTTTTGATAAAGTCGACACAATTATGGAACATATTATTACTAAAGCTTACACTTTTACCTTTACATTTTATAGATGGTTGTCCATCTCCCTTGTGTCTGCAGGTATTTTATCTTACCGTTCTTCTTAGTACCCACTGATTACTTGCTTTTTATGTCTGTGCTTCTTCCCACTAAAGTCATACCCCAGCCCTTTCACAATGGTGAAAATCAAAAGTTCGATGAACAAGAAAGCCATTTTAATTTTCTGCTTATCTGAAATCCTTTCTGACTTCTATTGTTGAAAATATTTTCCAAGTAATGGCTGATTCCTCTAACTATATAGTTCAGTTAATGAAATTACTTATCTAGGGGTTGAAACTGTTAGCCTTTGGGCTTAATCTAACCAGCAAAGATACTTTGTTTGACTGTTGATATTAAAAGCAATTCATATATTAGCACCTTTAGACAGGGTGCTCCCTCTCCTGACCTTAGCCCCCATCACTCCCTATTAACTCAAAGCTGGCCAACTTCATTCATGTACCTTACCTGCTCTGACCCCTCATTCATTGCAATCCCTGAATGAAACTGTGCTGTAATAGTTAACTTCTTTGTAGTGTGTCATAATCATCATTATGAACATTAATTATCTGTGTAGTACATATAGAAGTAGAAAGTGTAGAATAAGATATTTTTACCATTTAGAGATTTATAGAATTATAACAGAGGAAAATGTTGGAGATTAAGTGGAGATGCTGTGAGATCGAGATAAGGTAAACAATAAACTCACGTTAGTGACACAACCCAGATTTCTTGTATATTTATTATTTCTTTGGGTTATTTTTACTGCACAGTACTGCCTCTCTATTTACATTTCCTAAAGGTAGTATGGGGGGGATGCCCATGTGTGTGTGTGTGTGTATCTTCAAATATATATGTTTGTGTATACAAAGAAGGTTTTCTCCTAGATGCTTTTGTGACTTGCTGTAGTATCTAGTATATAGATGTGAAGGCTCTAAATCCTTCCCAGTGAGTAAAATAATGCTTGGGGGCAAGAGCAGGGGGTATGAAATCAGATGTCAGGAACTGATACTATTAAGTCCAACTCTGCCTGATTTGAAACCTAGGTCAAGGGCCTCCCCGGTGGCGCAGCGGTTGAGCGCTGGGTTGCGAAGCTGCCCGCAGCCTCTGCAGCACCGGTTCGATCCCCGGCTGCTCCCCGGCCACCAGAGGAGGGTTCCACATGGCGTGCAGACCTCTCCTGCCGCCCGCTGCTCCCCTCAGCAGTGTACTTCGGTCCTTCTGCCTGCTCTGCTCCCCGCTCTGGCTCTGGTGAATTCTCTCACCCTCCCGCGCTTCTGACTGTACCCAGTGCATGTATAAACAAAAACAAACAAATAAATAAATAAAACATGCCTCTATTAAAAAAAAAAATCAAAAAAATAAAAAAAAAAGTCATGAAACCTAGGTGAAGTCACTTAGATGCTCAGAGAATGTCCTACACATTTTATCTATCAGACATTATTGCTGTTGTTTTTATTATAGCCAATATGGAGCTTAACCAGCTGCCACATTAGAAGAGATCTAAAAATCCAAAGACTACTCTGTAACATTCAGAAAATGGAATATATTCAATGTTAAAAAGAAATGAACTTGAGCCTCCCCGGTGGCGCAGCGGTTGAGCGCTGGGTTGCGAAGCTGCTCACAGCCTCTGCAGCGCCAGTTCGATCCCCGGCTGCTCCCCGGCCACTGGAGGAGGGTTCCACATGGCGCGCAGACCTCTCCTGCCGCCCGCTGCTCCCCTCAGCAGTGTACTTCAGTCCTTCTGCCTGCTCTGCTCCCGCTCTGGCTCTGGTGAATTCTCTCACCCTCCCGCACTTCTGACTGTACCCAGTGCTTGTATAAATAAATAAATAAATCTTTAAAAAAGAAAAGAACTCTCAAGCTATAAGAAGACATGGAAGAACCTTTAAATGTATATTGCTAAATGATAGAAGCCAAATATGAAAAGCCTACCTACTATATGATTCCAACTTTAGGACATTTTGTTAAAGGCAAAATTAAGGAGATGGATAAAATGCTTAGAAGTTGCCAGGGTTTTCAGGGAGGGAGGCTTGAAGATGCAAAGCATAGAATTTTTAGTGAAGTGAAACTATTTTATATGATGCTACATGGCAGATAGATGTCATTATACATTTGTTGAAACTCAGTGTACATATAAAGAGTGAATCCTAAATTAAACTATGGACTTTGGGCGAAAATGATGTGTCAGTGTGGATTCATCAGTTTTTACATATGTAGCATTTGGATGGGGATATTGATAATGAGGAAGGTTGTGGATGGGGCGGGGGGCGGGGGTTGTGGAAGGTTGTGGATGGGGTGGGGGTTGGGGGGGTCGTGAGAGGAAGAGCAGGGGAAATTCCTTGTACTTGCCATTCAGTTTTACTGTGAACTTAAAATTGCTCTAAAAAAAATGAAATCTACTCAAAAAAAAAAAATCGAGGAATTGATCTTATGTTCACTAAAGTGTCCTCTTTTCTGACCTTGCACCTCAGTAATTTTGGTAGATGTGGAAAATGGAAAACAGTATAGTAAAAGACTGAGCTGCACCTTCAATACTGAGAAATATGCTAACAGAAGAGAAAAATAATAAATGACTTTTACTGCAGACATTCCATCTTTCCAAAAACTTGGAGAGAGAGAGAGAGAGTGTAGAGACTTTAAATACTCAGATTTTTGGATTGGATTTAGTGATTTTCATTGTCTGTGAAAGTTTTCTTCACACTTAGATTTAATAAAGTACTTAAAATTTTAACGAAATTATTTTTATTCATTAAGAGATCATTCATACTGTTTTAAATTGCTGGATCTCTATCTCTGATAAAATTTCTAGCACTGACAGTTTAAAATAAAAACAGCAAAATTGTTTGGAAATTCTTAGAGATGAGTTTAGGTGCCTTCTGTTTTTTGATGCAGAAAACTCAAGTCTATATACAAGAGTACTGCAAACCATCCTTGTCACATGTCTGGGAAAACCCATTCCCTTGAAGCTAACCCCCCTCATCTTGGCTGCTTATGTAGGTGATGGGATTGCTTCCTCTATGTTGTTGTATGTGGGGTCTTGTCAGAGAGTAAATTTTTAATACTGTTTGTTTTTCTCTTTAAGTGATTGTAACAAATCCTCTGCAGCAAAGTATTTAATACTTTGTGAAATTAAGTACTCATTCACAGCTTTGGAATCTTTTTATTTATATATTTATGCTGTTTTGGTTGACACTAGCAATTACATGTTTAAGCATCAAGAGTGTGTTATTATTTAGTACGTTTGTTAAAATACGTCCCAGTTCAAAATGTCAGTATTTAGTGATTTTTTTTATAAGGCTTGTAATTTAAGTGTGAGGGAAAAATTACATTTCATCATAGACATTTTTTTTACCTATTACATATCCTGCCTAACACAGCATATTGTTCTAATATTATTGTCTCTCTCTCTTTTAAGGAAAAAAAAAACTGCAAAATTGAGGATTGTTAAAAGGTATCCTCACCTTTGGAAATGATTACTCCCTGTCATAATAAATGTATTCTACTTCAAATTTGATTAAATAATCTATTGTATTTACCTCTTCCAGTACCAGATTTCTATTTTGTGTTTATATGAAAAGAGGACTTCCTACATCTCTCACATTGTGCCCAGGGCTTGGAGAAAATCTGTTTTATCTAAGCAGTGTTCCATGGAGTGATAGAAGTCTTGGTTTTGTTTCTCCCTTCCCCTCTCCCTATTTTAGGAACATTACTATGCTTATTGTATTTTCATATCCTACTTGTCAGGGACAGCTACTGCACAGGCATCTCCAATCATAATTCTTTTGTGAGGAAAACCACAGCAGCTTCAGAACAGAGCAGTGAGAGAATTTCTATAGTGCATGGGGCAACTCTGACATTAACAAGGCAATGTAGCTTTTTAAGTTGCCAGTCATAGCATGAGGAATGACAAGCTGGTGGTGTGTGCAGGTCTGTTATAGATAGTTACAGGAAGGGCATGGATTTTGCTGAACTGGAGCTTAATTTATGAATTAATAGCCTCCATGTCATTGCTCATTGTGATACAAACAGCAGTTCCAGCACTTTTTTATATTAGCAAACAGCTAAATTGTGCAGATTATAAATGGTTCTTACATTTCTGTTTTTTTCTCTGCTGTCCTCACTTATCAAGGGTCTTTGCTAGATTAGGTTACATTTAAATTAGATATGTTTTATGTGTTCATGTTATGACCCTGAACCTTTTTTTGGGTATCAGAAATCTAGGCTGTACCGAGGTTTCTACATAGGGAAATAGTTCTTAATGTGTCTGACTTCTGAGATAAAAAGGAAAGTGTTCTCTTTCTCAATCCTATACTTTTGAGGGTGACGCTTATTAAAAAAAAATCAATTTGAACTCATATAAAAATGTTTGACTAGATGTTAAAAATCAAGTGATGAGAATATAGTTGACATTGGAAATACATCACACTTAAACAGCTGTTGGTCTAAGCTAAAAATTCACACTAGACAAATTTTATTATTCACTAGTTATCATTCTCTGTGTTTGTATTGCCCTCGACAGTTTCCTCAGTCATTCATTTGATCCTCAGTATTTTCCTGATGCAAATAGGGTAGTGTAGTTTAGTGCTTCAAAATATAGAGAACTCAAATGTAAGCCAACTGATTTCTGATTTTTTACTTCCTTGGTCTTTTATTACAGAGAAATGCAGCTACCATTTCTAGCATGCAATACTCTTCTTTTCTTCTGTGCATCTGTACTGTGTTGCCCTAGCATCTGGGTATGTTATGTATTGGACAACCACAGTTCTGCATGGGCCATGTCTCTCTTAAGGACAGCAGCTGCACTTTTCCTTGTTTGATGCAAATTAAAGGCATTGCACAGGTTTTTGGAAGGGTCTCTAGCGGTAAGCAAAGTTTGACTATAGTAGTGTTAGCAGTCTTTTATAGTCATGCCTAAGGAGTTGGGGAGAGGTAGAGTTGAGTTTACCTATCAGAGCGTGAATGAACTAAATAAGAAAAATGTAAACTGCATTTCAATCAGGCTATCAAATAAAGGGTCTAATCCCCTATGGAGATGGAATATAAATCCCATTGATAGGAATAAAAGGTCTAATCTCCTGTGGAGATGGGATGTAAAACCCATTGATGTAAATATCAGAGAGAGAGTGTGTGTGTGTGTGAAGAATAAGTCCAAAGAAAATTTTTTAATTAAAAAAGTAAGCCGAAATCTAACCAGCACCATGACATATGCATTCCTCACCATCTGTTACACATCCATGTAGAGAATTTTGAACTTCATTTTTAAAAAGGCTGATAATTCCAACTGTTGCTATTCCTTAATTCATTTATTTTGTACTATACAAATTCCATGACACCTTGTGGAACGACAAAATAATCCATATCAAATAATTCCCAACTCTCTAAGACCAAACTAATCCTCCCTAGTGGACAACATGTACTCTCACCATATAAAATATGGCTGGAGATACTGCTTCTGTCAAACAAGTGTTATTTTCAATGGGCATGTCTCTGTCTCTTTTAAAAGTTTAAAAAGGTTGGAAGCTATTTGGAACCCCAAAACCAAGCACTGCAGAGTTTAGAGAAAACCTTCTTACCTTTGGCTTGCAAAATGAATAAAGATGCAGTTATTTTTAAGCAATGTGTGTTTTTATGGCTGCTGCCACCAGTATTCCCTCCTTCCTCCTCTGTCAGGATTCTGTCCTGTGTATCTCCCTGGAACATTTCTGTAGTAACAGTGTATACTCGCTCACTGAATTTCACTTATTGCATTAAGAAGCAGCTTACGTTGAGTTTATTGCTTCATCTCCCTGTGCTTTGCTCATAAAATGGTAGAATCACCACTTAATTTTTCTATGTCCTTTAAACAACATACACCTTTTATTCTGGATTGTAATCTTGTCACTAGTACCATGCCAGTAACACATACACTGTTCTTTAGAGGGTAATTACGTGGCAGCATTCTGAAGACTGTCATACTTCTTCCCTGCACCTTCAGTGTTGATGAATATTGGTGTTGTTTATAAATGTAGTGGTTGAATTCCAGCCAGACAGTGGAAAGTTTATTTTCTTCTCTGTGAGCAAATACTGATCTCATCAACAAATACAAATTTGCCATGTTAATTTTTCTAAACATAAAAATTAAGTATTCTGGGTTTCCCTGGTGACGCAGGGGTTAAAGACAGCACTATCAAGCTATCGCCAGCCACTGCAGCATGAGTTCGATTCCCCGCTGGCCAGGGAGCTGACCCACATGGAACAGCAGATCTCTCCTGTCTCGCCCACTGCTCCCCTCAGCAGTGTATTTCAGTAGATCTGCCTGTTCTGCTCCCCACTCTCTCTAGTGGATCCTCTCACCCCCGCCGCACCTCTGGCTTACACCCCAGTTTTTATATGCATAAATAAATAAATCTTTTTTAAAATATATATTATAAAAAAATTAATTATCCCTGGTTTCATTTTGAACAATTGGTTTCTAAAGACCTAGGAAGATTTTCACTGCATTTTAGGTATGAAGATTATCGGTTAAGAATGACTCTGGATTTGTAAAACTTCACACATCTCTTTCAGCCAGTGGTATCAAGGGTGAAGGTTATATTTTCTGATTGTATGGTTGATTCATGGGGCTAGGAAGAAGGTGATTTTTTAAGCAATAATATGGTAAGTTCTCTGAGTGGGTGTGTTTGCTATAAAGCAGAAAATGTTGAATAGAGCAAAAAGAAGTTGAGTGTTTGCAAAAGCAGAGATTTGAAGCACCAGTGTTCACTTGCGGAGATAAGGGCCTCGTGCCTGGAGTTCCTTTGAGAGAATCTTCCTAAAATTTGTGTGAGAATTGCACTGAAAGAAAACTGGAGGCTGGATTAGAGGAGCGGGGCCGCTTTTCCATTTCCCTTCTGGTTTGACCCAGGTACAGAACTTGGAACAATTGACTTCGCAAGAAATGAACCGAATTTTATGTTGAACTAACCCACAAACTTGTATCTTTTTCTTTGGGATCTGCCTTGCTGTCGTGTGAATGCATCGACAGTGTTGCTGGATATCACAGTATTGATCGCCATGACGACCTGGCTCAGTAACTGCAGCTCACAGAGTCAGAGGCTCTGTAAACTCTCTGCCTTGAATGAGCCTGATGAAACCTAGGGATCCACACGTCCAGGGAATCTGACATAGAGTTACATGCTGGGTTTATGGAGCAGTTCTTGACAAATGGATTGAAGGGAGCAGTACTAGCCATTCTGGACGCCTGACACACACAGGCTCTGTCGTTATATAACTTATTAACTTCTTTCTCCCTCTGTTCTCTTTTCATTTTCCCCAACTTTTCCGTTTTCATTTCCTTCGTTTGTTTGGGTTTTTGTTTGTCTGTTTTTACCTCTTCTAACTCTCATTAACTTATGAATTATGTGAATGGTGAATGATTCAGTTTGAGGCTTAGCCTGTTCTCAAAGCTTCAGGATATTGTTCCCAAAAAATTAGCTACATTTAAAGATCTCTTTTATAAGTGAATATAGTGAAAATGTAAAATTGTTTGTGTCAGTATAACCTTCATTTAATGGCCAGAAGAATCACAATTACTTTGTTTAAAATACAGTAGTAGAAGTATAGGCTCACTGCCTGTGGAGATAAGAGGATACTTAGGAAGTTTGTTTGATACCACAGCTAAGATTTATGAAACATTATGGCTGCATTCTCTTGCTCCCCCCGGAACTCATACTGACCCAGGTCAGGGTCCTGCTGGAGTTAATGTGTGTGTTGTTTTTGCCAGAGCTGCAAGACTGAACTAGAATGAGACTGGACTGTGGGATTTAGAAAAGCCAACGAGGGCCTCCCCGGTGGCGCAGCGGTTGAGCGCTGGGTTGCGAAGCTGCCTGCAGCCTCTGCAGCGCTGGTTCGATCCCCGGCTGCTGCCCGGCCACCAGAGGAGGGTCCTGCATGGCGTGCAGACCTCTCCTGCCGCCCACTGCTCCCCTCAGCAGTGGACTTCGGTCCCTCTGCCTGCTCTGCTCCCCGCTCTGGCTCTGGTGAATTCTCTCACCCTCCCGCGCTTCTGACTGTACCCAGTGCTTGTATAAATGAATAAATAAATCTGAAAAAAAAAAAAGAAAGAAAAGCCAACTATTGCACTAGGCTGCTCTTTTTTATTAGCCAGTCCTTAAAAGAATGTGTAAGATCTCTGTGCACCTAAGGAATGCTTTCACTGCAGAGCTCACCAAAAACTTTTACGTTGTTGGTTTTCACAGTGCAGTGATAGATACTTCAGTGACTGAAGGCATCAGTGTTTCTTCTCCTAGGCCTGGGTTTTTAAAAACAATTCAGGGACACGTATGACTCTAGCTCGGTATCCCTTTATTCTGCAAGGAGTGCTGGGGCAATGCATTTCTGAATTTCTGAGCTGCACTCTGTAAAATATACCAGCGCCTTCTTTCAAATAACACTTCACCAAGTCATATGGTCTGACCCGTGTCCAGTCTGCACAGCTCTTTTTCCTTTTCTCCCCGTCTCAAGGACAGAAGTGTGTGCTCTCTGCCCCCCCCACCCCCACCCCCCAGGTTCCTTGGGCTTTGTTAGGCCCTGGGAAAGGAACAGTTGTGAAGGCATTGTGACTCACTGACTCCCACTTTGCTGATTCTGGTTCTGATTGGTCCGTCACCTTGCTCTAAGCCATATGGCTCCAGAGTACTCCAGCCTGCATCCTTTTCTCTGTCTTCCCCTACTGTTCCCTTCTGTTGTGCACACACTGGGAGTGGGTTCCGGGCTTTGTCTCTTGCTTCTGGTTTACCTCAGTGAGGCTGTATGTAGGAGAGCAATTTCCTAAGGATGGCTGTAGAGGAGAAAAACACCCTTTCCTTTTGTGCCTGGTGTAATAATTATTTAGTTTCCTGTGCTGCTTTTGTTCAAAGTTTATTTTTTGGCAGGTGTCACATTTGTGTTGTATTATTTCCTCCTGGTTCCTCTTCCTCCCCCCCCCCCCCTCCTATTTAAGCTGTTGGGTGTTTTGTTTTTTTTTTGCTAAAGGTTTTTGGAGTCCCTTTCTCTGAGTGCTAATGCTCCACTTTAGCTAGCTTGTTAAAATGTTTGATTAATGTTGATTAACATGTTGGGGAAGGAGACTGAAATCAGCTATTGATAATTATTTAATTACTAAATATCTATATGTCCTGGCAGTCACCAAGTTACACGAGATACTCAAAATTACCCAAAACATCGCTACTGTTACTTCCTTTTTTCCTAAACTATATCGGTTCAATTACTCTGCCTTTTAAACTTGAGAGAGAGAGTTTTGAAGACTTGAAAGTTAATTTTATAAGCATTTGATATTTTTATTAATTTGCATTTTTATCCTGCAGATGGTTTCTGCAAAGACTTTGGACTCTGCATCCTTTTTTTCCTTTAATATTTAACTACTCAAAAGCAGTGCAAGCAGAGTACAAAGTATAGAAGATTTTTTACCCCAAATTGATCTTTACATGATATTGTCTTAAAAAATCAATAATAAAAATATAAAAAATTCTCTCAAGAATGTATTTTGTATTGACTTAAAATTTTAAGAGTTCCATTTTATAAATATTTTAATGTTCAAATATATTAATCAAGTAACCTGCAGGTTTGGATTCTTCAGTGAATATGTGCAGTGAAATTGGTGAGACTCAGAAGCAGGAATTTAAAAATCAGCCTGACCCTATGGTTTTTATTAACCCTTTACTTAGAGATCTTTATTTACTTTTTTTCACCCCATAATGTATATTAGAAAATAACAATCTATTTTTATCAGAAGAAATGGCCCTTAGCAGGCAAGCTCACTGTATAATATATATATATAATATATACAGATAACTAAATAATTATTACACCAGGCACAAAAGGAAAGGGTGTTTTTCTCCTCTACAGCCATCCTTAGGAAATTGCTCTCCTACATACGGCCTCACTGAGGTAAACCAGAAGCAAGAGACAAAGTGTATGAGGAGTGCTGCTCGTCCTTTCTGCCTGCCATTAGGGAGGAAACTCAGAGCCCTGGTCTGACCCACATGGTTATTGTGCTTCTAGTCTCGGGTCCCATCACTTCATACATTTATAGAAAGAACATGGGCATTTACCTAGTGCTAGGTGCAGATTATAGTTGTGAACAAAATGAAGTCCTTGCCCTCATGGAGTTTACATTGTGAGGAAGTATATTATAGTAATGACAGAATCCAAATTATACATTTTTCTTGGATTTGAACAAGGTCTAGAAAATTCAAGAAACCCTAACTTTAAATTTTCTCCCCATGTAGCCTCCATCCCTACTCTCCCTAAATAAATGTATGCATTTCCATACATCCTACCCTGGCGAAAGCATCCTGCTCATGAGTTATATACATTTCAGTAATTTAGAATGTCTCTTGTTAATATTGCATATTGCTGAGACCAAAGTTTCTTTGTTTAAAGATCTGTTTAATGTTTGGAACTCAGCTAGATACATGATATTGATTTGATTAACAAAAATTAGTATGGCTGTTATCTGTGTTATCAGATACAAAAGAAAAATGACCACCAGTGTGGCAGTCACAATTGAGCATGTTACATCTAGCAGCTTTTTTGGTACTTTTAAGACTCCTAAGGATATTGTTCATAACCTCATTTTACAGAACAGGAAATTAAGGCACAAACAGCTTAAGAAAGTTGACTAACATCAGATAGCTGTTAAGTAGTAAAAATGAAATTTTAATTAAGGTACCATTTTTCCAGAGTTGTGTCTTCACAGCTATACTCTACTGCCCTTCCAGCCTAGCACACTAGTCAAGAAATCTGAGCTCTGCTATGTGATCTCTGTTAGCTTCCCTCCTGTCTGTATGCCTCAGTTTCCTTTATATATAAAACATTTCTTGGGCCATCTGTTTGTCCTCCTATGTTGAATCTGTGAATTTTAGATGCCACATGTTTTAGATTATAAGCTTGATACAGAAAGGAGATCAGAGGCATATAATTGCTGCAAATTTCTATACAGCTGATAGAACAATATTCTGATGGAGTTTCATTCTTTTTGTCTTCATTTCTAGAAAAGAGTAGTCGAACAGCTACGGAAAAACCTGATAGTAAAGCAAGAGCAACCAGACAAGTTCCAAATACAGCCATTGCCACAATCTGAAAACAAACTACAAACAGCACAGCAGCAACCACTACAGCAGCTACAGCAACAACAGCAGTACCACCACCACCACACCCAGTCGGCTGCACCTTCTCCCAACCTGACTGCTTCACAGGTAAAAGTGTGCATGGAGCACTGCAGGCTTCGTGTTGTAGATTGAATTGTTATTGGTCGTGTAGAACCGGGTCTTCTTTCAGATTATACTGAACTCAACTACCGCGAAACAAATGTTATTTTGGTTACTCTATTATTATATATAATTGGAGTAGTATCACTTGAAGTTCATTGACAGAAGAAAGTGACATTTACTAAAATAAAAAAGTAAAAAGCTCAGTGATTTCCCACCTGTTCCAAAAAAGTAGGCAGTGAAAAAGAAAAATTGCTTCTCTGCATTAGACCAGAATTAAAGTCTTTTTAATTTCTAGTAGTATGTGTTTACACTTGTTCTAAAAGTGTTGGTTTAGCCCTCATCTAGAATTGTTTTTCTGGAATTCTTAGGTATTAGGGGTGGAGATATTCCAGGACCGAGTGCCCTTAGGACCAGGTGGAAGTCGGCACTTAGAAAGGCAATATATATATTCGCATTATTCATAAAAACAAAATATTCATTTCTAAGTCTGTGTGCATGAGAATGTGAATCTACCTAACATATTGAAAGAAACCCAAAATGAAAACTACATTTCAAAATTAGAACCAAGGAAGCTTCATAGCATTCTAACTTGGTGTAGCTGTGCAAATGCTTCTATTGAGAGGGGCATTTAAATTAGCATAAAATGTAAGGATGGTGAGAATCAGGATACACAAGAAAGACTTACTTGGGAGTGAAACGCAGTTAAAAAAAGTATTCAAACTTGATGATGTCCATGCATTTATATGGGCATATCTTTTAAAATGGGACAGCTTAGCAATGATTTTTGATACTTTAAGGTGACACCTTTAAGTCTCTTGGAAAGCTATGGATCCTCTTAGAAAAACGCACATTCGTACTTAATATGCCCATTTTTGCACATAATTTTAAGGACTTAGGGATTTTTTGAAACCTAAGCTTGGATACTTCTCATCCACCAATGCCAAGTTTTCACCATATGTTTTACATATAGAGAAAGATTATATAGTTTACTTGGCCAGTCACTGTTTATGGACACTGGGCTGGTTCAGATATAACATTTAGCAAGTGAATTCATTATTTATAAAAATACTACAAATAGTTGGTATTTAATGAAGTTACTGTATACCAATATCTTCCTGAATGCTTTACATAATCCCCACCCCAACCCTCTGAGGAAGATATATACCATCATCATCTCAATTTTTTAGAAAAGAAAACTAAGGCCCAGAGAGATCAAGTTAATTAAGTAAAATCAGATAGGTAAGTATATGGTAGAGCCATGATTTGAATATGGTAGAGCCAAGATTTGAACCCAGAAGTTCTGACTGAAACATCTGTTCACTTTTCTTCTGTACTGCCAAAAATGAAAAAAGAAAAGAAAAGAAATACCAATATTGTATAAAATGTCAAAGAAGGGGCCTCCTGGTGGCTCAGGGGGTTAAGATGCAACCTATGAGGCTATCCACAACCACTGCAGCATGAATTCCATCCCTGGCCAGGGAGCTACCCACATGGTGCAGCAGACCTCTCCTGACTCACCTGCTGCTCCCCTCAGCAGTGTATTTCAGTCAGTCTGCCTATTCTGTTCCCCACTCTGTCTCTGGTGAATCCTCTCACCCTCCCCACACCTCTGGCCTGTACCCCAGTTCTTGAATGCATAAATAAATAAATCTTAGGGAAAAAAAAAGTAGGAAAAGGAAAATCCTGTTCTGATATTCTGGCTACAGCAGACTGTATGGTTTTTACCCTGATCTCCACCACAAGTATATTTTGGAAATTAGACATTCAAGCCAACTTTTAGAATCCCTTTCTAAGACTTGTATTTCTTCTGAAAAACTGCTGATTTATCAGATTACCTTTTTTGGAGTCTTAAGCAGAGTTCTCTTTCCAAAGTACAGTTTGATCAGAGAATTTTACAGGGAAAGCATGTGGTAGTATCCATTGTTTCCCAGTAACAGTTTTCTCTCTTAATCCATGAAAACTTTCTGTCCAGATCACACAATGCAAATTTCTATACAGCTGATAGAACATTATTCTGATAGACTTTCATTCTTTTTGTCTTATATAATACTTGCATATACTTAGAATGACAATCCCTTCTCTGGGTATGTGATGTTATGGAGCTGGGACCACGTGCCTGGGGCTATCCCCACAGCAGTGTTGTATGGCATCTCTCATCACTCCCTGACATATTTAATTGGTTTAGCTAAGCTTGTTTGGTACTTTATGTTCTGTTTAATGCAGATTCCAGTGTTAAAAGCTAAAAAGATTCTCTAGGTTGGTTTTTGTTTTTATAGTAAACTATCAGTAAGTATTTATGGGGTGTACTCTTTGTATACTGCGTTCTGGTATACAAACAAGTATACCAGAATCTAGTGTATTATGACAATTATTGTCACTCATCTATAAATATTTGAGTCTCTGCTGTGTATAAGTGCTGTGCTTAGTCAGTGTAGAGGATAGATTCACAAAGAATTTTATGAATTAAGGAAAAATTTCTCTCTTCAAGAATTTCTAAAATGTAGAGGAGCAGAAGATGTAAACATCTAACAGAGAAGAGTAAAATTACAGTGTCAGTAAAGAGCTGTGCAAATACTAAAGAACAGAGGAATTTTGACCAGAGGGATCAGAGCATGCATCATAAAGGAGCTAGTCTTTGAGCAGGGTCTTGACAGAAAAGTCAGATTTCAGTAATGGAGCAGAGTGGGGAGAGATCTTCCCCAAGGTATAGAGAGCTGTAATAACAAAAGTATGGAGTCAAAAAAGTAAACCTGCCCTGGGAATAACAAGTAGGCTGATGTGGCTGGAGTGTAGGTTCGAGAAAAAGTGATAGAAAAGTAGAAGGTAGGAAGCAACTAGCTTGTGGAAGCTCTCCAATGCATGACAAAACTTTGGGGGTTTTGACTGTCATAGAGGAGTCATTAAAGGTTCATTAGGTCAAGGACCATTGGAGAGTGTGTCTGGCATATATTAAATATCTAAATTCAGAAGGAATAACTATTGCAATCAGAGTAGGCAGGGAGGAGATGTTAGGAGAATTTTTAATTGTAAATTGGGTAATTAGCATGTATCAAACATGTGAAGAAACAGGGGAGCAGTTCCCTTAGTTAACTTAAATTCACGATTGTATGTTTGTTTTGAACATTTTCTAATCTACAGGGAAAAAAAATGAAAAACTAGAACAGGTGACTGCAGGTATACCCTTCAACTTCTATCTGCCACCCTGTATTTTTTAAAATGTAATTCAAATATAAAGAAGCATGCAGTTAAGAAAACCAGACAGAAAATAAACTCTTATAGACATAAAAGGGGGGATTCTATTTGTGGTTTGATTGTATATCGGTGACCTACCATTCAAAGTTAAACAAGAAAATACTCTAAAGTAGGTGTGGTGGTTAATTAGAGCCCATGGTAATTCCTCTAACTACTAATTTGCATATTGGTATCTATCTGTTTTCAATCAATACCTCGTGCTTTGCAGGTAAACAATAATTCAGTGAAAAGCTAAATTGAAAGGATTTTGCTATTAGAGTTTCTTGCTGTATATTTTTGCATTAACTTAATAGTTTTGTCAAAATTAACGAACCCCTTCATGAAACTGTGGAGAGACTGCTATCCTCTTTTGAAGGTGATCATACTCAGTAACATCAACTAAACAAGAACTTATCATAGCTTCCATACCCATAATTTTCTTTGTTGTTTGACACCTTTCCTCTATGTTTTCTCTTCCTCTTTAGAACAATTAAGAGATTTTTAGTAGGTTTAGATCTCAAAATTCTAGATTCTCTTTGTCATCTAAATTCTAACATCCAAGTGTTTGGTTTATACTCCCTACATCTTAGAATAGTTCACTAGTTCTCATAGACTAGAATAAGCACCAGGAGTAAAGACCTAAGCAATAACTATGTCAATAACTTGGAGTCAATAAATAGTAAATATATTCCCCAAAAAGTTTCCATTGATGCATACAGTACTATGTGTTGTGCTTTTATAGACAAAGAGTTATTATATAGGATGCTACATGTGGTAAAATTAGCCACAACTCAATATAAAGTAGAATAAAAATGTTAACCTAAGATGTGAACAAACTTGCTAGGTTTCAGTGTTTTTTAAGTGTTGGAGTTAATGGTAAGTGTATGATCCAGGTGAGTTTGAGGTTTTATTCACTTAAAAAATAATCACTTTAGGTATATTCAAAATACTGACAATGATTTGCCTAAACCAAGGGTGTTTCAAACAGAAGTGCATTGACCTCTTTGAAAGTAGTAACACCATGAGTGACTATTTTTAAAATCCATGTCAGTGAGTTCTGCTGACTAGAAGTTTACTTCCACAACAGCGGTGGCACCGGGATTGAATGCCACATTGTGTGACTTGCCCACCACTTCAAAAGTTCTCTGTATTTAAGTATTTTAAATTGAAAGACAGAGGTAATTAACATACTGAGTTAAAAACAATTATTAAAGATAGCTAGTAATCTAAAATCAGTCCATCCTGCTACACTACTATAACATTTCCGATGACAAATAGCATTTAGCTTTTGTTTAGCACTCATTATTCATAGAAAGTAGACGATCTGCTATCCTCCAAAATAAATATCGCTGCTCCTCATATACTCCCATTTTACATTTGAGGTGGCAAGGCTAAGAAGAGAGTAAGCCATTCCTGTGTTGATGACTTAGATAAAAGGAAACAAAGATTCAGACGATTTTTAATTACACTTATAAATAAGGATTGCGGATTAGGACTAGGTGAGACCAGATCATTTAATTTTTTGATTAAAAGGAGAAAAGATGTTAAAACAGGTAATACATACATGTGTGATGTATTTAAGGAAGAAAATGGAAATAAAGAATTCCTTAGAACCAAACAACATTACACTGACAACTGAAGTAGAAGTTCACAAGGGAATTTGTACAGATATTTCAGGGAGAGTTGGGGTACTTTCCACTGATCTGGAGTAAAGTCGTACAATAGAACTCCTGCAATGTTAGAAATCTTCGCTGTCCAACGTGGTAGCCAATAGCCAACTTGGTAGCTCAATGGCAGCTCAATAGTCTCAATGGCTGTTGAGACTTGAAATTTGGCTCACATGACTGAGGAACTAATATTTTAATTGCATTTTGTTTTAATTAAAATTTAAATAGCCTCATGCGGCTGGTGGTTATAAATTGGACAGTGCCAAGTATAGAGTAAGAAGGAAAAGGTGGAGTAGTATCAAAATTAGAATCAAGTTGGATCCAATAAGTTTTCATGTTCTGAAACACCTTCATCTTGAACGACTCACAGCACTAGATAGAAGTGTATGCCATGTAATAAAGTTGTTTATATTTTATTATTTTTTAAATGACTTCCTTAATTACTCTAATAAAAGAGTCTAAAAAAATACAACTTTATAGCTGCACAGCACTGATGGGACATCACTCAAGCTCTCTCCCCTCAGTTCATCCTCTGATTTGTTAGGCTTTTTGAATCTCAGGTGTTTGTTTCCACCTTGTCACATTTCACTGGATCCTTGATCACTTCTACAGCAGTTCTCTGGAGAAAAGATTATAGGTAGTGATTCATATCCTGCTGGTAACAAGAGATGGTATTTACAATACAAGCTGGTTAATAGGTTTTATTATTTGGAGTTTGGGATTTACTGCCTCTAAGGTAACAGTTGTGCCTATCCTCATGTGGTTTTCCCTTTCCCCTCTCCAGGGTGACACTCAAACGAATGAAAAGAACACTGTCCTTTTATCCTAGCGTTTATGTCATAGTAGGCAGATAACCAGAACTGTATGATGGTTTTCCTCATATTGAAGAAGTTGTAGCAAGTAAGGCTCGAGATGGAGTATACCTCACTAATTTGAAACTTCTGCATATTTAATTGAGAGCATTCAAAGAGTTAGAAAATTCCGTGGAAAGTTATACTCACATTTTGTATCTGTCAACCCACCACATTCATTGTTGAAAGCCCTGTGCCCATATTAGTTTGTAGTTATTCCTGTGAACTTGAGAATTCTAGCAAAGTAGAGATGATCTTTCCTTGTAAGGGTGTTGGTTCCATGTCAGAACAGAAATGTTGTTATACTGACTTGCTTTTTTGGTTATGAGATTGTTACTTTGTTTTCTTCTGGGGGTTAGCAGCATATTGTTTAGTGGAATCACACTTCAGTATCCTAATACCTGTTCTCCATGTCTCCTAGAAGACTGTAACTACAGCTTCTATGATTACCACAAAGACACTACCTCTCGTCTTGAAAGCAGCAACTGCGACCATGCCTGCCTCTGTTGTGGGCCAGAGACCTACTATTGCTATGGTGACCGCCATCAACAGTCAGAAAGCTGTGCTCAGCACTGATGTGCAGAACACACCAGTCAACCTCCAGACGTCTAGTAAGGTCACTGGGCCTGGGGCAGAGGCTGTCCAAATTGTGGCAAAAAACACAGTCACTCTGGTAAGCCAGCAGCTGCTACTCATGTGTGCCCACATGAGCGGGGTCAGGATATGCATTTGTAGAGTATATCCGTTTTATGCTCCTGCTGGATTTTTCAATCTCCATCACTCTTCTACCATTCCAAATTCCCTGTTTGGAGTTGACAAGGGAATTTGGCATTCCTACTGTCTCCTAGCTAGCTGTAGAAGTGTCCTGACACCTAGGACCAAAACTTACTTGAACATTCTCTGAGATCTAAGTAGGACTTGACTATAGTGGGGGGAAATGTCCTTCCCAGAGGTATACACGCCATTTCATATTTCTCTCCCTTTATCCTACCCACAGTCCTTCCTGTGACATGTGAATGCTTATACACGCTGGCACTGCACTATTGATTTTGGGGGAAACTCCCTGCTGAATTCTTTTAGTTCTAAATTAATTGCACCCAGGAAGTTCTGGGGTTAGTTGGGGCACTTTAAAAATATTCAAAAGGGCCTCCCCTGGTAGTGCAGTCGGTTGAGCGCAGCGCTGTGAAGCTGTCCACAGCCTCTGCAGCATAGGTTCAATCCTGGCTGGCCAGCGAGGGTCCCACATGGCACGGCACATCTCTCCTGTCTTGCCCGCTGCTCCCCTCAGCAGTGTATTTCATCAGTCTGCCTGTTCTGTTCCCCGCTCTGTCTCTGGTAAAACCTCTCACCCTCCCGTGCATCGGGCCTGTACCCCAGTTCTTGTATAATAAATAAATCTTTTAATAAAATAATTAAAATATTCAAGAAACTTACAAATTAACATTGTTCATGTCCAAGGTCAATAAGAAAAAAAGACCCTTGAAAGGAAGGAGTACTTGAACAAAAATTGTTCATGAGATTTCCAGGGTAAAACCTTTAGAAACTGATGCTTTCACAAACTTGGTGGAAATATATCAAAACTGTGGTTTAAAAATCCCTTCTTAAAACGGCAGTTTAATAACTCTTGGTCGCTTCTGAATGATGACCAATGAAACTAGATAGCAATAAAGCTTCACCACTTACCCAGGAATCTTTAAAGAAGTAACCATATATTTTGCCAGATGCTGAGAGTTAGACAGTTCTTCATAGGAATAATGTTATTCACTGTTAGATAATACTCTAAAGCTCATTTGGCCAGGCAGCAAGTTTGATTTTTATTTTGGATCCAGTCTTGACTTTTTAAATATATAAGTACAAGAGTTCTTAAGTGTCAAAGGAAATTGTCTAAGATTGCAGAGCTTGTTGTTTCCATTAGGTGTATAAGGAGACAAATGTAGTTGGTTTACTTTGTGGAGTAAAGCATGCAGGTGGGAGAACAAAACACATTTTTAAGGCAATGTTAATTATATGATGAAAGCTCATAGAAGATATTGTTTGAAGAAAATATTGTCTGGTCCAGAGAATAGTGATGCTGAAATACTTTAAGAATGCCTAGCTTTAAAAAAAAAATGTCTAGCTTTGATATTGAACAGTTATTGTCCTCTCTGTTTTATTTATCTTTTCCATTTTTTTAGCAGGTTCAGGCAACACCTCCTCAGCCCATCAAAGTACCACAATTTATCCCCCCTCCTAGACTCACTCCACGTCCAAACTTTCTTCCACAGGTGAGTAAACCAGTGACAAGCACAGTGAATGGGTTGGGAGGATCCTCAAATGGGCTCTTCCAAGCAGCCTTTTTAATGCACTTATCAGCTCAGCTGTATTCAGATCCCACTTAGCTAAAGATTCTGGCTGCTGATTTCTATACCATGAAGAAACTTATTGTTGTGTTTCTTAGCAGTGACCAGCGGCAGTGGCAGGGTATGAGGAAAAGAAAAATTTCTGAAATTTAAAACAATAAAGACAACACCATTTTAAGCCTTCTAATGTAAACTTACTAGAATAATTTAATCAAACCTGCTGACTAGTGAGGAAGGAATGCAATTACTACTTCATATTTCTTTCCTATGTGCCAAAGAGAATAGGGGGAAGGCAATAGTACCCAAGCTAACCAGTAGAAATCATAAAGTTGTACTGTGGGCAGTGATGGCACTGAGCATCATATTAAACACAAAGCCTTGTTTATAAAGATTTAGACTAGGGCACAATACGGGGACCCAGCTCTGTTTGCGCACGTTCTCCTGAGGAGGTTCTTACTAGCAGTTAGGCTGAACTCACCATTCTAATGGCACAATGTCAGAGTTGCCCGGTTTGGACCTTGAGGAGATTTCTACCTTTCTTGGTAGAAATCTTTGGAGTTTCTATCTGAAGCCCCAGGTTTTCAGGCAAAGAGAGAAGAGAAGGGATTTTGTGGTTATTGGCCAAAAGTGATTTCTAAGTTGTCTCTGGGGGGGGAGATAGGCAGTGCTAATAACATGAGACAAGGTGATTTCAATCATTTATCAGATAAATCCTTAATATCTTGAGCTTCAAAAAAGGCACTAAGCACTGTAAATACTACCAGTTTTCAGGACAGACAGTTCTCTGTCCTCACAGAGCTTCAGACAGATGTACATGCAATTACAGTGTCCATTATGAGAAGTGGAGAGTAGTTCAGAAAAGATGGGAGGGGCACCCAACTCATTATTTAGGAGTATGACAAAAAGTTTCCTTGAAAAATTGACATTCATTATGAGGCCTAAAATCCTGGTAAAGGTAGCTTGACATTTCGGGGGTAAGAATGAAAATGTCACAGGTAGAGGGCAGAGCATATGTGCAAGTTCAGAAAAGAGAGATACATGGAACCTCAAAGTACCAAAGGAGACTTGATGTGTCTGAGCACAGGGGCTGTGTGGCTGACTCACACCAGAATAATAGGGGGCTGGAGAAGCTTATTCAGGCCGGCACCTGTGGAACCTTGTGGGCTATATTAGGAATTCAGACCTTATTCCAGAAGCAGTGGGGACCCATTAAAGCATTTTCAAACAAGCACTTGGCATACTCAGATTTTTTGTTTCAGAAAATTCTCATCACTATGTGGGAAATAGATTAGAGAAGGTCAAGACTGGGTAGGAGGAACGGTTGGGACATTGTCCACAGTATTAATAGTGAACATTTAGAGGATCTTGTTATATGTCAGTGCTAGTCTCTTCACATGGGTTATTTTAATCCTCACCAAACCCTGTGAAAGTGGCTGTTACTCTCTTGTACATAAGGAATCTAAGACTTTGTCCATGTTTTTCAAACAGTGGGTCATGAACCATTAGTAGGCTGTGAAATCAATTAAATGATTGTAACCACAGTTTTTAATTAAAATGAGCAAAGCAGAATAGGAAATTTTACAGTACATAGCACATAAGTATTGTTTCATGAATTTTGTTTTGTAGAGCTATAGATACATCTTGGTATGTATGTAGTGGTTACAGTGTAAAATGTATTTCCTACTCTGTATCTACAGCACCCACCACAGAGTCTCCTTAAGATATGCTGAAATTTAGAGTCTCAAGACTGTCACACACCATACTTGGCTCCAGTCTACTTGAAACATATAGGATGGAGACCAGAACTTGCTAGCAAGAGAGGGCATCAGACATTTTTCTTCAGTGAAGTCCCTTTAGTAGTCCCATATACCAGTCTCTGCAGCTGTCAGAGGATAGTTGAGGTGCAAGGAAATGAGAGATTTATCAGGTCATGATGGCATGTAAGCCTTTAGCCTCACAGAGCTAATATATCTTGTAATAACAGTTCTGTGGGCACTGCTTTCAAGGTCATCACAAGGATATGCCCAGTTATAAGAGTCACCCCACTTCATGACGCCCAAGGCAAGATATCCCATCAAGTATTTATAATTCTCCCCCTTCCAGATACGATGTAGCAATAAGAAATCATTTTTACCGTAAGTAATGTTGCCTAGTAACATAGTTGACATTCTTACTCTGATCAGGTTTTCAGAACAGAACTCATTGAAGGTCAGGCCTTCATGAATGAATAAGAGGAAAGGATTTACCCCCAGGGTCACAGTTGAGAAACTTTGAAAAATAGTGACTTAGAGATTAGATATGTTGCCTGAGGTTACATACTTAGTAAGTGATCGAACCAGAATTTGAACCCAGGCCAGACTGATAACCATGTTTTTAACCACAGTTTTCAGTTTCAGTCACTGCTATATCAGTGAGCTAGATAATACGCCAGCGTAGTGGCAGTGAGGATACAAAGTAGACAGATTTAAGAAACATGTGGGAATTAGAAGTGGCGTCAAGGATGAATCTCAAATTTATTTAGCAAGAAAAGGCCATTTACTGAGGTGATGGCTATAAGAGGAAGAGTGGGTTGGAGTAAGAAATTAATGTGTTGGAGACATGTTGATTTTGAACTTTTTGTAAGTTTCCAAGTAGTGATGTCTGTAGACAGTTGAACATACGATTCTTAAGTTTCGGTGATGTTTGGTCCTGAAATAAAAGTATGGGAGTCTTCATTACACAAGGTGTCTGAGGCCACGGGGCGGGCGAGAGCCCTGGCGGGGAATGAGAACATCGGGGAGGAGGGGGTTATAGGACAAAATTCTGAGAAATATTTACATTTAGGATTGGGCAGGGGAAATGAAAGCCCACAAAAAAGACTGAGAGGAGTGATCAAGAATGGAGAGTTGGACCAGAAATAGGGGTGAACCAAAGCTGTGGATATAAAGAAATTTAGTGTGTGAATTATGGACAGTGGCAATACTAATACCCTACTGGGAGCACATTCTGTTTGGGACCAGTGTCTGGATCAGGCATGTCACCAGACAGCCTCAAAGATTGCATGGTGCAGAAGAAGGAGCTGCAGTTTGGAATCAGAAAAGCTATTCGGAACCTCTTATGAGCTGATGAGTCTTATTTAAGATTATACATCTGTGACTTATAGAATTAATATTGCCAAAGTGAATATTAATAAGTATATGTACTGAAATTCATTTCACATACATAATGCGAAACATCTGGCAAATTCTTAAGACTTACACATCTTGAGAAGTTTCTTTAAGTCATGCAATAATTGTTCTCTCTTTCCCCATAGGTTCGACCCAAGCCTGTGGCCCAGAATAACATTCCTATTGCCCCAGCACCTCCTCCCATGCTTGCAGCTCCTCAGCTTATCCAGAGACCCGTCATGCTGACCAAGTTCACCCCCACGACCCTCCCTACCTCCCAGAATTCCATCCACCCAGTCCGTGTTGTCAATGGGCAGACTGCAACCATAGCCAAAACGTTCCCCATGGCCCAGCTCACCAGCATTGTGATAGCTACTCCAGGGACCAGACTCGCTGGACCTCAAACTGTACAGCTTAGCAAGCCAAGTCTTGAAAAACAGGTACATGCAGAGTGTGCACCTGCTTTCAGCAGTAGCTTTGTCATTGAATCTGGGCTGCCTCTAAACACATTTTCTCAAGAGCTTTTTATCTCAGCAACATTGTTGACAGCCTGTTGCTTATTATGTGATAACTTTATTCACAATGCTAAAGGGCCATTCTAATTGAAGAAAGTTGGGTTGCTTTTCCCACCAGCCTTTACAGATAGATTTAGATTTCTGTGTGAGTGTGCTCCCCCTGCTGGTTTTGAAGCAGAAAATCACAGATGAGTTCTGCTGCCCTCAATCAGGAAGCACAGATGAGCTAGTAAACAGAAAATACCATTTTAGTTTTGGCCCAATAAGGATCCAGATGAGGGTATGACTATGAAAGTCAGGAAGAACAAACAAAAGAAAGAAAGAAAGGGTTTTTATTGAAAGATTGTCCTTGGTTATTACAGATAATGAAGAGCCAAATGAAAAACTTAAAATGTCTAAAAACCATTCTTTTAACTCTAGAGGATTCAGACATTTTAGCGCAGACATTTCAGTCTTTCATTTCTAAAACCATGTTTTTGAAAAAACGAGTCTAGGGAAATACAGATAACCTCCAAAAATACTTAATGGTCCTGTGACAGAAAGACTTCCAAAAGCAAGAAAAAGGATTTTTAGGTGGTCATGATATTCTATTTAAAGAAAGACCAGTGATGGAGAAGAATTTTACAAAGAAAAGCATCTTCTTTCAGGAAAGTTATTTCATAAAGTCATTGACCTATTTCTAATTGCTCAGGCTTGAGACCTCATTCATCTGAAAATAATCTCTGGTGATTCTAAATCTTCTGCTTCTGGATGGCTGACCATGATTCAGAGGAGCTGGCCAGATGGTGGGGAATGAGGCGGCTTCCTGCTGCCGTGGCCTTCTTGAACAGAGGGGCCTTATGCACAGAGTGCCTGGCTTCCTACCCAGGCAGCTCATAAAGGCAGCAGACCTTGTACCAAGAAGCAGGGTACCAAAATCTTGTGCTCAGAGCATGCATCTCTATTCCTGGGGCGCCTGCTCAAGCCCCCAGGAAATGCTTTGAAAAATATTCAGTAATACTTACACATATTTTAGATTAGACGTTTTCAGACTTACTGTTAACTTAAATTTTTGAAAATAAAATGCTCAAGCTTAGCTTGAGTGAGGTCACATTTGGAAACTATCTACCCTTATATCTTAGGCTGACTCTCAAAGAGCCTCTGAGAAACCTTCCTGTTCCAAAGAATGTGGTTTCAAAACACTATTTTAGATTACTAAGTATTATTTCCCTTTGACCTTTTTAAAAGATTTTTAGAAAGCAAGAATTTTTTTTAGTTTTGTTTTATTTTTACATTTCTTTTTTTTTACTGGTTACAAAGATGTAATTCAGGTTCATTGTAAAAAAAATGCACACATTACAGAAATATATATTGTAGAAAGTATATATATGTATATATGTATTGGATTGTTGGAAAAGTCATGATACATTTTTGCTTGAAAAACAAAAAATATGGCATGACTTTTCTGACAACCCTATAAATGAGAAGAGTAAATGTTTCCCATAAGTCGTTATAAGTAGTTATAAGTAGTTTGTATTCCTCCACATATTTTCTGTGCATATACTAACACATTTTAAAGTTAAAACCAAAATCAGACAATTAATTATGCAACTTTTTGTTAGATCTTGAATATCTTTTCATTTCTAGCCTTACATGTTGATAGAGCTTTTTGTTGTAATATCATAAAAAGATATCCATGCTGTCTTAAAAACTAAAAAAAAAACAAATCTCCTGTAGTAGTAAATCCCATTCTCTCTCCTCTTGTTGATCTAATAGGGGAACCCCGTCATTGCTCTTGTAGTTTACAGACCACCTGGCTTCACAGTCTGACAGGGTACCACACTCCCTCCATAGGGATTCCCCTTAGACTGGACTCCATTCTCAGAATTCTCTTACTTCAGATCCTTCTACTATCCTTTTTTCTTTCATGTTTTATTCCCAATATCACATTTATAGCTCTGAAGAGATGTCAGGGATGGGTGAAGCCATGGAATGAGTGTAGCCATGGAAGTTACACTTACAGCCTGCTCAGGGTTATCAAAACCCATGTCCAGTATGTTCTCTGTGTGACTAGGCGAGATGGGCTCCTTCTTGCTTTTTACTGTTTCCTTTAGCGTGACAGTGTTCACTTAATAAAAACTTGTTGTTTAGGTGCCACGGCTATGCCACATGAGATATCTAAATACAAGGGTGGGTAAACCAAAGCCTGAACACTAGTCAGAGCACTTGGAGCAGGAACTGTGGCATTGCCTCCATGAGTTGTGTGGTTTCAAAGGCCTTCCACATTGGCACAGGAAAGGGAGCCGATGATGATGATGTCAGTTACCACAACTTTTCCTCCCCTGTCAGGAATCACTGGTTTCCTTATCCACTCCAGATAAGAGATTGATCCCCTGTCTTCCTTGTTTATTAGAAGCTATATTGACATTGTGGTTCTAAAAAAACAAATGATAGAATTTAAAGAGGCTAGAAACATATTTAAGTCAGAAAAGTAGATAAAGTCAGACACACTTATGTTACACCTCCTTTTACACCCTTGTTCTTTCCAGCACTCTGCAAAACGGAGCTAAGCACCTGTTGAAGGAGAGAGATAAATACTTCAAATCCATTAGACTATGCCTGAAGCAGCTAGTTCTAAGGAATTATGATCATTTCTTATTTACCCCATACCATCCCCTGCAACAGAGACTTCCATGGATATTCCCAGGGTTCTGTGGGAAAATAATTGCCAAATTGCCATAGGAACCTACACAATATCCTCTAAAACAGGAATATTTCCACAATGAACTATTATTCGTAAATCCCCATCTTGTCTCCTAGTAAACCTGAGCTGGTGACTCTTTGCCCTCTATTGTAGCGCTGGTGCCGCAGTAGAGAAAATAGACCCACGTGACCAGACAATGTTTTTTCCCCCTTTAACTTCATTTTGAATTTATTTAACTGTCATTAATAAAACTATTTGCATATTTATTTCTTTGAAAGTGCCTAAATTTGATTATTCATGTAGCTAAATCTCAGAAGGTGAATTTGGATTCGGATATAAATGGTTAATTTACTTCTAATCTTTTCTGGCCTTTGATTTCTGTCTTTATAATACCAAAAAGAACAAATTGCAAATTCACATAGCTATGTGTGTGAGGCAGGAAATATAAAAGGTAAAGCAGACTGGGAGTAAACAAGTGATAACATGATTACAAGAGATATCCCACTTTTATGCTTAGTTTCTCTTTGAAATATAATAGTAAGACAAGCACAACAAAGGTGCGATTTGGCCTTAGTGTCAAGAAGATAACAGAAAGCGCAAGAGATGCCATCTCAAGGAAGCAGCTACTTCTCATAGTGATCAATTTTTATAATATGGAAACATTTTCCAAAAAAAAGCCAGAAAAACATCATCTTGTTCTTAAAATACTAGTAACAATTGAAACACCACACAGACCAAGAAAAGAAAATAAAACAAAAGGGCCTATAGAGAGGCCTCTTTGACTCTCTGAAAGAAATCAAGCTTTTAGCTTAATTCATTTTTTTGTTTCCAAATTAATTTTTTAATTTGAAGTGAAAATTGCATCCCATACTATTAACCATATCATTAACTGCTGAACAATTCAGTGGCAGTCGATACATTCACAGTGTTCTGCAACCACCACCTCGATCTAGTTCTAAAACATTTTCATTAACACAAAATCAAACCCAGTTTTTAAGTAGTTACTTCCCATTTACTCTCCCATCTGCCTCTAGCAAGCCTCAGTTTGCTTTCTATCTCTAGATTTACCTGTTGTGGATATTTCATATAAATGGAATTATATACTATGTGGCCTTGTATCTGATTTGTTTCATTTAGCAGTGTTTTCAAGATTCATTCACATTGCAACATGTCAGTACTTCATTTCTTTTTAATGAAGAAAATATTCCATTTAATAAAAAATATTCCATATTTCTGTATACCATAGTTTATTCATACTATCACGTGCCTTAGGGTTATTTCCTCCTTTTGACTATTAGGAATAGTGTTGCTATGGATATTCATGCCTCTGTGTATGTTTGAGTACCTATTTTCCATGTTGTGGGTTTCTCTTTGAAATAGAAGACAGAAAAAGTTACAAATCAAAGATATAATAGTACTCCTTTTTATGTTATGTAGTTACCTTTATGTTATGGAGTTACTTTTTGTATGGTTTTAAGTTACCATTTAGAGTCTTTATTTCAGTCTGAAGGGGACTCTCTGGCATTTCATTTAGGGAGCATCTACCAATACTATCTTTTTGCTGGTTACTATTCTTGGTTAATAGTTTTTTTTGTTTGTTTGTTTGTTTTTTTTCTGCACTTTAAATGAGTCAACCCCACTGCCTTCTGCTTTCTGGTTTTTAGTGATCAATTGACTGTTAATCTTATTGAGGACCTCTTTGTTGTGATACATCACTTGTTTCTTGCTGCCTTTAAGATCCTCTCTTTGACTTCAGCTTTTGCCAGTGTGAATCTCTTTCAGTTTCTCTTACTTTGAGGTTGCTGAGTTTCTTCAATGTATGGATTTATAACTTTCATCAAATTTGGGAGCTTTTCAGCTGTTATTTCTCCTTTTCCTTTCCCTCTCCTCCAGGTGTCCATAATGCATATGTCAGTACGTCGGTAACACCCTTAGGCGCTGTTCATTTTCTGCTTGCTTTTTGCCTGAACCCTTCTAGTGAACTTTCCATTTCAGCTAATATTCTTTTCAGCTTGAGTTTCTAATTTGGTTCTTTTTAAAAAATAAAAGGTCTCTCTATTGATATTTTCTACTGGTGAGACATTGTGCTGCTGGTTTCTTTAAATTTTCTGTTACGTTTCCTCTAGCTCTTAAAGTGTATTTAAGACAGTTGCTTAGTCTTTCTCTAGATAGTCTGGTGTCTAGGCTTCCGTAGAGCCAGTTTCTGTGAATTTCTTTTTTTCCTATGAAGGTGCCATACTTTCCTGTTTTTTTTTTTTTTTTTGAATGCCTTTTAGTTATTGTTTGAAACTCTTAATTTTAAAATTACAACACAATAACTCTAGAAATTAGATTCCCCTCCCACCCTGGGGGTTTGCTGTTGTTAATTGTTGAGGGCTGTACTTACCTACTTAGTGTCTTTTCCAGACTGTTTTTGCTAAGACTGTTATGTGTGATGACTGAAATTTCTTCTTTTCAAGTGTCCACTAGTGATAGATTTCCTTAGACAATTGGAGCCAAGATGAAGAGGGAAATAATAAGTAAATTAAAAAAAAAAAACAAACTTTCCCAGTCTTTGCAAATTGGCTTTGAGCAGGGCAAATCTTTCAGCACTAGGCTAGGCCACTTATACCTCTGCTTTAGTCTTCACCTGTCCTCTCAGCCAGCAATAGGTACATGCTCAGGGATCTCTCAGATCATGTGTGAGTATGCCCTTAACCCTGGGAATGATCCAAGTACTCCAAATTCCCCTGTATGCATGATGGCCCTTCAAAGTCCTTACTCCTCCAGGAATCTTCCTTCTCAGCCTCCTCCTTCCCAGGCTTTGAAATCTGTTGTATACTTCTTCCACTATGAGCTGGGTGAATGGGGGTAACATAGTTGTCTTTAAATGTTTTCATCAGACACCACCTAGAAAACCTCACCAACCTAAGTTGGGTAAAACAAGGGTTGGCCCTAAACCAGTCCTCAGGGAGCCACCAGAGGTCAAAATGCACAGCCACAAGTTTTTGAGAACAAGGTCCATATTGCTCCCCCTGGCACCAGCAAGCCACACCGGGAAGGCAGGTCACCATTCCCACAGCATCTGTCCAGCTAGGGTAAGGGGTTTTGTAGGTAGCTAAGGAAAAATGCTTTCTTACTGAAATTTAGCAACCTCTTTATTCAGTAAGTGCTCCCCTGGTTGCTATAAGTTTTTTATTAGGTACTAGGGTTCTAAAAAGTTGATTCTGCTTTTGCCAGTTTAATGGTTTCTTCAGTGGAAGTACTGATTCTCAGAGCTCCCTACTCTGTCATTTTTGTGATGTTGCTCCCCTACCCTAATATTTTTTTGTTTGTTTATTTTAAGCAGCTTAAAACAACATTTATTAACCCACAGTCTGTCTCAGGATCAGGAATAGAGTTGTAGCTTTAACTGATTGGTTCTAATTCAAGGTCCCTCACAAGTTTTCAACCCAACTAATTGGCCAGGATGCTGTCATCTTAAGACTCAACTCCGGACTTCCAGACTCGGTCTCGTAGTTGCTGGCAGGCCTCCCTTCCTCCGGCTATTGAGCACCTGAGTGCTATTCACAACATGGCTATTGCCATCCCCCCAAATGAGAGACCCATGGGTGAAAGATACCCCCAATGTTTTGTTTGCTTCATCTTTGGGGTGCTTTCAGTATTCTTTATCTAACCCTGAGATTAGTGTGCTCTTGCCTGAGTGAGAAAATTTGAACTCTGGGTAATTCCTTAGTGGAGAGAATTGTTTTGCTCTTCCCCAGAAACATTGCCACTCAGTGCTGTACTCAACCTTAGATAAGGACTGAGAGACTCCAAGGAACTTCACACAGCCTCGAAATGGAGCAGCAAACCATTAACAGTTGACCTTCACTTTTCTCTCCTCTCTCAGACTGGTGTACTCCCACATTCAGAGGGCTATGAAAATAAGCTTGGTACCCAGGACCTTACAAATGTCACTATGGAGTGCTTTCCTGTTGTCTCCCTTATAGGTGTTTTATGGAGGAGATAGGTCCTTCTAGGATAGAAGGAGGTATGTGTGAGAGAGAGAGAGAAAAGGCAGATATAAGTGAGTGTTCATGTAGGTCCTATTCCCCATTAAGAAGATAAGCAACTCTACTGCAAACCTCCTTTTCGTGAGGCACTGTTCTTGGCACAAAAGGTGCAAAGGTGTGTGAACAGTCCCTGTTTTCAAGTGGCTTAATATAAAGGGGGAAATATGACAGGGCACTGGTTAAAGAAATGCATGCCAACACTTGTACCCCAGAACAGTCACTGTCAGGGTACTGATGAGGGAGATGCTTGCACTTTCCTAAAGTAAAAAATATAAAAAGTAGAAGGAAATGCGCAAGTGGTCAGGAGAGGAAACAAAATATCTTTGTTACTGCATTAGTTTTACAGATCTAGTAAAATATTATAAAGCATAATGATTTTTGAAAATTTTTGGTGCCCTGCTGGTAGGACCAAAGTCTTTCATTTGACTCCTGCTCATCAATAATGAGGCATTTTCTCATTTATTTAATTACTTCTTGTTGCCATACAAAAAGACTATTAGCATCACATATTTCTTTAATTTTGAAAAAATAAATTAGGTTTGTGTTTACAGTTTTCTATCCTCTGTTATAATATCACTTCAGTATTTACAGAGGGCTTCATAAAATGAATTAGCTCATTGGGTTGTGATAAGAATAGCAATGCAAGGCCAGTCTACCAATTTGCTAGCTGCCATTTGTGTTTGAAGATGGTATGCTACTGGTGTTTCTTTTGTTTGAAATGGATGCATCTGGAAGAGGAGGTTAGGGATAATCAGGATGTCAGCTTCTTGCAAAATGGCCTTTTCTTGGCACTTGCATCTCTAATGGGTGATACAGGCAGGTTTTAAATATCCCAAGTAAGGGTAGTTCTACAATCTCTCTTAGATTATGATTGGAATTATATTGAAATAGAAGAGTATGTGTGTAAGATTTTTTTGGACACTACTTGGATCTTCAGCATGCTATGGACTGGAGCATGACCCAAGTGTGACAAGGGTGGGCTTGCTTCTAGAAAACTGTCCCTATATCCTAACATTGAAATCAGAGCTTGAAGCTCTACTTTATTTTTATGCGTAGGGATTAAGCCATGAATTTTTTCTTTTGTGTAATTTAGACTTGTACTTATAGATTCATATCTATTCTAGCTACACAATTTAATCATTTCAACTGGGATTTTACATTTTACTTTTCCCTCTTCCAAAATGAAATCCATAATATTAAGTTATTTATTAATAATGTTTCCACTTTGAGTATATTATTTTTTTCCCTTCTTGGCTATAGTTAAACTACTGTTTGTTTTCATTCTTTCAATAAAAAATGAATTCTGAATTTTTATTTAATTTTCCTCTCCTAGACAATTAAATCCCATACAGAAGCAGATGAGAAACAAACGGAGAGTCGCACCATTACTCCACCTGCTGCACCAAAACCAAAACGGGAGGAGAACCCCCAGGTAGGCCTGCCCTCCAAAGGTGTGGCTCAGTCTGTGCCGTGTTACTTGTCCTCACCTACCAGAAGGAACACCTGCTCTCTGCTGAGTCTCTTGATTTTCCTTTTCATGCACTTTCTCAGTATTCAGTAATGTTATTCCTAGTCAGGTTGCAAGTGTGGCCTGGAGCGTCCATTAACTGACAAATAGGCATTTCATACACCTGTTACAAATTTGAAATGTAAGATTAATGGTTATTTTCCTTGCTATCCTATTTCATTCCCGATGATCATTAATGTTTTCTTTGTCTCCGCCAGCATTCATAAGGTGTGCAGTTCCCTCAGATAATGTCTTTAAGTTATCGATTACAGTTGTTACAGTGCATTTTTGTTATTACCATTGTATTGCATTAGATCCCCAATCCCAAATGAATCAGCAGCTCAAAAAGTATTTCATTAAAGCATAAAAGTAGGGATGAAAATAGTAACATCTGTATTACAACTTATGATCAAATTATAGACATAAATAGCAAGCAAGTCTGGTACAAATATAGAATGTAAATTTGTCCTTAGACAAGAGAAATTTTTAGTTTGATGTGTTTGCATAAGCGGCTGTAAAAGAAAAATGTGAACAGGTAATATGATGATGAATATCTGATAGCTGGATTTTATTAGACCAGAAATACATTTCCTTCTATTCTCAGTGCATTCTTTGTAATGAAACCATGTTAAATAGTGGCATGAGCCATTAAAGTTTCATGTCATTTTTTTTTTTAATGCGGTGGTTTAGTAAGCCAATTCAGGTTTTTCTAAACTAGTAAAAATTACAATTCTTACTGAAATGAAGTGGATTAATTTGTAATTTATCTTTAAAGAAGGGGGCCAAAATGTGAACCAAAAAGTAATAGTAGTCCCGCAAATTGCTGGGAAACATATAAAATCATCTACAAAATTAATGACAAGTATTATTCTTGGAAGTGGAAAACTAGAGCAAGCTATTGGCAAAATTTTCTTACCAAGAGAGACTGAAGGATATTTTAGGTCAGTGGCACAGTGAGAGGCAAGCAAGTGCCTTCTTGTGTACCAACAGATGCCTCACTTTCTAGCTAGAATCACTTTAATCTGTAAAGAGAACACATTAGCTCTTGACATACATGTGGTTCATAAACTAGGCAAAAGTTCTTGACAACTTTTTGTTCTTTTTAATCAGAACATCTAGAGAGGGTTTTTTTCCCTTAATATAATTCTTTTGTGAACTTGACCTAGACTACAAAGGTAAATTAGATGTAAGTAGACAAGAAGGGTGCTGTTACTTGATTAAAAGAAGGAGCATTGTCAGCTTCCATACTGCTTTATTATCAGAGAAGAGTGGGCAGGCAGCCTTTTAATCTTGAGAAAGTGTTTTTTTTAAAAGATTTATTTATTTATTTATTTATTTATTTATTTATTTTTATTTATTTATACAAGAACTGGGGTACAGGCCTGATGCACGGGAGGGTGAGAGGTTTCACCATAGACAGAGCGGGGAACAGAACAGGCAGACTGATGAAATACACTGCTGAGGGGAGCAGCGCGCGAGACAGGAGAGGTCTGCTTCGCCATGTGGGACCCTGGCCAGCCGGCCGGGATCAAATTGGCGCTGCAGAGGCTGCGGACAGCTTCACAGCACGGCACTCAACCACCTGCGCCACCAGGGAAGGCCCTAATCTTGAGAACGTTTTAATAGTGAGCATTAGGAATGTAGTTAATTGGCAACTACAAAACTTATGCCATTTCAACATACAGTGTGGAAAATGGGTGAGACTGCTTTTCTATAGTGTTCTGGCTGTCAGGAAGTTAGGTGTCCACCTAAGTTTTGAAGTAAGAAATAAAATAAAAACATTTCTTCAGGACTGAGGACACCAGTAAAGCTCATTTCTGTGTTCTCAAGTGGCTTGCTCGAGAACTGTATGTTCATAAAACACTCAGTCTCTTGACTAGCCTGAACTTACCACTTCAGGCCAAAATGTCTTGATATTTAATGTTGAGGAGAAAATGTCAGAATCTTTAAAGACCGAACTGTGATATAAATAATTCTACATGAATATGTCTCCTCTAACAATTGATGGTGTTCTTTACTCATTGGAAAAAGAAATTAATGATGTATTAAATGTGGGAGATTTAGTGACCACATGAAGTGATACAGCATACCACATGCAACCAAAGAGCAAAATAGGAATCAAACTGTTGTTATCTCCAGCTTGAAGCCTCTAATCCATCTTTGGGGTGCAGTATTCTATTCACTCTAGCTTTAGGATAGTGGTCTGAAGAGAGGCGTCTCTCCATGTTTTATTGCATGTTTGATTGTACCTAGTATTAAGCAAACCCACCAGCTGTTGCTTTTAAGGTTCATTTAGCTTTGGGTCAGCATTTTAGCATTGCCCAGTAGTGAAATGTAAGAAACTCTGACCTCTCCTGATAAAGGCACCTAGTCAGTGACAAGAGAAGTACCTAGAATATGAACTTTGTTGTATGGGAGGCCCTTTGTAATCCTCTGCATATTTTTTGAATGTGAAATCCTCTTCTCTCTAAGAGGATCCTGTAAAAAATTTAGGTCATTCAAGATGCTGACATGTGTCATTGAGAAAGTAGATGTAGGCCCCAGTCCTTCTCTCTTGGCCCCAGTAAGACTAGAAAGCCTCCAGAGTGGCCCCATGGCTGCTAAGAGTAGCAGGTGCCCACTCTTTGTTCACCTGAACTCAGCCTCCTTCAAGTGATTGGCCTGCTAAGCCTGTTTCCCCTAGGTGTCTAATTAGGAACATTCAATTGGCTTTGTGAAAACCCAAACTGAATTGTATTCTTCTTTTGTTTCTCTGGCACAGAAACTTGCCTTCATGGTGTCTCTAGGGTTGGTAACACATGATCATCTAGAAGGTAAGAGAAGACATTCATGGCTCCGCCTTGCTTCTGGTCTAGAACTTTGTTCTTATGAGTGGTGTTTCATATATGGCTAGAACAGGAAATTCTAACATAAATGGAATCAGTGTGGACTTTAATTCCTTTAGAATATAAGTTCCTCTAATATAAGTCCCTCTAATGTTCCGCTCCTCCCCTTCCTGTCTTTTTGTATCCACACTGTTGTCCTGGGGAAACTCCCCACTTGCCTAATTTAAAAGGTGACTTCAGGTGGGAGGGCAGTATCTTTTTTTCTCTCCTGAAGCACAAAACAGCAAATTCCCCTTTGTCAAGTCCTTATATTTTTCAATCATTCTAGGTTATCAAAATCTTAAGAACAGTTACAAAGCTGTACCTGTATTGATTACTTAATTCAAGAATGGTGAACTATGGTTATTCAACCAAGGTCTGGGCATAAAGTTCATCCACACCTATGTTACAGTCATCTAAAAATAAATCTGAACACCTTGTTTACAAGTGTCTGCTGTTAAGCTCTCCCTCACATTGTGGAACAGTGTGGTCTTGCTCTCTGAGAGGTCAGACTGCCTAGTCCCACCTATTTGCTCCCAGCAGTATGTTTTTCTCTGCAGAGGCTGCAGCGAAACCAGAAGTTTTGCCCCTGTTTCTAATTTATCATGGGAAGACCAATAGATAAACAATGCAGTTAAGCGTTTTAGGCTTCCTATATTTCTAATCCAAACCTTTTGCTTTCCCAAGAAATCCAAAGCAAGAGGCAAGAGCGAAAAAGAAGAACAACGGCAAATCCTGTCTACAGTGGAGCAGTCTTTGAGCCAGAGGTACTCCTGGCCAGCATGTGGCCTTCCCCTCTGTCTCCATGTCCATCTGTTCGGCACCTCCCATCTGAAAGCCTCCTTACAAGCAGCACCCTGATTATATTTGACCAGCTTGGGGAAATGATGGATTTTTCTCTGACCGCATTATTCCATTTTTATTCTTCGGTGCTTTCCCCTTAGTTTCTTGTTCTGTTTTGTTTTGCCCGGAGTCTAAGCAGATATATCCCTGACTTAAAAATTTAACTTATTGTGGCTTCAACACAACTGTCATCTGATGGGAAGGGAAACCTCCCTGGAATATTCTTTCAGAGCCTAGTACATGTAATAAAACCCTTTAATACCAAGACCTTGGGGTGACAAGCACAAACTAGTTGGCATCTTGACAGGCATGCTGGGTTTGGGTTTATCTTGTTCCATTATTAGTAGTAACATACTATACAACCAGTCACCTTTCCTTTTACAATCCTCAAAGCGTAAGAAGAGTGCAGTCACATACCTGAACAGTACAATGCATCCTGGGACCCGGAAGAGAGGTGAATATCTTTTTGTTTCTCTCCCTTGCTGTTGCTTTTGCTTTCTGTGTTGTGTTTCTCCCCCCTCCCTTCTTCCATTGTCCTAGAGCCTGTCTAACTCCTAAATCCCCTGAAAATAGTTTTGTTGTTATTGTTCCCTGAGTATGGGGGAGAAAAAGGGTGAGATTTCTTACTACACTTCTGTATACTCAAAAGCTGCCTTTCCTGGGATTCTGGCAAAGCTGACTCAGGGGAATGACTTAAGGCAGCATTTCTGTCCGGGCCCACCAGGGAGACCACCCACAAATAACAACAGTGAGCAGAGACCATGTGAAAGGAAGCATTTTAGCATCAGTAAGCAGAACAGAGCACTGCTGTTGCCAAGGTGTTCTTGGTAGTGTCTGAGTCCTCAGGCTGCAAGCAAGACAAGAGCATGATTCTTTAAGTTCCTGCAGACTTTCAGGGAAAGAGAGAGGTACCCATACCTAGGACTTACAACCTGTGAAAAGAGGGCATCTCCATGTAAGAATAAAAAGGTCACTGTCAAAACAGACTCCCTGTAAGCAAAAATTCCTAAAGAGCTCCTTCCTCATATTTCGCACCTCTGGGGTTGGGGGGATCCACCTTACTCTTAGGCAGAGCAGAGGCTTAGGTAGCAGAGGCCTCAGCAGCAGCAGCAGCAGCAGCGGCAGCAGTAGCTGTAGCAGCAGCAGTAGCTCTCACCACGCAGGTCTAAATAGGTCTTAATAGCTCAGAGTTTGAGCTCATAAACAAGGTTCTAAAATTGTTCTTTGATGTCAGTAATACATCCCAAGGTCCCTTTCTCCACATGATAATGTGTCCCTGAATTATAGTTCCAGGCTAGAAAGGTTGCAGAGTGAGTGGAGTAGCATACTAATTTTTGCGTATGCACACACAATCTCAGCTTCGGAGGTCATCCTGACCTTACCTCTGCTTTAGGCTGGGCTTGGACTATACTGATAGCACCTCCTACCCACAAAAGGAGATCGTATACTCTCCCTCAGCGACCCAGCCAAATGTTTCATCAGCCCCATCCAAGTAGTCAAAAATATTTAGATGGGAATCCCTAAGTCTTTGCTCCATATGAATTCCTAGGTCACAATAACTAGTGTCATGGGTTATTTTGTCTTGTTTTTGTTTTTTGTTTTTTGGCAATTTTTAGTGACCTCTGACAGACTTTTTAAAAAGGAGCCCCCAGACAGAAGTGGCAGTTAATTGGCCTGCTGGTGGCCAGTATCTGCTAAGAGAACAGGGGTTAAATGAGCCAGAAAGACCTTGCCATCTCTTGCCAAGGTCAGAGGATGAAAGCCTTGAATTCACAATGCTTAAGATGTGCCTTTTGTGAGTAAACAAAGAGCATTCATCTTCTACTTCCCCTTTTAGCAGCACTAAATTCCCTAGAAAAGGCAAACCAGTACATATGTCTTTGTGCTGCAGACATTGCCAGTTTAACACAGATAGGTAGCGTCTGACAGATTCGTGACTCTGTGCACGATTCTAATATAAACAACAACTGCTGGCGAAGTCATGATCCTGTGCACCGTCTACCAGGGCTTGCAGGCTGTTGTGTGTGTACCTCTCTGGCTCTCTCCTTTACCTTTGTATTCCACATACACTTTATCACTGACAGCTTGGAAGCTATGACCCTGGTCCTTAGGTGACATGGACCCTGAATTAGCTGTATGAAAGGCAAGAGCGGTTGACCTGGACTTCCCACACCCATTAGTGCTCATCGATAAGACCCACTATAGCCATGAGATGGGGTTCAAAATGCTCTCACGCAAATCAGATTTCTCAGTTAAGCAGTGTTGCAGACAACAGGGCCTCTCCTGAGACTTTAGAACAGCTCCAGTTCTTAGACATGTGGTTCACCAAGTGTTTGTGATGTGCAGTGGGGAGACAAGCACCTGGGAGGGTCATAACTCATTGTTAAGCCCACATCTTTTTAGCTCTCACAAGCTCTACCAGCAAAGAGTAAGAATAATTAACATGAATTTTGCCTCCTCACTTTGCCTCTCTACCCTCACCAGCAGTGACACGACTAAAATGTAGATAGGAGAGAAATGAAAAGCAGAATCCTGAATAATAGGATTGGTGGAAACCGAGAATCATTAATATTATTGTCAGATTGATAGTTGCAGAGAAATCTTAGAGAACAATATGCAAAATACATGGAAAGTAAAATCTTCTTCCTGGCCTTGCTCCCTTTGAGCTTTGACATCTTGGTACTCACATTAGAAACCTCAAATTGTGACAGCCCACGCATGTCACCGCAGTCTGTGCAGGGCCAGGCCCTTTAACACGACCCAGCACCTCCTGTCATTCTCCAAGGCTCTCTCACTCTCCCAACTTTTGAGACTCCTGCAGTTGTTTCTGATGACCTTTAAATCTGTGCTTCTCTTCCTCTCTTTGGGACTGTGGTATTAACCTTCTGTCTGCTACCTCACTTCCTTTTCCATGCTAGCCAATGAGGAACACTGGCCAAAGGTATGTAAGATCATTTTTCCCCCTTTCTTTCCCTCCCCCTTTTTTCCCTTTTGTTCCCTTCTCTTGGTATATAGGTCGTCCTCCAAAATACAATGCAGTGCTGGGGTTTGGAGCCCTTACCCCAACATCCCCCCCATCCAGTCATCCTGACTCCCCTGAAAATGAAAAGACAGAGACCACATTCACTTTCCCTGCACCTGTTCAGCCTGTGTCCCTGCCCAGCCCCACCTCCACAGACGTAAGTAACGTGGGAAAAGCTCACTCTCTTTCTGAGAGCTCAGATGGGGAAGCCGTTATCATGTGTTGTCTCCTTACCAGCTGCATTTCCTTGACTAACCCTGGAACAGCGGTAATCCCTGCAGGACACTATATGCCATGTAAGGCAGCTTTCTGCTGGGGCCCCAGCTCCTGCCATGGCCTTGAGAATCTTGTTAAATTCATCAGGAGGCTCACACAGAGTTCTCAGAGCCTGGATTAATCGGCTGTCAATGAGTTCTCAGGAAAGGGCTGAGATAGGGACTTCAGCGCATATAATTGAGAGGTGTGCAGTGCTGTCATCCGTGTTGGGGGGTGGGGGAAATGAACAAGGTGTATCTTCCCCTAGCTGTCCTTGTTTCCTGATTCAGGTAGAATTCCAAAAGTAGAAAACTTTTCTTTAAAACACCTTTTCTCAGCAGAGTTAATCAAAAATAGGTTCCTGAAAAAAATGTTAGATACTTAGTAACCCTTCACCCAGAATTCAAGACTGTAAACAGTCCCTTGAGTTTTTAAAAGAGCATTTACAAAGTAGTGGATTCATTTAAGGAATATATACTGAGCCCTGCTCTGCTGAGCATGCATTGTTCCTGAGGCTGGGCACACAGCTGGAAACAGAATAACTCCCTGCCCTCGAGGAGCTCATATTGTATGGCCAGAAGCAGGTGATACACAGATGAACATGTAATATGTCAGGTGGTAGTAAGTGCAGTGAAGAAAAGTGGGACAGAATCAGGGGCTTCAGGAGTCGTGGCAGGAAGGTTGCTCTTTCATGAGTAAGAGTAGAGAAAGAAAGTCCCTCTGATAGGGTGCAGAGTACTTGGTGGGAGAAACATTCCATGCAGAGGGGATGGTAATGCACAGGCCCTGATGTGGAAGTGTGCATGGCATGGAAGAAAAGCAAGAAGGCCAGGATGACTGGGGTGGAGGGAGCAGAGGTGAGACCCAGAGGTGGCAGGGCTGTGGCTCTTGAAATGGGAACCACTACAGGGTTTTGAGGAGTGACATAGTTTCTCAACTTTTTATTTTGAAAAACTTCAAATCCACAGAAAAGTTGCAGAACTATACAAAGAACATACACAGACAGACACATACACATATGTATACACATCCTTCACCTAGACTCACCTCTTGTTACCACTGTGCCAAATACGCTTCTCCCCATCACACACACACATTTTCTGAACTAATTAAGAAGTTGCAGATGTCATGGATATTCACCCCAAATACATCAGTGTATGTCTCCTAAGAACAGAGATGTTTTCTCATGTGTAGTTACAATGTAGTTATTGAATTGAAGAAATTTAATAGTGACAAAATATTACATAATATATTGTCCATATCTGATTTCTTCTGTTGTCCCAATAATTGGCTTTTCTATGCTCTAGGATCGAATTCAAGGTCATTGTGGACACTTACTGTCATGATGTTGTCTCTTCAGTCTCCTTGCTCTGGAAGTTCCCCAGTCTTTCTTTGTCTTTCATGACGTTGACACTTTAAAACAGCAATTGCTATATGTGCGTTGCCCCTCTGTTTGGGTGTGTTTTTCCTCACAAATAGACTCGGGGATGCATTCTCACAGGCCACAAAATAAGTGATGATGAGTCCTCAGCACATCACAGCAGGAGGCACATGATGTCAGTCTGTCCCACTCGTGGGCGTGTTACCTTTCTTCTCTTATGATAGTTCCCATCAAATTTCTTCACTTGCAAAGTTGTCTGTTTCTTCTGATGGAGATAAGTTTGAGTCTGTATAAGTACCTAGTTCCCCAGAAAACTCTTACCCAGTGGTTTTTAACATCCTTTAATGGTTCTTGCCTGCATTTATTGTATTTATGGTGATTGTAAAATTGATTTGGATTTTAAAAGATCGCTGTGTCTGAAATAGAGAAGAGGTTGGGGAGGATAGGATGGAAGCAGGAGACTAGGTAGAAGGCTATTGTCGTCCAGGCAAGAACCAGTGATGACTTGGCCTAATCAGACGGGAGAGTAGACATGGAGAAGAGTTACCAGAGCTGCGTGTTTTGATGAGCCAATGGGATTGGGTAATGGGGTATGAGAAAATGAGAATAGTCAAGGGTGAATCCCAGGTTGTGGCATAAACAGCTAGAAGAATGAAGCAAATGATGACAGGAAGATCAGGTTTGAGAAGGGAAACCTAGTTTCATTTTGTACATGTCCCACTTCTTGTCTGTAGGGTCATCTTCAGGTAAAATGTCCCCTGAACTTGAAGGTCCTCCGAACTTATTAATGGCCTACCCTCCCCAAAGAGCAGAAGGGTAGCATTTGCAAATCCTGAGGAAAAATTCCAGAAGCAACAAAGGGAGTGTCATCTTTGGAGAGGCAGGGTCATCCAAGATCACAGAAGAGTTATATTCTCCTGGCTAGGTTTCCTTCCTTGGCACAGCTGGTGGCTACCACCCAGTCTTGCCATGAAGATTCAGCATTTCATCTAGCTTTCCTGACTTTTGGCATGAGTAAATGATACAGGTTTTCTGCCTGTCCTGTTAATGGACACCAGGAGTCCCTGTCAGAAACCTTGTTTGCTAGCAACAAAGATTGTTCAGTTGAAGCCGTCCCAAAGGAGTTGCCAGCTCATGGCTTCTTGGTAAGGATCTCCATCTAGGGTGGCGCATAAATGCTGGGGAACATATGCTTCTGTGGCTCTGCGTGTGTGTGTCTTTCCTCGCCAATGCTGTTTTGTTTTTTGTGATTTTTGACTGAGGGGGCTTAGGGACTTCTTGGAAGACTGAACCAAAGGGTCCACTCAGATCAAATCACAAGCTAAAAGCTTCTGCCAGGTTTCGTCTTAAAATGCAAGCATTGTTCTTTTCAGAAATCTAAAGATAAAAGAAAGCTTTACTAAACCACTAAAATACGTTGAGAACTTCCTAAGTTAAACCCAGTGGAATGAAATTTTTAAAAAGATAATTGACTTCTACTTTCGCAGTATCCCAGCAGTGGCAGTGATTAAAATCAACACCCAGGGCTCTGCATGTTTGCTGCTGGGTGGCATAAGCCCTGACAACATTAATTAAACAATCACAGTTGAGAGGCAGGCATTTCCTCGGAATCAATAGCCATCAAGAAGGGGTTGCTGATACAAGCCCCAGCCGGACACTAATCCTCAGGATGTACCTTGTTGCCACTATCATCACTTTTATGAGAAGAGAAGATAGCTTGGCATAGTTATAAAACAAGTTTTTAGCAAATGATGAAGTCGTAATTCATATAGCTAGGGTGCTTTCAAAAGAAGTGCATGTCTTTATCTTCTACAAAGAACCATCTTTCACTTTATCATTTGGTTCATGGTGATAATTTGATCAGTCACCAAAGTCTCAACCTTTTGACCTGATGCTGCACTTCCATGGTGCAGCATATCCTCTGCTCTCTTTAAGCAAAGAACCAATTCTGTACGGATGGGTGATGTATCTTGGAATTTTATATTCATTTCTATAGGCAGTACTCATAGTGTGATTCCTGAGACTCTTTCTGGGCACCATTATGTCCGAACTATTTTTGTAATAATACTAAAATACTCTTTGCCATTTTCATTCTCATTCTCTCAAGAGTGAACACTGGAGTTTTCCAGATACTGCATGGTGTGCGATAATGTCAACACTCTGATGACTAATAAAATGTGTAACTTGTATATTTTGGGGTTTGTTATTTTTTAATACACCATATTTGTAATTTCTATGATTCTGTAATTATTTCAAAATAAAAAGTTGTAGAACTTAGAATATAATAAATCTCAGTAGATAAAACTCACATAAGCAGTAGCTCCTGAGGTGCTTAGTAATTTGAAGAGTTTGAAGGGGACTTTAAACACCAAAAAAGATGAAGAACTGCTGCTATGGGATTGGTAAACAGGCTAGGAAGATTGCTTTCCTTCAGAAACTTGAAATAATTTAACCTTGATTTTATGTGTGCTCTACCTTCTGCTTCCTGATCAGAAGTAAAAGAAAGTGAGCAGTCTCTGAAGCCATAAAATTTGTGTGAACTTCATAAAGATGCAGACCCCAACATGGGGCTACCGTTTTAGGGAAACTAGCTCTCTCAGCTTGATTTTAAAGATGAAAGAAGAAAGTCACAGTTTTTCGGGGGAGTCATACCTTATTTCTTTCAGGGCCTGGAAGTTAAACTGTTAGACTGAATGCTCACGCACTGGTTTGTGCATGTACTGACTACCTTTTTCTACTGGCCAGAGACTAAAATCCATCCACACACTGATGTATCTTAGAACTTTTTGCAGCTGGTTTTCAAGGCTGCCATATACCCTAGTGAATCTAATTCTGTAAAGAACATTTTCTTTCCTTTAGAGCGTAATTGTTAAGTCTGTGTAGATATATTCCTTCAGTGGTGGTGGTTGAGGCGGTATAAAAAGGAAGAACAGGGCGTTGCTCTATGTTTCGTTGCTTCTTCTGAAAAGTTTTTGTTAGACCTTCTGGCAGAATAGCCTAGAAATCTAAAACAACACATTGGAAGTGAAACAGGGGTCTGCTCCAAGCTGTGGGTGCTGCCCTGCTACTAACTTCTGACACTTCCCTTCCGTCTTCACTTCCCTGGTGTCCTTGGTCAGCGGCATTAATCCTGTTCGGAGAACATGCCAGGCATTGACTTGCTGAAAAATCCTTCTTTAATACCTCACTTTATTCCCCTGTGTTCTTTCCAAATTTCAGATCTGCTTTTTTTCTGACGGTGCCTTCTGCTCAGAGGGCCCGTGCATGCTTACCCAAGTGCCAGGACTTATCCCTGATGGGGTTGGGGGAGACAGGCAGAGTGCCCTGGGGCTGCTCTTTTTTCCATCTAGCGAAGTATTTCATTGGGAGGAAAGAGGCCTTCCAGAATAAAATGGCCCATTGAGCAATAAATGCCAAATAGTGATTTTAAGATAACATTGTCAGCTGCTGCTTTGGCTTTTTAAAATCTTCTTGGTAGAAAGCTCATAGGGGTTAATTTGTTCCTGACTTAATCTTTTCCTATTTGAACTTCCACTATATATTTTTTTCTCCCTGAACAGTTCTTCTAAACTTCCCCCCAAAATGATAATGAGAATTGTTTGTATCCTAACGTGGAAGCAGGTTGATAAAGGATTTCACTATTTTCAAGCTATCTGAATGTGGGTTGGACTCTACCAATACGTAAAATTGCTGTGCTATCACCTGTAACATTAATTTTGGCCGAGGTGACTACAGGGATTTCCAGTAAACTCTGCTTTAAATTCAGAATACTGTCCCTACCTGAGAAACTTAAGTCATGTGGAGCAGGTGGACACTTGTTCCATTGATGATACCCCAGTTTTCTTCATCACTCATAACATGTCGGAAGATTGTCCTAAAGCATTTATATGTATCCAGAATGTACATGTTAATATTCAAAGTTTACCTTTTCTGTCCTTTCTCTTACCTTTCCTCTTGATTTCATAGGGTGATATCCATGAGGATTTTTGCAGTGTATGCAGAAAAAGCGGCCAGTTGCTGATGTGTGACACATGTTCCCGTGTGTATCATCTGGACTGCTTAGACCCTCCTCTGAAAACAATTCCTAAGGGCATGTGGATCTGTCCCAGATGTCAGGACCAGGTACTGTGGGTGGGTCAGTCGGGTAAGGGGCAAAGGAGAAAGACAGTGTGGTCAGGAGGACCTGTGCCCTCTAATCTGCAGTAATGGCAGAATCTCTTCCCTCCCCTGTAGTTCTTACGAGACCACATCTGCTCTATTCAGAGCTCAGCACTCTCCCATGCAGTGTCCATTCTCGAAGGGTCTCTGGTGTATTCATGAGGCAGTGACTTCACGTACCAGTGAAGAGACCCTAACTGCTTTTCTTTATTTGAAATGACTTAGTCTCATTACCTGACCCCTTGAAAGTCCGTAAGACTTTGCCTCATTCTCTAAGAATGGTCCAGACCTTGTATATGGTTTTGAAACTGTCCTTTAGAAATAAAATCCTTTTTCTCAGCTATCCATTTATCTTTATGTCTTTGTTTTCACTACAAGCTGTCTCACATCTTTTTTAGAAGTAGGCAAAATATAAATAATAAATGTCCAGTAGCTCAGCAAGCTTTGGGATCCTGCTCAGTTCTTTGGAATCATGATTTGAGAGAATCATGGTTTCCCCTTTTAACTTGGGTCCTCACTCATGATGTTGTAGAGACAACTCTGAGTGTTCTCTTCCTGGATGCTGCTCTGTGACCCGCTGGTGATTTTCTACACAGGGTCTATTTATATTTTCTGTCCTTGATCAGGCTGTTTTTGAGGACTTAGAAAGCTCAAATTGTGCAGGCAGCCATGTCAGGTAAGGATGTGCCAGCCCGTGGCTATTGCTCTGTGTAGACTGTCAGCTGTGTGCTGGGGAGTCTGGCTGCCAGAGTATCTGGGGTCACGCTGCACGTAGGTGCCCAGCATGAGCCAGCCTGTTTCTAAGCCGGGCTGAGGAGTGTAGCTCCTCCAGTGAACCTCATTCTCTCAGCTTGGTAGAGTCCAGCAGCTGTAAACCAAGTTTTTACAGCACTGCCACCATATATTCTTCCTAAATTGACTGCCAGCAGCTGTAGACACACGGCTTGTTGTTACACAGGGGCTGCGTGTGTGTACACCTGCTTCTTAAAGTAAAATTCTAAAAATCTTTTCAGATGCTCAAGAAAGAAGAAGCAATTCCCTGGCCTGGAACTTTAGCAATTGTTCATTCCTATATAGCCTACAAAGCAGGTAAAGAATCATCCATACTATTTTATTATTTAGTAAGCCTTATTTAGTTGTCTCCCCGATGTAAAAAATAAAAAAGTGCTAGAGCATTTTTTTTTGTTTGTTTCTAAAAGGAAATTTACAGTTAAAAATGAAAATGTTTGATTCAATGAAGTAGGAAGTTCATGTAACACTTTCTTGGAGAGAAAAAACCAGAAATGTTATCTTATTTATGCAAAGCCAGGTGCAGGATACTGACAGTCGCCTTAACCCACATGTACAGGTTCTGCATGGTGGTGGGACTCGGGGCACATTAGAGAAAATGCCTTTTTTTGGCAAGTATCCCTAACATAGTGACCTCTTTGAAGAATTCCTTGTGAAAAACAGGTTCTTTTTTTTCTTTTTAGCAAAAGAAGAAGAGAAACAGAAGTTACTTAAATGGAGTTCAGATTTAAAACAAGAACGAGAACAACTAGAGCAGAAGGTGAAACAGCTCAGCAATTCTATAAGTGTAAGTCACCCTCCTGCCTTCGGTGATAGACACGGGGCAGCAGCTCCCCAGGGCCAAGTCAGGTCCTTCAGCTTATTTATAGATACAAACTTTGCCTCCAGTTAGGGTTTGGAGCAAATGTCTATGTAGCAATATACTATGTATGTATTTACCAATATATAGAGTAACAGTTGGTATATAGCACCTTAGCCAAGCTCCAGAATGTCCTCTTGGCTTTGATTTGAGAGCGGATTTTCCATCTCTGGGCTAGAGAAGTATCGGTGGTCGCAGCTACGATGCAGCAGTATTGCCACCAGCTCAGTGTCATCCTGAGGGTGTTTGGGAGGAGTGTGTGGCCTCTTCTGAGGCCTGGCAGATGCAGACCAGATGCCCTATGTGATTCCTTCTAGTCTCCTGAGCTCTCTTCCACATTGTGCTAATTGTATTTTGAAGATTTTCTGACCAGCCTAAGGAAGAGGGCTTTCTAGAGACAAGTACTGGACGTGAATACTGCTCAGCCTGGCCTGTCCGGTTGGAAGGAGGGTTGTATTTGCAGCAGGGATTCAGGGGCTTCTCTCTTCCTTTGAGTAGTCCCCCCATTGGTGTGAGATACCAGGTGGTGCCTTGGACACGGTGGCAGTTGAGCTACCCACTGGCTTGCTTTCTCCTATGCACCATATTCCCCATGCCATACACAGCTCTCATCTAGGACCCTAGAACGGAAGTCAGTAAGTGTGGGAGGCTGAGGGCAGAGATTCTGACTGTTAGCTGCAGTCTGAGTCTCCTAAATCCCCTGTATGTCCCACCCAAGCCCTACCTCTAAATGCTGGCTGCCTAATGATCCTCCGTAGGCTCTCAGATGGAGTCCAGATGCCACTGGCTCATTTTCTAGCCCAGGAAGCTCAGTGCAGTCCTGAACACATCAGCACCCATTTAGCCTAGCCCACGCATACCTGCCCAGCCAGCTTCAGCAGGGCTTTTATTTCATAGTAGTAGCCTGGTAATTCACATATGGTTTGAAGTCCTAGTGTCAGGTAGGGTTAGCTTTGAAACCACTCACTTCCCCTCTCTCTTACCTCTCTGGCCGCCTCCTTCCCTTGCATAGCGGCACCCACTCCAGGGTGAAGCAGAGCAAGGGCCAGGGGCTGCACACGAGCCCCGCAGGCTCCTTTTACCTGGAGAGGACTGCCAGGCTGGTTAGAAAAGCAGGAGGCTCAGTGTTGCCTCCCTTCTCGTTTGCTGCAGAAATGCATGGAAATGAAGAACACCATCCTGGCCCGGCAGAAGGAGATGCACAGCTCCCTGGAGAAGGTAAAACAGCTGATCCGCCTCATCCACGGCATCGACCTCTCCAAACCTGTAGACTCTGAGGCCACTGTGGGGGCCATCTCCAATGGCCCGGACTGTACGCCCCCTGCCAATGCCACCACCTCCACGCCGGCCCCCTCCCCCTCCTCCCAGAGCTGCACAGCGAACTGTAACCAGGGGGAAGAGACTAAATAACAGAGCCCCGCTAGGAGAAGCCACGGGATCCCGGCGGCAAAGAGAGCAAAACACTGAAGACTCTAGAAAAGCAAAGCCGGATTTCTTCTGGAAAGTACAGAATTCTTTTGGTTCTTTGGTTCCAGAGAGAGAGAAGATGCTTGTGCCAGGTGGCACCAGAGCTTGCCAATTGATCCTTCTTATTCTGTGTGTACATGCAAAGATTGGACCATGTTACATGAAATAGTGCCAGCTGGAGGTTCTTTGCCAGCACCATGCCAAGTGAAATAATATATTTACTCTCTCTATTATACACCAGTGTGTGCCTGCAGCAGCCTCCACAGCCACGATGGGTTTGTTTTTGTTTTGTTGGGTGGGGAGCAGGGACGGGCGGAGGGAGGAGAGCAGGTTTCAGATCCTTATTTGCCGAGCAGTTTGTTTAGGTAGAGAAGACAAGTCCAAAGAGTATGTGGGCTTTCCTGTTTCTAAACTTTCACTACTATAAAACCAAAAAAAAAAGGAAATCGAGATTTAAGCAACCCCAGTGCCCAGAGGCGGGATGGGGAGGGGATGGGAGGGGGCCGGGGTGGGAGAAGTATATCACATAGCAGTATTTCCTGTCGTCTGTCTGCGGCGGGGCCGGTGCTGGGGAGCCGGAGACGACAGCGGGAACGGGAACGGCCTCCGGGTTCCTCTCCCGAGCACGGGACTCCCGCCGTGGGCGCCCCGCCACCTCCCAGATTCCTTCCCTGCTTTGGCAAATTGGCGAGCACCCCGCGGAAGGTCAGGTTCTCTTCCCTCTCCTGGAGCGGCAGGGCCGGGCCCCAGCCCAGGCCCCGGGGCAGGGAAGGGTGTGTGTGTTGAGGAAGGGAAAAAGGTGGATCAGTGATTTTACTTGAAAACAAGCTCCATCCCTTTTCTATATTTATAAGAAGAGAAGGTCCTGAGCGAAGCGGCACGCGGCCCAGGTGTGTGTGAACCGAATGGAGACGTTTCTTTCCTCTTTTTTTTTTTTTTTAGTTTCTGTTTTTGTTTTTGTTCTTTTTTTCTTTTTTTAAAAAAAGTTTTTATTTTGTCATTTATTTTACTTTTTTGGTAACAAAAACTAAAATAAGGAATAGAAAAGCTGTTTTTCAGGCTGACAGTCCACTTAAGGGTAGTCGAGACCTTGCATGGTAGAGTAGGAATCCTAGTGTCAGTGAGGTCAGTGAGTCCGTGTGCGTCCTTGTGTCATCGTTCGGGGCACTGTTTTTTTATGCAAGGGCAAAAATCTTTGTATCTGGGGAAAACAACAACAACAACTTTTTTTTAAATTAAAAAGGAAAATAAAAGATATTGAGGTCTTCCTAGTGTTACTTAAATTAAGATCAAGGTAAGAAACATTGTAAAAAAAAATTACAAAGTGCTATTTGTTTCCTAAAAACAGTGATTTCTATTAAAAAAGGTGTCAGAACTGGAGAAAATGCTGTGTAGTTATAATTTTTTAGCACAGAACCTGCTGATCATGATGCCATTTTGCTGTGTCTGTGTCTCAAGACTGGTGGGCCAGTCTCCATGGTTTCTGTCCTCCGGAGGGACGGCCGCAGCCCTGAAGGGCCCGGCCGACCTCTACCCCCTTTCTCCCTCCTCAGAAAAGATTGTCCTCTTTTCTCAGTTGCAGGGATCTTGGCTCCTGTTTTTGAAGCCCAAGCAGAGTGTGGATGGTTTCAGGGCCCTCCCTGTTGTCTCCTCGGATTTTGCTAGAACAAAAAAGGCTGGTGCCTCAGTAAGACCCTTCCATTGGTGCTGCTCTCGGTCTTTCCGCCACCAGCATTATGAGTGCCTGGGGGACGACTCTGAAGGAGACAGTGAAGCTCGAGGTACCCGCACGCCCTGTCCTTGTGGGAGGGTGCGGGGGACAGGCTGGCCGCATCAGCTCTTGGTGCTTAGAGAGAACAAAGGAGCGCGAGGTCTTGAGGGTGCAGGTGTCTCCCAGACAGACAGCTCAGGCGTGGCCTTTGTGTCTTCTTGCCTTGGGGGAGAGGTCTGAATCTCCAGCCGCCCTCTCTGCCTGCTGGCTCCAGGCACCAGAGATGGAATTTAGTCTACCTTGTTCACCCACAAGCTTCCTGGGTGGCCTTTGGCCAGAAGCGCTGTGCTTGCCTCTGCTTAGCCTTTCTCCTTCTTGAGAAAACCACAAGGTCCTGAAGGACTCGGACCATCTTGTCATCTTGCCTTCTGGGAAATACACCTTGTCAGGCGTGTGCTCTCCATAGAGACCTTCGCCCATTGCATGCATCTGACTGACAGAAGGGAGGCAGAGCTCTGCACCCCTGCCCCCCACCCTGCCCCATAATGACCAGAGCCTAGGAGGGGCAGAGAGGTCCTACTGGTTTCTCCCTCACCCCGTTAGGCTCAGAGAGACCGAGAGGATCCTGAAGTCAATACAACATACAGAGATACCCCTTAGGTGAAAGGTGCCCCACTTCTACCAGCCCTGTCCGTCCGTTCATCTTACCAGAGCTGCTGGAAGAGTTAAGAGTGGCCGCACAGGGCACAGGCAGGCCCTGGCTGTGAAGGCCCCTGGAGGAGAGGAGCTCCCTTTTCTCATGCAGAAACCAAGGTGCTAAGTGTAGTCTGGGAGCTTTGGAGATGCCTGGGCTAGTCAGGCGGTTGGCAGGGGTTCAGAGCCCAGCCTGGCTGTGCACCCTGGCTTAGAGCTCTGCCTTCTGACTTGTCTGGGCCGCGCAGGGGTGGGGGCGGAGTGCCATACGCCGTGTGTCTTTTCTTGAAGTTGGAATGTTACCTGAGGCCTTTACTCAGAAAGGCACTGCCTGAGTATTCTCCAGGGGGCCGGGGACAGGGTTAGGAATTGGCCCGAGTTCTACCTGCTGCTGTGAGCAAGTTCTCGTCTGACCTTGCCTAGGGTTAGGATGTGGATGCTTGCTGTAGTTCAAGTGTGAGCTGCCTGGGGGCGCGGCTAGTATGGAGTACATGATGCAACCCTATCCCCTTCCCACATGCTGGACTCAAGTTCCAGAACATTCCTTACTACAAAGACCTTAGTCTTTTTCCTTCACTGTTCTGGCAAGAGAAAACCTCTGTGTCCGCCCCCGGACCTGTGGGGCCCAGTGACCACCTGAAGCACACGCACGGCCCCGCTGAGCGCCTCCACCTCCCTCTTCCTGCTTCCTTTCTGCTGCCTGATTTAGCCACTGATAGACACATCTGGGGCCAGCTGGCTTTGCAGTCGCTTCAGAGGCCTCGTTGCTGGTCTGGGATTAGGACGGGCTGCCCACCTGGCCCTTGATCAGGAGACGTTTTCTTGTCAATCCCTTGGCTTCGGCGGCGCGCGCACGCCTGGGGGCAGTGAGATCATGCTGCTGTCCTCGTCCCCTCACATTCTTGCCAGTGCCGCCTGCAGGTCCTTTTTCTTTCAAGCCTGCCGGGTCTTGTCTCACCTCTGCTGAGCTCATTCAGAGTTCTGCTCCTTCCTTCCTTATCAGGCCTTTTGGAGCAAGCCTGCCTGTAGTGCCTGGCACAGCGACCCGTTGCGGGGCGGCCTCCTGAGCAGGGGCTCGGAAGGCCTCCCCTGCGTGAGCCCAGCAACACGGCCTCTGCAGCCTCCAGCTGGCACCTTCTGTGCGGGGCCCGCCTCTGTCACTGCTGCTTCACGGCTCGGGCTTGGCAGGGTGGTGTGAATGGGCGCAGTTGCTCACCACGCAAAGTGGCGGTGGGCCCAGCTCTCCTCAGTCTCTGCGCAGACAGTCCTGCCTCTTCAGCCATCTCTGATGCTCCCTCTTTTGGGGCCTTCGGGCCTCCTTGGGCCTTCATTCCCAGCTCAGACAATATGCTCTTAAGTGGTTTCTCCCCCTGACTACCTTTTAGTCTGTGGTCTTTCCTAGGTCTCCAAAGGGCTTCACTTAGGAACAAAAGCTCTTCAGGTAATAGGATGGACGGTAGCCCAAGGACACTTTCTAGGCCCTGGTTCTCCAGACTCCGCAGCTTTAGCTGATGGAGGCGTCTTTGCTCTGTGTGATGACTGGGCCTCACCTCTACCCCTCAGCTGGGCGCCCTTGGCAGGAAACAAGAAACCCCCTCCCACCCTGACGTACAGCCTGCCCTCAGTGTTAGCTCCTTTCCAAGAAAGGAGGGGGTAGCCCCCGAGAGTCCCCTGGCCCTCCGGCAGGAGTGAAGGGGGGTAGCTGGTGGTTACCCCCTCCGCAGAGCCAGGGCTGGAACTCTGAAAAACAGCCCTTGGAAGAGGGCAGGACTCGCCAACTCCACTTTGCACCCCTCCCATGAGGCCCTTTCTCCCTGAGGACTCCAGTGTCCCCCATCGCAGCCTCTGGCCCCTGCACCTCTCCAGTGTCCCTGGGTGCTGAGCCCAGGGTAAGCTGCAGTCAGGCAGGACAGGACAGGCAGGCCAGAGGTCGGCGAGCTCCGAGCAGGAAAGAGCCAGCCAGCCCCCAGTCCTGTCTCTTGTCCACACCCTTTGTGATTTCAGTCTTGGTAGAACTTGTATTTGGAGTTTTGTGCTTCAAAAGTTTTTGTTTTTGTTTGTTTGGTTTTTGTTTTAAGGGGGTGGGGGGGGATACAGAGCAGCTGATCAATTTGTATTTATTTATTTTAACATTTTACTAAATAAAGCCAAATAAAGTCTCTCAGCCTCATGGTGTTGGGTTTGAGGCACGGGAGGGTGGGTGAGACACCCCAGTCCCACCTCCAGACGGACCTGCCTTCTTGCGACCCACCCCTGCCCCTGGGCTCACGGACACCCTCACACCCCAAGCCAGGAGGAACAGGAAAAGGAGTTTTTCAACCTTTAATTACGAAAAAGAGACACACAGTTGAGGATGGGTGAACCCGCCCCAACTCAGCTGTGGCAGAGGGAGGCTGAGCCCTAGCTACAGAAGAGCAGCCATGGGAGGTCCCCAGGTCCTCCCCAACCCCCCAGGATCCCCAGCGCAGCCCTTCCCACAGAAATCTTAAATAACTTAAATAGCTGGGTGAGGCTTGGTGGAGGCAGCAAAATTGCTCCAGTGTCTGCAAGGAGTGTGCAAGCCCAAGGTGCAGGCAGGGGAGAGCTGCCTGTGAGGTCAGGCGGGCCCTCGGGGCTGCTGCAGGGCAGTGAGGTATTTGAGGGCAGCAGCCCCATAGTGGCGGGACAAGTCCTGGTGGAATTCGTCCTTGAGGGCCTGGAGGCAGTCCCGATAGGTGGGGCTGGAGCGGAAGCGAGAGATGTCCAGGCTTGGGGTGTGCGGCAGGTGGATGGTGAAGGCCTCGGGCAGCACCAGGAGCTCGTATTCCTGCAGGCGCAGAGACGGAGGAATAGTCAGGCCAGGGAAGATGGAAGCTGGAGGCTGGTGGGAACAGGCAGGCTCGTTCGGCAGCCTCTAAGAGTCCAAGGGTGCATGCTTTCAGCTCCACCGAAGGGCAGAATTTCTAGTGGTGCCACCCAGGGTGCAGGGCCCGCCGGAGGCCTCCCGGGCTCCCTGGGCCTGGAGGTGTTTGAATCAAAGCTGAGGCAGCCAGGCACCCCTCACCTGTGCATCCAGCTCCACGATGTGGGCCACCTTGTTCCAGCCAAAGCCCACAAAACGGGGGTCATAGCGGGGACAGTCCCGTGGCACCACCACGTAGGGCTCGTAGTCGGCTGCCCACTGCACACGGTAGGGGGCCTGCGCCTCCCGCCAGCGGGCATAGTCGGTGGGTGCGTGGCCCCGGGGCCACTCGTGGTACCTGTGGAGCAGGACAAGCCGGGCAGTCAGTCTGCGTGTCGGCGCTGAGGTGGTGGGGGCTGGCGGAGAGATCAGAATGGGGTGGCGCAGTGGCCTCCCCTACCTGAAGGTGTAGAGCGCGCCAGCGTCCAGCAAGGCCAGCAGTTCAGCCTTGGAACTGGGGAAGCTGAAGCGGTAGTGTAAGGTCTCAAAGGCAGGCACCACCAGCGCGGCCTTCCGCCTGCTGCCCAACTCCAGCTGCTCAATGGAGGCCCTGCGGAGGGAGCACCCAGAGAAGGGAAGAGGGCAGGCTCCACCTGCAGCTCTGGAGGCCAGGATCCTCTTGTATTTACTGGTCATGGGGCCCGGCTCCCAAAGGCTAGCTCCCCCTGCCACCCCACGGGAAGCAGGCCCAGTCTCCCTGATAGCCTAGAGCTGCCGGAAAAATGAAGCGCCCCTGCCCTAATACAATCCCATTTCACAGAGGATTCTGAGGCCCAGAAGGAAGCAGGGACATACCGGCTAAGAGCCCACAGGTGCCCCCCATCCTGTCCACATGCGCCAGCACACATTCCTCTCACGGCCCCACAGCCCCACCTGAGGTAGTCGTAGAGGGAGTAGGCGGGCAGGAAGTCGATGTCGCTGAGAAATACGTAAGGCGTGAGGGCCTGGGCCAAGGCCACGTTGCGAAGCTGGTTGACGGGGTACAGGGGACCCTCACGGTACACCACGTGGTAGGCCACATCCTTCCGGGCAGAGAGCACTGCCGAGGCTTCGACGAAACGCAGGAACTGCTGGGCCTCTGCGTCTGTCAGGTACAAGGCCAGGCTCATGGGGCCCGGCCAGTGCCTGCACAGAGCTTCCAGCATCTGCAGCCTGGGGTGAGGGGGGCGGTCAGCCAGCGGGGGAGGGCTGCAAAACCTCCCCAGCGGAGCTGCTGCAGACACCCCCTCAAGGGGCATTTTGAGCTGGCCTTATTTCCTCTTCACAGCTACCCCCCCAGTGGGCACGTTCTCATTTGCCAGAAGAGAATACAGGGATTAAGAGGTGCCCGTGACCCCACACTATGGAGGGTCAGTGCCAGGCATCTCAGTCTCCAGCTTCTGGACTTGTCGGGGGAGGAGCATCAGGCAGCGAGAGCTCGTCTTTGCAGCCAATGAAACCCTCCTCTCGGAAGGTCCTAGTCCCAGCCCGTGCCCTGCTGGGGGTGGGGAGGGGTCCCCTTAGCACCCTCACCGGTCCATGGAGAGCTGGGCCACCAGCGTGACGTCATGGGGCCCGGGGGGCGGGGGCGCGTGGGGCAGGAAGGTGACGTGCACGCGGTGCACGGTGAGCTGCTGCTGCCGGAACTCAGAGCAGGGGTCCTCCTCGGGGAGCTGCGCCAGGGCCCGCTGCAGCTGCGGGGCGGGGAGGGAAGCAGGCGCTGGGGCCGGGGGACGTGTCCTGTCCCCTGAGGCCCCGCCAGAGCAGAGCCGGCGCGTAGCTGCCGTGGCAAGGGAGAGCGGCTCCCTCTCACCTGCTCGGCCCCGGGCGGGGGCGCGCTGGGGCACCCGAAGAGCTCCCTGCGCAGCAGGTTCCCGTCATACTCCAGGAAGGTGAGGTGGAGGTTGCGGAAGAATTCCACGTGCTTGTTCTTCACGCGCAGCTTCTTCGGTGAGTTCCAGTGGATCACCTGGGCCCGCGAGGGTGTTGGCGGGGGTGGGGGCCGGGAGCAGGAGACCCCCTCCTCGCCCCCTCCTCGCCCCCAACCCCTCGCTCACCTTGAGGTCCGAGGCCTCGGAGTAGCAGCGCTCAGCCAGCGTGTGGTCCGACAGCTGCACGTTCCAGACGCAGGGCAGGGGCCGCACCAGCCCCGGGTGCCCCTTGATGACAGCATTGAAGATGTCCTGGGCAGAGACAGCCGTCACCCCTCAGCCCGGGGCCTGCGGCCCCCGCTCTCCGCAGGGCTCCCCCAGACCTGGTCGGCCAGCGAGGTGGCAGGCAGGGTGAGCAGCTCCCGGGCAGCCGTCCGCTTCCACATCTGCTCCCAGCCGGCCTGCCGGAGCCGCTCCAGCCACAGGAGGATCACACCTGCGGACGGGGAGCTGCTGCCACGCCCGCCTGGATGCCCAGCAACCGGGCCCGGGGGTCACAAAGTGTCTTTTGAATGTCTGGGTGTTTCGGGATGCTCCTGACCAGAGCAGGGACTGCCCTTGTCAACAATCCATCCTCCCGGGGGGGCGGTGCCCCCCAGCCCCCCAGAGTGCCTTCGCTGCTCTCTGCTGGCACTTCGAAGCCCCGGGGCAGGTAAAATCATCCCCATTTGATGGGTGAGGTTCAGTGAGACCCAGTGGTTACACAGCCGAAGCACAGCTGTTTTCTGGTTCTTCTCCCGGTGCTCCTTCCAGAGCCCTATTCTTCCTGGGGCGGGGTGGGGGTGCTGTCTAGTGTCTGTGCCCTGTCCAGTCCCTGGGGCCCGAGGATCCGTGGCCACCCCTCCGCCTTCCCCACCCCTCTCCCCACCTGTGTTAAATCCTCGGCCTAGGGCAGGCCAGGGCCTGTGGTTCCTCCAGAGGTTGCCCAGGTACCAGTTGCTCTGATTCTCCACGAGACCGATCACCTGCTTGTCTGGGAGGGGAGGCCACGAGGGAGCTGCCTGAGGCTGCCCCGGAACCTTGACTCAGGGCTAGCCCACAGGGGGCGTGGACGGGCCAGGGAGGGGAGCTGGCCGGGGTGGGGCCCCGGGCCTCTCACCAGAAAAGTGGGCAAAGAGCGCCCAGAGCTCTGCGATGTCGGAGGCGAAGGTGACATCTGTGTCCAGGACAATGACACGGGCCAGGTCAGCGGGCAGGACCCGGGGCAACACCAGCTTCATTAACCCGTAGAGGCCAGAGTAGTGCTTGTTGGGAATCCAGGAGACCTGGGGCTGTGGGTGGGAGGGACAGGGCATGAGGCTGGCAGAGAAGGCCCTGTGAGTGCCAGAACATACTCGGGGGGACCCAGGGAAGTAGAGGGGAGGGGGTCGAGGGGGTTGAGGGATTTGAACTTGAGCAGGCGCGGTGGGACTCAAGGGCCCGGGAGGAAGGAGCGGGCTGGGCGCGGCCGGCCGGGGAGAGGCCCAGAGCTCCTGCCTTGAGCTCATCCGCGTCGTAGAAGCTGATCCCGAGCGCGGGCACCATCCACGTGTGGAAGAGCGTCTCCAGGATATTTCTGGCCACAGCATCAGTCACCAAGTGGAGGTGCAGCGGATTTTTCCTGGGCGAGGACAGGAGAGAAGGCGGGCAGGCCTTAGAAGGAGCCCCTGGGGATGAGCCCCACCCCAAGCGGCGCGGAGTCGGACGCCCCAGCTTCTGCGGAGCTTCCAGGGCAGCCTATTCCTTCCAGCGCCTTCAGGGGAAGAAGGGGCCATGGCCAGAGCAGAAGACAGGTCAAGGCCACAGACAGGGAGGCTGGGCCCCCGAGGCTGGGCCCCCCGCCGGCCCTCCCTCTCTGCCACCTGGCTGTACCTGTAGAAGAGCATGGATTTCACCAGGGTAATGACATCGCGGCTGGAGTTGTGTCCCGCACACACCAGGGCCACATGCAAGAGCTGGGGGGGCGGGGGGGACACTGAGGTCGGCGGCAGCCCCCTCCATCCGCTCGACCTGAGGACCAGGGTCGGCCGGCCTGGCCTCGGGCTCGGGAAGGGGAGGGGGCGCCGCGGAAGTCCAGCCCCCTCATTTCATGCCCCGGGAAACTGAGGCGGGAGCCAGGAAGTCGCACCCCCGAGGCGCCTCTGGCCGGCCGGCGCGCGAGCCACGCCAGGTGCCACGCCAGGTGCCACGCCAGGTGCCGCGCGTCCCACAGGTGCCCAGGTGGCAGGCGCCGGCCCGGCCCCCAGCAGCCGCCGCCAGGGGCCGCGCCACCTACCTCGCACTTGGGCGGCAGCGGCGGCGGCCGGGCGCAGTCGGGGCGGCTGTGCTCCCCGCGGGCCGCCGGCGGGTCTCCGTCGAGGGCGGCCGCCGCCCGCCACCGGCCGTCTGGGGGGACACGCGGCGTCAGCGGGCGGGGAAGGGCCGCGGCGCCCCCACCCTCGCCTCCCGGCCGGCCGCACTCACACTCCAGGTCCCCGCCGAGCAGGAAGAAGCCGAGCAGGAGCAGCAGCAGCAGCGCGGCGGCCCCCAGGGCCCGGGGGCGCCCTCGGGGCAGCATGGCCGCCAAGGGGGGCGCTCAGGGCGGGGCGCGCCCCCGGGCTGCGGGCTCCATCGCGGACCCTGCGGGCCCCGGGCGAGACGGGCGCGTGGGCCTTGGGCGGCGGGGCCCGACGGCTGCCCGGTCGCTTCCCCGCGCCGAGGGGCCGCCTCACCTGCTCCGGCGGCTCAGGGGCCCCGACCTCGCTCGTCGGGAGCCGGCGCGGGTTGCGGGCAGGGGCGGTGGAGGCCGGGCCGGCCCGGGCCCCGCGGGAGCCAGCCCCGCCCCCAACCTGGGCTCAGGTTTCACCTACGCTTGGCTGAGCTCGAGGGGGCGGGGAGACCCCCGGGAAGCCTGGCCCTGAAGCCGGCCTCGGCACCCGACGACCCGCCTCGCGCAGCCCGGGGGGCCCCGGGGAGCCCCTGGAATGGCCGGAGGCGCAGGGCTCAGCCACCCGCGAAGGCCGGGTCTCCGGTACCTGCCCGGGACCCATCCCCCCGCTCCCTGCTTTGGGGCTCCACCTCCTCTTTTAACCTCCCCTTGGGGGAGGGGCCGTGACCCCGGGTCCGGGAGAAAAGGGGCGGCTGGCCTGGGGGACGGGGCTTGGCAGCCTCGCCGCGGGGTCCCAGACACCTGCTCCGGGGACGGGAGGCGGGGCCGGCCCGGGCCTGCCCGGGGCCGCTCGGCACCTGGAGCCGCTGCCTCGTTCCGGCCCTCCCGTCCCCTGCACCCCGCGCCCAGGCGGCCCGGGCGGGCTTGGCGGAGGCCCTGACAAAACAGCCTCGTGAAGGCCGCCTCCTTGGCGGGAGCTGGCGAGGGCCTGCTGACGCGGGCGCCCGGCCCGCCTGGGCACGATCCGGTGTCCCCACTCGGGCCCAGGTGGCGGAGATGGAGGAGATGCACCCGAGCCGTGCCCGCGCCCTTCCTCCGCACCCCCGGCCCCCCACGACAGGCCCCGGCGCCGCCTGTCCCTGGAGGGAGTGGTGGGTTCTCGGGACCGGGAACGGACAGCCAGGGTGGGCTGAGCGCAGGAGCCCTGTGCTGAGGTTGGCCAGGCCCCATCTCCCTTAGCCCTCACGTCAGTCCTGGGACACCCAGATTCCGCGGCCCCCTGGCTGGACGCGACCTGATAGAACAGCCTCCACTTCCTTCTCCAGGTTGGACCCCGGGGACAGAGCTTCCGCTAACTCCTCCCTGAGGGTTTCCAGCCCAGGTCTTGACCCTGGTGTGCCTTCTGCCTGCAAAGCAAATTCTCGCAAGGCAGCTCCTCTCCTCCCACACCCCTCTTATTAGCTTCCCGGCACTCCCGGCAGGTTGACCTCAGTGACGTGGCCACAGCCTCTCTCCCTGCTAGGAGGCAGCTGCTCAGGTGACGGAGGCCTTGGTTCTCCTTTCCTGCCTTGGATCCCCAGTGCTCAAAATTGGGTGAGAAGGACAATATGCGCCCCCATGACTCCCTCGGTGCCTTGAAGGCCTTTCTCTGGGAGAGATGGGGTCTTTCCCTGGTAGGTTGGGCTTTTGAGCCTTGGGAGGCGAGGGGCAGTGGTTGCCATGGAGACTGAGGGTGGTTCCCTGTGCATCAAGGAGTTGAGAGGAGAAGGGACAATTCAGGGGCCACTCAAGGGTCTGGAGCTTTGAGTCTCCAAATCCCCTGACCCTCTTCTCTGGCGTAGTCTTGGGGTGGGGGTGGGCCATTTCCTTCCCCAACAAGCCCCCACAGACAATTAAACCCCGTATTTAATCATGGGGTTAAATGTGAGGGTGCAGGTAGGGTACACGTTCAGGGCCTGGCCAGGGAGTTTATGAGCAGAGGCTGGGTCTGCAGGTCTCACATGTCACGGGCAAGGAAGGCTCCACCCTTCACTCAACCTTTCCACTCAGGGGAAACTGAGGTCCTGCTGGGCATCCAAGGGGTTGTTGCTGGGCATGGAGGGGGAGAATGAGACAGGCATGGGCATATGAAAGGGTGTTGGTCTGGGCCTGAAACTTAGTTTGGTCCAGCTCTGCCTAGGACTCTGCTGTGTGACCTCGGAGCAGTCTGACTCCCTCTCTGGGCTTCATTTGTGTCTGTTGGACATTCTAGCTCTCTCCTCCTGTACTTCAGAGCCGACTGAAGGGGGAAAGCCCAGATCCAACCTGCCCAGAGGCCCTTCCAGCCTAGCCAGGTGACCAAATCCAGGCAGGGGCCCAGCAGGGAGGAGCTGCTTCTGCACACGGCCATTATTTGTCTCTGACACCTAATCAGACCCAAGATCTGAAGAGGAAATTTAGGCACACCTGCTCTAGCCAACTTGGCTGGTCCGTGCTTCCTACCCAGTCCTGAAGGCAGGGAGGGAGGAGGAAGAGGTTCCAGCCCCGGCACCCTTCATATGCTGTCTGCCCATCAAGGAGACTGCCTGTCTGTCCTCCACCCCTCTCTTTCCTCCTCAGAAGCTCAGGACCAACAGCCTTGAAGTGCAAAGAAGCCCCATATTCCTCCTTACTGTGGCCACAGCTGCAGAGGGAGGGTTGGAAAAGTGGCCCCTGGTGAGGTTTGGGGAGCAAGTATATTAAGGTGGGCGGGTGCAGGGAGGAACAGAGGCAGTCCCGTGCCCAATACCTAAAGCCCTGGTCCAAATCCAGTTGCTAACTTGACTCATGATAAATAGCCTCGATGTGTCACTGCCCTTGCTGGGCTGTGAGCACTGGAGGAAGGACACTGCCCTGGGAGACCTGCTTTGCAAGCAATTTGGCCAGCGCCTTGGCTCTTGACCTGCGAGCAGTCTTTCCTCCTCTGTGAGCCTCCTGTTCCCTCATTTGTGATAATGTGCTCATGCCAATCTGTCTCAGAGCGCGCCTGGCACCCAGGGTGGTGAGGAACGGGGCTGCTGCGCCCACGGCCACCTCCTTCTTCTCCAGGACTTTGCTTCTCCCGAGGTCCCTGGACACATCTTCCTGGGTCTTCATTCCTTGGCCTGAGCAGGGAGGGCAGCACTAACTCCCCACCTGATAGAAGAAAACTAAGCTGGGGTGCAGGGTGGGGGGCGGGAGCGCGAGGAGGGGCTGTGGCTTTCAGACCAAGCGTGTCGCTCGAAACGCCTAGACTCCGTGGTCAGACTAGGCCAGGATTCGAATCTTGACTGGACGTTCTTAGCCTGATCCTTTCCTCACCTGAAAAAAGTAACGTCTTGGTGAAATAACGTCTTTGGTCTTCTCAGGACACCGCCAAGCCGCGGGCGGGTCCCCGGGCGCAGCCCCCCGCGCCCCGCCCCTGCCCCCACAGCCAACCAGCGGCCGCTCCGGGCTCGGGGCCTCCGCCCCCGGCCGCGCCTCTCCCCGCCCCGCCCCGTGCCGGTGGCAGCCCGGTGGAGGGAGTCTCCATCTGGGGAGACTCAGCTGGGGCCCCACTGGGGACACAGAGGGGCATCCGAGGGCCGAAGAGCGCTTTGGGGTTGATCCCGAGGTCAAGGACCAAGTCCGCCCTCGGGCATTTTCACAGACGGGGAAGCCCGAGGTCCAGAGGAGGGACGCTCCCGCCCAGGGTCACCCCGAGCAGGGAGCAGAAGCCCGAGCAAGGAAGGGGGTCCTCCGCGGAGGTGGGAGTACGGGTGCGTGTTCTTGGGGGGCCCAGTCCACGCGGGCGCTGGTGCCGACACCCGGGCACCAACGGTTCTGACAGCCTGGGGGGCCGGGCTCCTGCGTTGCCTCAGTTTTACAGCCTCTGGGGGGGTCGGGAGACGAGCAACGGACTAAACGCGCGCCGCCGAGACGCAGCCGGGCTCTCAGATGCTCCCTACGTCTTCCCAAATGTGATGGAGGCTCCTTTTCGCGCGCTGCCTCCCAGCCCTCTCAAAGTTGGTCCTCCCGTTCGAGCCTCTCGGCGTTCCATTGGAATGACTCCTGCCTCCTGGCCCCTTCTCCGGAATGGATTGCTCAGACTGCCGCCGGGGCTGTAACTGCGCAGGCGTGAGAGCAGCCAACCCGGAAGGCGGAAGAGCCGGGTCTGGACGCCATTGGGAGGGCCGGGGGCGGAGGCTGTGTTAACCAATGATCTGACGGGGAAGGGAGGGGCGGGATGAGGCCCGCAGTTGCTAAGCGCTACCGTAGTGGGAGGTGATTTAAGAGATGGGGTGAAGGGTGGTCCAGGGCCCTTACGTCACTGATTCGAGCCCGCGGAAGTTAAGCAGTGGGGAGGCGGGCCTGGGACAGGAAGCAGGAAGGAGGGCGCAGGAAGTGGGGCCCGCAGCCAGGCGTCCTGTCGGTCCGTGGGTCTGTCGGCCCCGAGGGCAGTATGGAGAAGCTGCGGCTCCTCAGTCTCCGCTACCAGGAGTACGTGACTCGTCACCCAGCCGCCACGGCCCAGCTGGAGACGGCAGTGCGGGGCCTCAGTTACCTCCTGGCAGGTGCCACCCTGACCTTTGACCCATTCCTTCGGATCTCTGACCTCTGAACTCATTAGCCCCCTTCCCTGCGGAGTCAGGTGGTGACCGCTGTGTCTCAGAAGTTCCTTCTAGCTTCCCATAGGGCGTAGGGAGGGGAGGTCCAGGGACCTGAAGCCGAAGGGCGAGGCAAACGCTCACCGACGCCTCCTTCTGTGCCTTCTCCCCAGGTCGCTTCGCGGAATCGCACGAGCTGTCAGAGTTGGGTGAGCCGCCCTGTGGGGTGGGTCGGGCCTGCTTGAACCCGGGAGAGCTTCCCCGAGGGCTGACTATCCTGTCTCACAGTCCTGGGCTTCCCGTTAGCTCACCCTCTGCCGAGATTGAGTGGGACAAAGTCCACCGTCCCTGTCCTGGGCCCTCCATGTCCTGATAATTTGGGGATCTTGACTGGCCAGGCGGCTGGGCTGGAGGCCTTTCCTACCTTTGCTCGGTTAATTCTCCCTACAGGTATATGAGGTGGGTACTGTTACTGTCCTAAGTGTCCAGTTAAGGGAGCAGAAGTTCAGTGAAGTTGGGGAACAGCCGCTGATGAGTTCCAGAACCAGAATTCAAATCCACATCTCCCAGGTTGCAGTATCCCCAGATTGTAACTGCTTCAGTAGTGCTTGCCCACTGAGAACAGAGGTGACAGTACTGGGAGGATAAGCTGGCAGAGTGTCAGGGAGTGGCTGCAGAGAGAACAAAAACCAGGATGTGGGACCACACATCTCTTGCTGTTTGGGCAAGAGTGGGCTGATCTGGGCAGCTGGACAGTCGTACTCCCCAGGGAGGCGGTCGCTACTTTGTCACTAAGATCAAACCATTTTTTCTTGTTCCACCTGCTCACTGGAGCTGATATTCGGGAATGTGGAGCTGAGGGAAAGTGGGCGGGGAGTTGGGCTGGTTCCCACATAATCTTTTGGAGCCTGAGCGCAGAAGGTGACAGGTAATCCCTGCAGCTCTGGGGAGAAGGTGAGAGGTGGAAAATGCAGAGCCAGACTTTCAAGTCTACACTCTACCCTTCAGTGTACTCTGCCTCCAACCTGCTTGTGCTGCTCAATGACGGCATCCTAAGGAAGGAGCTGCGAAAAAAGCTGCCCGTGGTAAGAGTTCTGCCAGGAGCTGAGGGTGGGCGGCCCGGAGGCTGGGAATGAAATAGTAAGAGTCAGCCCACATGTGCAGCCCATGTTACGGCCTTGGAGGATGAAACAGGTCACATCCACCTGCGCCTCAAGCCGTCTCATTAGGTGAAGTATTACAGTGTTTGTGTCCCCATCTCAGATTAGCTTCAGAGAGGTAGAGGAACCTGTCCCCAGTCACCTACTTTTAGTGATGGAGTCTCCATTCTTAGCCTTTGAAAGTGGAAAGTCTGCATCTCATCAGAGGTTCCCCCTACGGAGAGGGCCTGAGTCTAGGGGAAACCCTGACCTCTTGGCCTGGGGTTCTTGCAGTCGCTGTCCCAGCAGAAGCTGCTGACATGGCTGAGTGTGCTGGAGTGTGTGGAGGTGTTCATGGAGATGGGGGCTGCCAAGGTGTGGGGCGAAGTGGGCCGTTGGCTCATTATCGCCCTCATCCAGCTGGCCAAGTATGTGGGGATTGTGGAGGGCAGGCCCTGGGAGGGTTAACTGCGGGCAGCTGTGCTGATGGTATTCAGCAAGGCACTCTTGACCCGCTGCCGGCTGGCCCCACCACGTTCAGCCCTTCCATACCCCAACCCAGGGCTGTACTGCGGATGTTCCTGCTGATCTGGTTCAAGGCTGGCCTCCAGACCTCACCCCCCATCGTCCCGCTGGACAGGGAGGCCCAGGCACAGCCCCCGGGTAAGCTGCTTCCCTGCTTCAGTGGAGTGGGGCATGGGACTGATTTGTGGATTTCAGCTGACATGAATATAGTTTGCTTGTTTGTGGAGCACAGCTTTCCTCAGCAACACATTTTGTTCCCATCACCCTATACTTTAATAGAAGAAAGATTAGGTTAGGAACAGGATCAGAATTTGGACTTAAGACTTTTTTTTTTAAAGATTTATTTATTTATGCATACAAGAGCTGGGGTGCAGGCCAGAGATGAGGGGAGGGTTGAGAGGATTCACCGGAGACAGAGTGGGGAGCAGAACAGGCAGACTGACTAAAATACACTGCTGAGGGGAGCAGCGGGCGAGACAGGAGAGGTCTGCTTCGCCTTGTGGGTTGCTCCCTGGCCGGCTGGGGATCAAATTCGTGCTGCAGGGGCTGCGGACTGCTTCATAGTATGGTGCTTAACCCCTTGTGCCACCAGGGAGGCCCTGGACTTAAGACTTTTGATGACAGAGTCCTGAGGACGAGGGGACAGAGCCGCAGAAGCTGCAGTTCTGCCATTCTCGACTGTGGGTCTGGTTCTGTGTCAGTAGCCAGAGCCTCAGGAGATGGGGCACCTCCAGTCCTTTGGTCTGCCCCTACAGGGCTTTGTGCCCACCACCTGTTGGCCCCTGGGCTGCACTCATAGTGCTCTCCTGACCTTGATGGGGGCGGTTCTTTATTTTTCCTCCTAGTCATGTTGAAAGCAAATGACTGAGAAGATGCAGCACCCTCTGGGCTCTTGTCCCCATAGATGTTGCTGGGCTGGTCCCTCTCACCCTGCCTTGCTCCAGTCCCTGAGAAGTTGGAGTCTTTTTTTCTTTTTTAAGACTTACTTTATTTAGTTATGCATACAAGAGCTGGGGTGTAGGTCAGAGGTAAGGAGGGTGAGAGGATTCACCAGAGACAGAATGGGGAGCAGAACAGGCAGATCTACTGAAATCCACTGCTGAGGGGAGCAGTGGGTGCGACAGGAGAGGTCTGCTGTGCCATGTGGGTCACCTCCCAGGCCGGGGATGGAACTCGTGCTGCAGTGGCTGCTGATAGCTTCATAGTGCTGAGACTTAACCCCTTGCGCCACCATAGAGGCCCAAAGGTGAAGTCTTGGCTGGCTTATCTGTTACAAGTGATGCTGACCTTTCCCTGGGATCAGGGAGGGTTACAGAATGCTCCCCATGGTGGGCAGGGGCTCCACAGACCCTGGCTGCAGTGTCCTTAGCTCAACTGCTACATTAGTACAAACCTGTCCATTCACCCCTTAGCCTGTGAGCGTTCTAGGCACGTGTTCTTTGCAGGCTCTACTGGAAGTCTCTCCCTCTGACAGTGTGGCTTTTCCCCTGCTAGATGGTGACAACAGCTCTGGCAGCCAGGAGCAGTCATATGTGGGAAAGCGGTCTAACCGAGTCGTGCGAACCCTCCAGAATAGTAAGTATGGGTGTAACTGGGGTCAGTTCTGGGGTCAGCATGGACCTGAGGGCCTAGTTTTGGCCTCCTTCCTCCAATTGGGCCTGATCCTGGCTTGCTCATCTGCTCTCCTGTGTTCTAGCCCCATCCCTGCACTCAAGGCACTGGGGAGCCCCCCAGCAGCGGGAGGGATGGAAGCATCAGCACCAGGAGGAGCTGAGTGTCACCCCCACCCCACTGGGACTGCAGGAGACCATCGCTGAGTCCTTGCATATTGCCCGGCCCCTGCTGCACTGTATCCTTAGCGTGGGCCTGGCGCTACAGGCGGGATGACGGGAGCAGGCGGGTGGGCCACATGTTGGAGATATCCTTGACACCTTGGCCGTCAGTGCTTAGTCTGGGCCTATGGGGTCAGAGGTCGTGGGCACCCTGGCTCCTGTCTGGCGTCGTGGATGTGACCAGGTAAGCTGGGGCCTGCCTGGGGACTGCAGTCCCTCCGCGGCCACTGTGCTGCTGGCCTGACCTCGTCTCCATCTCCCCCCAGCTTGAGTCTCCTGAGTGACAGGAAGAACCTGAATCGGAGGGAGCAGCTGGAGTTGCGGCGGCGGACCATCCAGCTGCTCTACTACCTGCTGCGCTCCCCGTTCTACGACCGCTTCTCTGAGTAAGGACTCTGCTGGCCCGACGAGTGGCGAGGCCCACCTTCATTGAGGCCAGGGGCAGGGGAAGCAGGGACTTTCCACAACCTCAGTTTGGGTCTTCTCTTCCTCACTCCCCCATCTGGGTTCATCAAGCACCCACCCATGTGTGCATTCCCGGGGTGCAGTCACTCCCTCATTTATCAGATGCCAGCCCAGCCCTGCCCTGAGAACTCCTGAGCTGTCATCCTGTGTGGGCAGGAGCCAAAGTAGTTTTCGACAGGAGACGCACCAAGGATGGGGTCACGGGGACCGTGGTGGTGTGGGATTCCGCTCAGCTTCCTGTGAAGTAGTTTGGATTATCTCAACCTCTCACAGGTGGCACAGGACAATCAAAGAAGCTGGGTGTGTTTTTTTTTTTTTAAGATTTATTTCTTTATGCATATAAGAGCTGGGGTACAGGCCAGAGATGCAGGGGTAGGAGGGTGAGAGGATCCCCCAGAGACAGAGTGGGGAACAGAATAGGCAGACTGAAATACACTGCTGAGGGGAGCAGCGGGTGAGACAGGAGAGGTCTGCTGTGCCATGTGGGTTGCTCCCTGGCCCACCGGGGATTGAAACTCAGGCTAAAGAGGCTGCGGATTGCTTCATAGTGTGGTGCTTAACCCCTCGAGCCACCGGGGAAGCCCCGAAGCTGGGTGGTTTAAACAAAGCCACATGGTGATCAGTGGCAGAGCCAGATCCCACATGTGTTTGCTCTTGGCCTGTCCCTTCCCAGTCCCCACTATCACCTGTGGAGTCCAGGCTCCCAGCCTCTGCCAGATACAGAGACCTACTGGGGCAAGTGGGGGTGGGCTGGGGGCCATGCCTCCCAAAGGCCTGCCAGGGTGACTGCAGTGATTCTGAGATCTGAGGAGGGGTCCTGTCCAGCGAGTGGGGGTGCACACAGCTTCAAGGCTCCGAGGATCCTCTCTGTCTAGGCCTGAATAAACACGCTGCCTAAAGACCGCAGTAGTCACTGGAATCACACTTGACACTAGGATCACTCTGCCAGGTGTTTTTTCGAGACGATAGGAAACAAGGTTATAGCATATTTTGCATCACCCTAGTAAAAATACCTTCACCTGGCAGTGCCTATTCCAGGTG